>NC_064624.1:195210619-195518119 GCF_023898315.1 Schistocerca nitens | reverse complement strand
CTTCCTGGAGTACGTACGAGTCTTCTGATGTTGCTACTTTCTTGTAGACAACCGTGTCATCTGCAAATAGCCTCACGGAGCTACCGATGTTGTCAACTAAGTCATTTATGTATATTGTAAACAATAAAGGTCCTATCACGCTTCCTTGCGGTACTCCCGAAATTACCTCTACATCTGCAGATTTTGAACCGTTAAGAATGACATGTTGTGTTCTTTCTTCTAGGAAATCCTGAATCCAATCACAAACCTGGTCCGATATTCCGTAAGCTCGTATTTTTTTCACTAAACGTAAGTGCGGAACCGTATCAAATGCCTTCCTGAAGTCCAGGAATACGGCATCAATCTGCTCGCCAGTGTCTACGGCACTGTGAATTTCTTGGACAAATAGGGCGAGCTGAGTTTCACATGATCTCTGTTTGCGGAATCCATGTTGGTTATGATGAAGGAGATTTGTATTATCTAAGAACGTCATAATACGAGAACATAAAACATGTTCCATTATTCTACAACAGATTGACGTAAGCGAAATAGGCCTATAATTATTCGCATCTGATTTAAGACCCTTCTTGAAAATGGGAACGACCTGCGCTTTCTTCCAGTCGCTAGGTACTTTACGTTCTTCCAGAGATCTACGATAAATTGCTGATAGAAAGGGGGCAAGTTCTTTAGCATAATCACTGTAGAATCTTACGGGTATCTCGTCTGGTCCGGATGCTTTTCCGCTACTAAGTGATAGCAGTTGTTTTTCAATTCCGATATCGTTTATTTCAATATTTTCCATTTTGGCGTCCGTGCGACGGCTGAAGTCAGGGACCGTGTTACGATTTTCCGCAGTGAAACAGTTTCGGAACACTGAATTCAGTATTTCTGCCTTTCTTCGGTCGTCCTCTGTTTCGGCGCCATCGTGGTCAACGAGTGACTGAATAGGGGATTTAGATCCGCTTACCGATTTTACATATGACCAAAACTTTTTAGGGTTCTTGTTTAGATTGTTTGCCAATGTTTTATGTTCGAATTCGTTGAATGCTTCTCTCATTGCTCTCTTTACGCTCTTTTTCGCTTCGTTCAGCTTTTCCTTATCAGCTATGATTCGACTACTCTTAAACCTATGATGAAGCTTTCTTTGTTTCCGTAGTACCTTTCGTACATGATTGTTATACCACGGTGGATCTTTCCCCTCGCTTTGGACCTTAGTCGGTACGAACTTATCTAAGGCGTACTGGACGATGTTTCTGAATTTTTTCCATTTTTGTTCCACATCCTCTTCCTCAGAAATGAACGTTTGATGGTGGTCACTCAGATATTCTGCGATTTGTGCCCTATCACTCTTGTTAAGCAAATATATTTTCCTTTCTTTCTTGGCATTTCTTATTACACTTGTAGTCATTGATGCAACCACTGACTTATGATCACTGATACCCTCTTCTACATTCACGGAGTCGAAAAGTTCCGGTCTATTTGTTGCTATGAGGTCTAAAACGTTAGCTTCACGAGTTGGTTCTCTAACTATCTGCTCGAAGTAATTCTCGGACAAGGCAGTCAGGATAATGTCACAAGAGTCTCTGTCCCTGGCTCCAGTTCTGATTGTGTGACTATCCCATTCTATACCTGGTAGATTGAAGTCTCCCCCTATTACAATAGTATGATCACGAAACTTCTTCACGACGTTCTGCAGGTTCTCTCTGAGGCGCTCAACTACTACGGTTGCTGATGCAGGTGGTCTATAGAAGCATCCGACTATCATATCTGACCCACCTTTGATACTTAACTTAACCCAGATTATTTCACATTCGCATTCGCTAATAACTTCACTGGATATTATTGAATTCTTTACTGCTATAAATACTCCTCCACCATTGGCGTTTATCCTATCCTTGCGGTATATATTCCATTCTGTGTCTAGGATTTCGTTACTGTTCACTTCCGGTTTTAACCAACTTTCCGTTCCTAATACTATATGCGCACTATTTCCTTCAATAAGCGATACTAATTCAGGAACCTTGCCCTGGATACTCATGCAGTTTACCAATATTACGTTAACTTTTCCTGTTTTTGGTCTCTGAGGACGGACGTTCTTTATCAACGATGCTGATGTTCTCTCTGGTAAGCCGTCAGGTATTTTATCGTTTCGCCCAAGGGGGGGTCCCTCTAACCTAAAAAACCCCCGTGTGCATGCCACACATACTCTGCTACCCTAGTAGCTGCTTCCGGTGTGTAGTGCATGCCTGACCTGTCTAGGGGGGCCCTACAGTTCTCCACCCAATAACGGAGGTCGATGAATTTGCAACCATTATAGTCGCAGAGTCGTCTGAGCCTCTGGTTTAGACCCTCCACACGGCTCCAAACCAGAGGACCGCGATCGACTCTGGGCACTATGCTGCAGATATTAAGCTCAGCTTGCACTCCGCGTGCGATGCTGGTTGTCTTCACCAAATCAGCCAGCCGCCGGAAGGAACCAAGGATGGCCTCAGAACCCAAGCGGCAGGCGTCATTCGTTCCGACATGTGCTACTATCTGCAGCCGGTCACACCCAGTGCGTTCAATAGCTGCCGGAAGGGCCTCCTCCACATTACGGACGAGACCCCCCGGCAAGCACACCGAGTGCACACTGGCATTCTTCCCCGACCTACCCGCTATTTTCCTGAGGGGCTCCATAACCCGCCTAATGTTGGAGCTCCCTATAACTAATAGGCCCGCCCTCTGTGACTGTCGGGACCTTGCCGGAGAATCGGCCACTGGCCCAACAGGCGAGGCATCCTGTGATGGCTCGGAAACGATGTCATCACCACTAGGAAGCACCCCGTACCTGTTGGAAAGGGGTAAGGCAGCTGCCACGTGGCCAGATCCCACCTTCGCCTTTCGGCCAGGCACGCGCGAGCCCACCACTGTCCGCCATTCACCCTGGAGTGATGGCTGACCGGTAAGATGCTCACTGCCGGAAGACGCAGCGACATCAGGGGTTCCATGCGATTCCAAGGCCACCGAAGTAGGCATAGGTCTCACCACAGTTGCCCCAACGCCACTACGAGCCGACGCCTGCGCCTCGAGCTCGATGAGCCTAACAGACAGAACCTCCACCTGCCCCCGAAGAGTGGCCAATTCTCCTTGCGTCCGCTCACAACAACCACAGTCCCTACACATGACTATGTTTACCCTACTCTATACGGTGACAAATTCCCAAGATAATCTTCTGATGAGCTACTCTGATAATCAAGAAACACTCACTGAAATATGAGACGCGAAAACTACGCTAGGTTTTCCCAGAAAAACTATTTAAAAGCTAAGCGCAGCAAATAAGTACAAAATAAATTTCTCTCCTAACGATCAAGAACTGTTAGTTTCTATGCAGAGCAGATAAACACAAATAGAATCCCTTCCTTAGTGGAAGGTCGTAAACAAAATGCAAAATAAATGCTTTATACAAACAGTACTCGCTGCTGCTGGTGCTCTCGCTCTGGCTGTCACAAGACAACTGGAACAGTTAAGTGCTTTACTGTGTTCAGTGCATACTCGTAGTCAAAGATGGAATGTTACTTGTCATGAAAGTTGGCAAAATGCATTTAATGTATGGTGCGGCAGGATGTAGTGCCCATAAAGCAGCATGAGTGTACACAGAACATTTTCCCAATAGACATCATCCTAATTGGAAGAAGTTTATTTCCATGGATATCAACTTATGAAGACATGGTCATTCACGCCACAGGGAAACCAGTCACGGTTCCTGCCAAAGAGATGTCTAAACACCAGACTTAGCAAAGATGTTGTTGGATCACATAGCTGACCACCCAGCAACAAGCATCTGTCATCTTGCCTGTGAAACACACACTTTGAAGGATGAAGTGTGGAGAGTACCGGTGAACAGGTATTACACCCCTATCATAAATAACGTGCACAAGCACTGGAACCAACAGATTTTGAGCCCCGTGTTCACTTCTGTCAATGGATTAGTCACCGCAGTGCTGTAGTTCCAAACTTCATACAGTTTGTGTTGTTCACAGATGAGGACTTATTGACCCATCATGCTGTTTCCACCGATCACAACAGCCATGTCTGAAGTGAGGACAATCCCCACACCACCCACATCAGTGGCCACCAGCAATGATTTTCTGTCAATGTATGGGTGGGCACTGTCCAACATCACCTAATAGGACCTAGTTTGTTGCCTTTCCACTTGACTGGCCCAAACTTTCCTGTTGTTGCAGTGAGATTTGCTGCCACAGTTCATTGAGACTGTACCCTTTGCTACCTGTGAAGGGATGTGGTTTCAATATGGTGGTGCACTGGCTCACATCGATATTAATGTCTCTGAGCACCTGAAAAATGTGCACCTTCACCACTGGATTCGAAGGGGCAACCCTGTCCCACAGCCAGCGTGATCGCCCGATCTCACATCTCTAAACTTTTTCTTCTGGGGCTATATCAAGATGTTGGTGTATGAAAGCACTGTAGAAATAGATGAACACCTGCTTATTAGGATCCAA
The DNA here is from genome assembly GCF_023898315.1 of Schistocerca nitens. Taxonomy (NCBI): domain Eukaryota; kingdom Metazoa; phylum Arthropoda; class Insecta; order Orthoptera; family Acrididae; genus Schistocerca; species Schistocerca nitens. The sequence continues at coordinate 195,513,638 of NC_064624.1, read as the reverse complement.
GCTGTATGTCTCCTACTACAAGAGACACCAGGGATCTTTGAGAGAGTGCGGCAGAACTTTACGTGCCATTACCGTGCATGTGTTGACACTGCTGGCCATCACTTTGAACAATTACAACGAGCTAAGATATTGTTCTGCAGTGTACGCTGTATATGCCCATAACACAATAAATATCCATTTCCAACCATTGGTTCCCAGTCTCAGTACAGTTGATTGTGGACCCACTGTTCCAATCTGACCCAAAAGGTTTGAGACACCCTGTAGTCATGGGTCTTCTTATGATGTTTCTACACATCACTAACTACAGCTTAAAATCTTATCAGTTCCCAGTTTTGTACAACCATTTAGTGACTGTCATTGCAGTTTGAGACTATCTGTTTACACGGTTCTGCAGCTCAAGGCATAAAATTCCAGCCCTGCCAGTCTTGGTAATAAGCTTTGTCCATAACTGACACTACATTCACTTTTCTATAGGTTGCATCATAAGTCTAAATGACAGATATAGATACAAGAAAGTATAAAATTGAAAAAAAGTTAATGCAATAGAGGAAATGCCATTCAGTATGATTGCACACTAGTTCACTTCTGTATAGATTACTCAAAGGAACACGCAGGTAACTGGACCAACGAAGCATTCAAAGAAGTCAGAAAACAGTGCTAGTGGCTACCATTTTAAAAAATGTTAGTCTCACTGGTGCATACAACTACTGACCTACATTTCTAACGGTCATCTGTTGTGAAATAACCCAACACATTGCATGCTCATGTCAGATTATCTTCTTGAAAAGAAAGTATCCTGCTTGCAGGAACCAATATGGATTTTACAGCAAAATCTGTTAATATAAGCTCTCTTCATTCATCCATGACAACCAGGAGTCCATGCTTAGTAGTAGCTCCGATGACACCACATTTCCTGACTCTAGAAGGCATAAAAAACTGCTGAGTGGGATCGGATACCCACTAAAGTGATTAAAACAATATGTGGCATAATAGCACCTCCCCTATCTAAAATATTCAACCAGTCTTTTGAACAGGAATGATTTTACGATGTTTTTAAGTATGCCAAAGTCAGACCTTTGTTCAAGAAAGGGTCCAGGAAAGACATGGGAAACTATCAGCATATTTTTATTCATCCAGCCCTAACAAAATTGCAATAGAAAGTAGCTGCAAAACAGATCAAAAATTTTACTGTAAAATATCATGTTATTACAAGTAACCACTTTGGATTTCAACCAGGAAAAAACACTCTGGATGCAGTGACTAACTTTATTGAAAAGATAGGCAAATCACTGAGTCAGAGGAGTATAGTTGCAGGTATCTTCTATGATCTCACAAAAGCATTTGACTCCATGAACCATGTGTGGCTTATCTACAAATTAGATAAATATGAGGTTAAGGACTATTTTCTAAATTGGCTAACATAATAGTTACACAACAGAAAACAAAGGGTAACTATTGCCTCAGATGCAGTGGATTATTAATCTATATGGAATACAGTATCACAAGGTGTGCCTCAAGAGTCCATTTTGGGGCCAATCGTGTTCCTATTCTATGTAGCTGACTTACCCTTAAATATAAATTCCCCATCGGTTCCGCTTGCAGATGATACTTCTGTTTTAATTGAAGATGATGATGCAGAAAAAAATTCTGAGTTCTGTAATAAGGACACTGGATACCTTAGAAAACTGGTTCCAGTTAAATGGGTTGACACTTAACACTGCAAAACCCCATATGTTACATTTCAAAACCAAACATTCGAAATGTGTGGAACTTCAAATCTGTCATTATGTATGGGATATTTTTCTGGGGGAATCTTGAATACTGAAACTGCAAAAGAAAATTGTCCGATACATGTGTACTGCACAGCAGAGTCTTGTTGCCCATTATTTCAGAAACTGCAAATCCTCACTGTTCTCTCCATATACATCTATGAAATTATAATCTTCCTACACAACAGACAAAAGTTATTTGAGGAGAATTATTTTAACCATACACATAACACAAGAAACAAAAATAATTTTATGCTACCCACACACAAGTTGAAATTATATGCACATACACCACAGTACATGGTGATGACAATATACAACAAATTAATGGGCAAAAACATATTTAATATGAAGCCAGAAATTTGAAATTGATTCAAATAGCTCTGAGCACTATGACACTTAACTTCTGAGGTCATCAGTCGCCTAAAACTTAGAGCTAGTTAAACCTAACTAACCTAAGGACATGACACACATCCATGCCCGAGGCAGGATTCGAACCTGCGACCGTAGTGGTCGCTCGGCTCCAGACTGTAGCGCCTAGAACCACACGGCCACTCCAGCCGGCCAGAGAAATTTGAAAAACAAGGCTACAGCATATTCTGTGGGAGAAATGCTACTATTCAACAGAAGAATTCACGGAGGGTGAAATGATCATTTGAGCAAGGGGCAATTAAGTGTTAGATTTTATTGTATGTACGCATGTATGTATAACAAAATTGTATTATTATTATGATGCTGTCAGTTAACATCAGCTGTTCTTTATTTATGGGGAAATTTTACCACAATTTGACGTGGCTCCTGTAACTGAATCAACTGATTTAGATTATGTACATTATGAGACAAATAAACCACAATTCACAATTCAGTACATTTCTGCACTGTCATCTAGTGAACAAAATGCATGCTTCTCGAAAACTGGAACAGGTCTGTCACTGAACTGAAGATATCCCAGTAAACAGAACCGAGTAAGCCATCCTCAACTTGGAGAGATCATCAGATGCCAAATGGTTGATGCAAAGATCAAAATTACTGTCAATTCATTATCATTCTGCAACATCATATGATCCATTAAATAATGTCAAAAGACCCTTGAAAACTTTTCTGTTCCAAGGGAAGTTGCAATGAGAGGAAATGTTAGCAGAATGTAAGAAGACCTGCAAAGGATCAACACCTGGTGTAAAGAGTGGCTGAGCTGTCTTTCAAAATACAGAAATGGCAATATGAGGAAATAGCCCTCTATTTTTAAAGTAAATCACTGGCAAAATACCACTGGAAATAATCACAAATGTAAAATACTAAAGGTCCATAGCCGCAGAAACTTAATCATGTATTATGTGGTATTGCTATATGGCAACAAACCATATATTTATATATAGTGTTATAAGCACGATGTTGCCATCTGGCACAGACACAGTCTGGCTGGATTGAGCTAGGCTGTGGTTAGCACAATTATGCTGCTGAAGTCTGAGTGGGCGTAAACATGCGTGACAGCAGCTGAAAGAGTGAATTATTTCTGCCTCTTAGTTTATATCTAGTTAAATTTTTAAGGTAAATAGAATGATGCTTAGCGACAGCAGAGATTATGTTTCCATATCCCTGTACATGACTGATTAATAATTAATCAATATTTTCAGTTCATTGTCATACACCAACAAATTTAAGACATTTTTAAATCAAAATTTCTATGATCAGTCGGTTACCCACAGATTTTTTTTTTTTTCAATAGAATTGGTTTCCTAAAGAAAACCCATTAAACAGAGGGTTAAGATGAAACCACCACACAACAGTAATTGTACGGATACACTGCAAGAATCCTCAGAACACCAATATAAACCTTAGTTTGCGTGACAAGATGGCTTAATACACATACTTCAAAGTGTGGTTTCTTGGAAGGATATCTATGTTGAGCTAACATTTTACACAGGAAGCTATAAACCTGAGCAATTTATCATCATCATCAACAACAACAACACTATCCAGTCAAAAAAATATCTTACCCTACTATTTCTCTAATGACTTATCCTATGAAGTCTTTAAACATTTTGGAAATGATTTCTCCGTATCCACTTTACTCCTCAGTGCAGACATGTAGGCAGTAGTGAAAGCATACAGGCATTTAGCTAATAGTTACAAATGACATATACTGTTTTTATTACAACCATATTGTAAAGTACATACAAAAAGACTTCCTACATTCACTTTTCCCCAAACTCACTAGAGCACATTAGGTGAACCTGGATCTAAGAGCCTCATTGCATACAGTGAAACCACAAATTGGTAGTAGTGGAACACTAAAGTCTAGCCAAGAGAAAGCTGAAGCAGTCATGCTAAGTAGAAATAGACAAGAATGCTACGGCTTACAAATAAAAATGTGACAAGAATGAAATTTTCACTCTGCAGTGGAGCCTGCGCTGATAGGAAACTTCCTGGCAGATTAAAACTATGTGCCAGACCAAGACTTGAACTCGGGACCTTTGCCTTTCTCGGGCAAGAGCTCTACCACTTGAGCTACCCAAGCACAACTCACAACCCAGCCTCACACTCACAACCCAGCCTCACCCAGCCTCACAGCTTCAATTCTGCCAGTACTTCGTCTCCTACCTTCCAAATGTCACAGAAGCTCTTCTGCGAACCTTGTAAAACTAGCAGAATTGAAACTGTGAGGACAGGTCGTGAGTCGTGCTTGGGTAGCTCAAGTGGTAGAGCACTTGCCCGTGGGAGACAAAGGTCCCAACTTCGAGTCTCGGTCCGGCACCAGTTTTAATCTGCCAGGAAGTTTCAAAAATGTGCCGCTCTTAAAGTGTCCACCTCATGTATTTCTGGAATTACACAGTGACATAATTGGAGGGAGACTATCAGGCCTGGAACACTGACCTACAAATAACATTCAAACTTAAGACTCACTACAGCAACTATTTTGTGTTACAGCAAAGAAAACTGAGAGGTGTCCATCAACAGGTGTAACTAGCAGTGACAATACTTGTTTGTTGTTAAAAACCCCATATCAGTATGGTGTGTGAATCAGAGAGGTTCTAATTGTCTGCCTGTAATAGTCATTCACATACCTGTTTCATTGCCTCTCCTAATTAATAAGGCTAGGGAGATGAGAAGGAAATGTTGCTGAGTGACAGAATTATGTTCCAAGTGGGGAATTAACTGTGTTCTAACTGTTTTGAAAACTGTCACAGTAAGAATAAAATCCTACCATGCAGTAGTCTGGCACACTTACAAGGGAACCTCCCCATCGCACCCCCCCTCAGATTTAGTTATAAGTTGACACAGTGGATAGGCCTTGAAAAACTAAACACAGATCAATCGAGAAAACAGGAAGAAGTTGTGTGGAACTATGAAAAAATAAGCAAAATATACAAACTGAGTAGTCCGTGCGCAAGATAGGCAACATCAAGGAGAGTGTGAGCTCAGGAGCGTCGTGGTCCCGTGGTTAGCGTGAGCAGTTGCGGAACGAGAGGTCCTTGGTTCAAATCTTTCCTCGAGTGGAAAGCTTACTTTCTCTATTTTTGCAAAGTTATGATCTGTCTGTTCGTTCATTGACATCTCTGTTCACTGTAATAAGTTTAGTGTCTGTGTTTTGCGACTGCACCGCAAAACTGTGCGATTAGTAGACGAAAGGACGTGCCTCTCCAATGGGAACAGAAAACATTTGATCGCAAGGTCATAGGTCAACCGATTCCTCCACAGGAAAACACGTCTGATATATGCTATACAACACTGGTGACGGCATGTGCGTCACATGACAGGAATATGTTGTCAACCCACCTAACTTGTACACTTGGCGAATGGGTAAAAAGATTCTTCTACCTTGCCCGATTTAGGTTTTCTTGTGGATGTGACAATCACTCCCAAAAAAGTGATGAAAACATAAGCGTTTGTCACATAAACTGAAAAAAAAAAAGTTAAAACTTTTCACCTGAGGGAAGGTTTGAACCAAGGACCTCTCGTTCCGCAGCTGCTCAGGCTAACCCCAGGACCACGGCGACCCTTAGGTCGACTATCCTTTATGTTGCTTATCTTACACTTGGACTACTCAGTTTGTATATTTTGCTTATTTTTTCATAGTTCCACAAAACTTCTTCCTGTTTTCTCGATTGATCTGTGTTCAGTTTTACAAGGCCTATCCACTGTGCCAACTTATAACTAAATCTGAGGGGGGAGCAATGGGGAGGTTCCCTTGTTAGAAGAATATGCAGTGGCAGCAAGACAACAATGGATTGGCAGCTAAGGTGCATGTGGACACCACTGCCGGCATTGAAGAAATGCTTTACCTGTAGTCATTATCTACATCTACATCTACATGGATACTCTGCAAATCACATTCAAGTGCCTGGCAGAGGGTTCATCGAACCACCTTCACAATTCTCTATTATTCCAATCTCATATAGCGTGTGGAAAGAATGAACACCTGTATCTTTCCATACGAGCTCTGATTTCCCTTATTTAGGTCGGTGTCAACAAAATATTTACGCATTCGGAGGTGAAAGTTGGTAATTGGAATTTCGTTAGAAGATTCTGTCGCAGCAAAAAACGCCTTTCTTTTAATGATTTCCATCCAAAATTTTGTATCATTTCTGTGACACTCTCTCCCATATTTCGCGATAATAGAAAACGTGCCGCCTTTCCTTGAACTTTTTCGGTGTACTCCATCAGTCCTATCTGGTAAGGAACCCACACCGCGCAGCAGTATTCTAAAAGAGGATGGAAAAGCGTAGTGTAGGCAGTCTCCTTAGTAGGTCTGTTACATTTTCTAAGTGTCCTGCCAATAAAACGCAGTCTTTGGTTAGCCTTCCCCACAACATTTTCTATGTGTTCCTTCCAATTTAAGTTGTACATAATTGTAATTCCTAGGTATTTAGCTGAATTTACGGCTTTTAGATTAGACTGATTTATCGTGTGTCCGAAGTTTAATGAGTTCCTTTCAGCACTCATGTGAATGACCTCACACTTTTCGTTATTTAGGGCCAACTGTCACTTTTTGCACCATTCAGATATATTTTCTAAATCGTTTTGCAGTTTGTTTTGATCTTCTGATGACTTTATTAGTCGATAAACGACAGCATCATCTGCAAACAACTGAAGACGGCTGCACAGATTGCCTCCAAAATCATTTATATGGATCAGGAACAGCAAAGGGCCTATAACACTACTTTGGAGAATGCCAGAAATCACTTCTGTTTTAATCAATGACTTTCCATCAACTACTATGAACTGTGACCTCTCTGACAGGAAATCGCAAATCTGTCACATAACTGAGACGATATTCCATAAGCACGCAATTTCACTATGAACCGCTTGTGTGGTACAGTGTCAAAAGCCTTCCGGAAATCCAGAAATATGGAATCGATCTGATATCCCTTGTCAGCAGCACTCAACACTTCATGTGAATAAAGAGCTAGTTGTGTTTCACAGGAACAATGTTTTCTAAACCCATGTTGACTGTGTGTCAATAAACCATTTTCTTCGAGGTAATTCACAATGTTCGAACACAATATATGTTCTAAAATCCTGCTGCATATCGACGTTAACGATATGGGCCTGTAGTTTAGTGGATTACTCCCACTACCTTTCTAGAATACTGGTGTGACCTGTGCAACTTTCCAGTCTTTGGGAACAGATCTTTCGTCGAGCGAACGGTTATATATGATTGTTAAGTATGGAGCTAATGCATTAGCATACTCTGAAAGGAACCTAATTGGTATACAGTCTGGATAAGAAGACTTGCTTTTATTAAGTGATTTAAGTTGCTTCACTATTCCGAGGATATTTACTTCTACGTTACTCATGTTGGCAGCTGTTCTCAATTCGAATTCTGGAATATTTACTTCGTCTTCTTTTGTGAAGGCATTATATTGTACACCTGACAGTCTGATGTATTGCTCTATGTTGAGGCAGGCTACATTATCTACTTAACTGAATGTTAAAATGAACCGAATATCTGAATATAGTTAGGGAATGCACAGTGCATTATACAAGGTCTGTTCAAAAAATTCAGGCACATTTGTAATTTAGCACCAATGGTGTGTTGGAGTGAAATGCGGTTGGCGGCCCTGCATATGCCTGTGTTTAATGTGTAACTGCTGGAAGTTTCATTGCTGTATGTATGTAAGTTATTGTTCAGTGCAGTATTGAGTAGAACATTGTGTTGCACAGTTTGTGAATTTTGAGAAGGCAAAGTTAGAGAAGCAACACATCTGCATTAAATTTTACGCGAAACTCAAGAAAACCTTTACAGAGACACACCAAATGATGCAGGAATCCTATGGTGATGAGTGCTTCAGCCATAATCAGTGTGACAAATGGTTTAAAAATAGCCAGACAGAAGTTAAAGCTGATCCTTGTTCAGGCTGCCCTTCAACATCTACCGACGACACTCGTGAGGAGCATCAACAAAATTGTGCCAGTCGAAGACTGAACGTCTGAGAGATTGCATAAGAATGTGATATATCAGTTGGATCATGTCATGGAAGCCTGACACAGCATCTTGGAATACATCATGTTGCTGCCAAGTTCGTCGCACGGATCATGAGTCAAGACCAGAAAGATCTTCACCTCACAATCTGTGAACAGCTTTTGTATCGTGCAAATGAGATTGAGATTTTCCTTACCAGAATCATAACTTTTGATGAGATGTGGATCTACGATTATAATGTTGAGACCAAGATTCAGTCTTCACACTGAGACAAAAAAAAAAAAAAGCTCACAAGGTCACGTCAAATTTGAAAGTCCTGCTGATAGTTTTCTTTGACTTTGAAGGATTAGTTCATCATGAATTTGTGCCACTGGGGAAAACTGTTAATTGATGGTACTACCAAGGTGTGTTGCTGAGCCTGTGAGAAAATGTGAGAAGGAAACAACCTGAAATGTAGTGAGACAATTCATGGCTCTTACATCTCGATAACACACATGCACATTCATTCGTGTTGGTGTGTGACTATTGCACAAAAAATAAAATCACTGTGCTGCCTCATCCTCCAAACTTTCCCGAACTGATTGCTGTGGTCTTTTCTTATTTACAAAGTTGGAAACCCCAATGAAGGGACGAAGAATTGCAATGATAGACAAGGTAAAAGGAAATTCAGAGATGGCGTTCTGCACCATCCAGCAAGACTGCTTGCAAAAGTGGAAACGGATCTGGGAGCAGTGTATCAATTCCAGAGGAAAGTATTTCAAAGGGGGGCATACACAATAAGTAGTAAATGGTAAGCATAGAAAAATTCTGTGTACAAAGTTCCATAACTTTTTGAACAGACCTCGTACATATATGGAAAAGTTTCAGAATATAGACAAATTTATGTTTTACCTAACAATATTTTGTGGTTCTCATTGGTAGATTGAAGTTAGCCAAGTGTGACTGTTGAGAGGCAATAATACTGCAAACTTCTATTTAATGTGAAGAATATTACATGAACTGGAGTACTAGAAACTCTTTTGCCATAGCTCAGACTTTTATCCAACAATGAAGTCAGATATTCAAGCATGGTTTGAAAAATTCTCAGAATCACCACAAGAGGACAGCACTAGCACAAGTTGTTCATGTGATACTCATTAGACTGTTGTCTGTAAACACGTGCTACATCAGTGCTCTTGGAAGAGAGCTGTGGTGGTGACACGGCTCTGTTGTTCCCGCATAGTGACTTGTGAAGATGGGGGGGGGGGGGGGGGGGAAGAAAAAAAAAATCGAGATTCGAGCAGTGATTAACAACTTCATAAAGAAAGGTATGAAAGCAAAGGACATTCATGGCAATTTCCTGAATACACTGGGGGACTCTGCTCCTTCATATTCAACTGTTGCCAAGGGGACAAATGAATTTAAATTTGGGCAGGAGAGCTCAGATGCAGATCCGCGCAGTGGTCAGCCAAGATTGTCACTACTCCAAAAACCATTGCAAAAGTGCACAAAATGGTCATGGAGGAGCACCAATTGATAGTGAGTGAAATTACTCACACTTGCCAGATGTCATCTGAAAAGGTATATCACATTTTAACTGAATAATTAGAAATGAAAAAAAATTATCTGCAAGATGGGTGCCATGTCTCTTACATGGGATCAAAACTGCATGTTGCGGCCATGGCAAAATTATACGAATTAAGATGTGAATTGTGGCCACACCCGGCTTATTCACCTGATACAGCTCCATCCAACTTCCATATCTTCTGAAAACTGAAAATTTTTCTTGGTGGACGAACATTCACTTCAAATGAAGAATGATAGCCAAAGTTGACAACTATTTTGTAGCCTGGAGGAAACTGATTTTCGAGATGGGATCAAGGCCTGGAACATTGTTGGGCCCAGTGCATACAAGGAGACTACATTAAAAAATAAAAAAAAGTTTCAGTGATGTAAGTACTTTTTTTCTATTCTGTTCCAAGAACTTTTTAAACCACCCTTGTATTTAGAGCTATAAATAGACAACTTCCCTTGTGTATCCATTGTAGATTTTGAATATTAGGCTCCATGTCGACGGACATTTCACCTGGATCAAAACTGAATTATTTTTTGACGACACAGGAAATAGGAGTGAGGGAACTGACATGCAGTTAATTAAACTCAGCCCACAAACACCAGAAATGCCACACTAGCAATCCTGCCAGGATCTTACTGGCATTAGATTGATATCACAAATTGTAATGGATGAGCAAGGTGATCAGTGGCAGTATGGGGACTTCAACCTGTATGAGAGACAGTGGATGTGCTACTCAGCTTGTGGCGTCGCAACTAGTGCGCGATCACCCATTTGTCTATGAAAAGCTTTACTTCAGAATGTATGTGGGCTGCAATGTAAGCCGGTGGAGTATTATGCGGTAAGTAATGGACGAGTTGTGTCCTGCAGACTGACATCACGACCATCTGTTGCAGCTGCACATGTGAAAGCAGTGAAGCAGCGCTGGCAGGCCACTTACATTATACGAAACTAAAAATACTAATAACTAATAAAGGAATAACCTGAGGAACATCATATTTGATGTATAACCTTCTGTTGTGAAAACAAATAATATGTCAAAGTCTGAGATCAAAAATAGTTGTATTTTGGAAGTTAGTAAAATTCCATAAAAAAAACAATTTTCTGACAGTCAAGAATTTAAATAAATACAGTGATGTAATAGTTCACCTTCAGTGACTATGTACGATGATCTGATAACACCTTCAGTGTTCATATATAAATTTGGAAAGTTTTTAGTTTCAGAAAACCTCTGTGACTTTTCTATAATAATAATTCCAAGAATTCTAAGTAAATATGTGTATTATGTGTTAGGGTACGTGTGAATGAGAATGCATGTGTGAGAGTATGTGGGACGTTCAGCATTATTAAAAATCATTCATGTAATTCTCTACAGGAACTGGCAAGTGTTCCAACTCTGTAACGTGGGAACAAATCCACTAGTGGTTCCCCTACTAGTGAATGTCGAATGTCCAAGTATGTATGTTTATGTATAAGACAGCCAGAACATTCGCGACTACATAATAAATTTCCAGATATAGAGTAAAGCTTATAGTTCATTTTGTTTTGTTTACTTAATTAGAGAGTTTTGTGTTACTTAATTTGATGACGTCAATGAGCCTAGAGAAGTGATTTGTGCTTGCTAGATTTTGGCGCGAGCCGCACCCTAAAAGTGAGTTCTCATTGGTCGTAAGTGCTGACAGCCAATGAGAAGCGAGACGTTTGGCTGCCTAGCAAGGAGATATAATTTTAAGTGTGGGAGAGTGAGAGAGGTGTCGGGAGCTAGCTTTGATTGGAGGCGGTTGTGCTGGATGTGACTTTTCGCATTATGTGTAAGATGAAGTCTTGGGATGACTTCCGCGTTATGGTCCAGTGTTAATGGTATCTGGTAGTGACCAGAAACTGCTTATGGAAACTTTAGAGTGTTGTGATAATTCGTTCCGACAAAAATAGCGAGTGAACTTTGAATTATATAGCGTGGCGGTACTGAGTATATTCTTACTGAGTATTTTATGGCGAGCATAAACTTTTACTAAAGACAACCACTGAATATCGTGTGCAGAAGTAATTGGCTGATCATTGACTGTGTTACAAGTAATTGGTTTCGGAATTTGGGAAGGTAAAAGTTCTGGCTGTTTTTAGGTATGGTGATAACTGTGAGCAGAAAGTTTAGTAATTTCATAATGTGGGCTGATGATCTTGCTTAACGGCAATAAAGATCTATTGAAGGTTTAAATTTGAACTTCATGTTTAAAGTACGAGTGACATCCCCTTTCCGAATTATTTCTTTAAAGTACATAGACAATTTTCAGCGAATTTTACTTTTAGCGGCCTCCGGCGTGTAGCTATGACGTTACAGTTTCCTCAACACTGCTTTTCTGTGATCTCGTAAGTAGTTGCAGTCAGGAGTTTACGTGCAAAGATCTACCGCTGTAAAGAGGTAGGTGAACAAAAATTATAAAAGAAATTGCATTGCAGCAGCAACGTAACAATCCGTCACAATTGGTACATCGCACGCACGCACATCAAAAATCCGTCGCAAGCTCATCTCTACATCAAGCGTGGCTCAGTTCCTCTCTCACTGCATCCACTGGAACTCTTAGCAAGTTTGGAGTGGAGTTCACAGTGCCAGCTGCCTAGATAAAGGTGTGTGGTTCAAGACTTCGAGGCGGCAGGACTGTTGCCCTTGCAGAGCACACAGTGAGAACACTAGCTAGCTAGCTTGCTTTATTGAGGCTGTCCAGACAACGTTGTGCTGTCTCTGGTGTATTCAGAACCTACCATGAGGGGACACAGTACTCGCTCCAATTCTTGTCAGATGAGGCACTGACACTTGTTGCCAGAAGCAAGTGGTGGCTTCACACTCTGAACCCTATGTGCAAGGGATCTTCCAATAACTTGTTTGGCTGTTTTGCAATCGAGGAGGCTACATGTATATGACAGACTGTGAAGGAGTTTACAAGAAGGATTTGTTTACTTTGTTTGACAAAATAGAAAGTTTTCTAAAAAGATCAGGAACTGTAGAAAGTTACAGTAACAAAACTGTAACTGACAAGGTATGTGTGGGATGAAATGACGAGGAATCTAGTACATGTGGTAGTGAGTCATGAAATGAAAAAATACCCAGTTGGGTATAGCGTATATTGTTCAAATATGACTAATCACAAGCTTACAACTGAAAATTAATATCAGAAATGAGAGCTAATCTTGATAAATTCAATTATGATTATAATGAATTAAAATCTAAATTTGTTAAATTAGAAGATAAGTTAATTATATGGAATTAAAATTGATATACAATTTCATACTAGTGAATTAAGAAATAAAATTAGAAAATAGTCAATTAAGAAAAGATATTAAAACTGATATTAATCAATTACAACATGAGGTTGAAATGACTGGGCTGGAGGTAATAAATAAAACTCGAGATAATTTTGTAAAACGTAAGGAAAGAGACACAGAGGATTTATATGTAGCTTGTAAGAAAGTGCATAGTTTCAGTTTTGACACCACTAATGCTATGGCTGATTTGAGAAAAGAACAAGCTGAAGACATCTGTTCACTCAGAGGTGAAATTTTAAAACAAAAGATTCATGTGAGGCAGCATGCAAGAATCAATCAGTAGTAACTGAAAATTTACCTAATAATTTACGTCAAATGAAGTCTGGAGTGACTGAGTAGGTAGAGGAAATAGAAAATAAGTGTCTAATGCAAACTGATGAGCTCAAATCCTGTGTAGGAACCAATTTTAGTAAAACTCAAGGAACACAATAAGAATTAACAAAAGGGTAAAGATATTGGAACCTGCTATACCTTCTTTAGAAAACATTACATGTCTAACTAAACAAGGGATTACAAAGCAACTGAATCAAGTTAGGAAACACATTTTAAATTAAATTATTGTAGTTAAAGATACCACCTTAGAGGTACAGGAATTAAAACTACACAATTTTGTTCCCTACAGTTTAGCTGGGCATTTGCATCCTGTAATATTTTTTGAAGTCATTCCAGGATGTATTCCCAAAAGGATGGACTGAGGAATGGAAAATTATATTTGCTGTAGATTATTTATAAGAGGTGTTGCAGCACACTTGGGATTTACATTTCATGAATTACAAGTAGCTTTCGAGAACCAATTTTGGACGGAGGGTACTATAAGTAAGATAAGCTTAGATCTAGGGGAAATTAACTGTGTGCTAATTGTTTTGGAAACTGTTGTATTAGGAATGATATGTGATCACAGTGGTCTGGAGTGCTAGGGAAAGATGTACCTGACCTTAGTGATGTGGGCGGTGATAATGGACAAGAAGCCAAGGAACAACCAGGTATCACTGCTTCTGTAAAAGAAATATTTTAAATGCTCTGTACCCATTAGTCACTGTATTGTATAATCAACACACTGAATAACGAAAACATCACAAGGTTCATTATATGCTTGGATCCTACCAAGTAACAAAATCACATCACAGAGGGTTTATATGTAGCTTGTAAAAAAGGTGCATTGTTTCAGTGTTGACACCACTAATGCTATGACTAACTTGAGAAAAGAACAAGCTGAAGCCATCTATTTACTGAGAAATGAAATTTTACAACAAAAGATTCATGTGAGGTAGCATGCAAGAATCAATCATTAATTACTGAAATTTTATGTAATAATTTAATTCAAGTGAAGTCTGAAGTGACTGAGTAGGTCGAGGAAATAGAAAATAAGTGTGTAACGCAAACCAGTAAGCTCAAATTTTATTAAGAAACCAGTTCTTTAACAGAAGCAGTGATGTCTGGTTGTTCCTTGCCTGCTCGTCCATTACCACTGCCTACACCGCTAAAGCTAGGAACTTCTGGAATAGAGCATGGATACTATATTACTACTAGTGCCTGTCTAGTTTTAAAAAACTCACAATTCATGTTTCTTTCACTTGAATGTGCCTATTAGATTTATGATTAGCCAATGACCTTTTTATCAACCCACATCTAAAAAGGACACTGATGTGGTTGTTATGTTGTTCTCAGCTGCAACCAGTCAAAATTTTTGATCTGTAACTTTCTTTATACTGAAGTCAGACACTGATAATACTGCGGGGTCTTCCTGAAACAGCAAAAGTAAGATATCATAAACAACGTGTTGTCTCGGATAGAGAGTTGTCGTCAGATGTACAAGTAGTTTCGGGTGTGCCCTAGGGAAATGTGTTCGGACCCTTGGTGTTCATGTTGTATATTAATGACCTTGCAGACAATATTAATAGTAACTTCAGGCTTTTTGCAGATGCAGTTACATCTAATTAAGTACTATCTGAGAGAAGCTGCATAAATATTCAGTCAGATATCAATAAGATTTCAAAGTGGTACAGAGATTGGCAACTTACTTTAAATTTTCAGAAATGTAAAATTGTGCACTTCACAAAGTGAAAAAAAAAAAGTAGTATCCTACGACTGTAATATCAATGAGCCACTTGTTGGAATCTCACAACACCTGGGTGTATCATTTTGTAGGGATATGAAATGGAATGATCGCATAGGTTCAGTCATGGGTAAAGCAGGTGGTAGACTTTGGTTCATTGGTAGAACACAGGGCAAGTGCAATCAATCTACAAAGGAGGCTGCTTACAAATCACTCGGGAACTGGTTCTAGAATACTGCTCAAGTGTATGGGACCTGTACCAGATAGGCCTAACATGGGATATTTAACATGTACAGAGAAGGGCACCACAAATGGTCACAGGTTTGTGAGAGTGTGTCACAGAGATACTGAAGGAACTGAACTGGAAGACTCTTGAAGACAGATGTAAACTATCCTGAGAAAGTCTATTGACAAAGTTTCAAGAACCAGCTTTAAATTATTACTCTAGGAATATACAACAACCCCCCAATGTATCGCTCGCACAGGGACCATGAAGATAAGATTAGAATAATTACTGCATGCAGAAAGGCATTGAGATAATCATTCTTCTGAAGCTCCATACATGAATGGAACAGGAAGCAATCCTAATAACTGGTACAATGGGACCTACCCTCCGCCATAGACCTCATGGTGGTTTGAAGAGTATAGATGTAGATAGACACTCATGCTCATAAATTAAGGATAATGCTGATACATGGTGAAACAATTCTCTCGTGGGCAGTTTGCGGGTTTAAATCACCTCGGGGTATGACCATGTGGTGCATTTGACCTGCGGTCGTCGCACGGTGGCGCTGGCAGCTGTCCACATACACAGAGGTGTTGGTGCATGTCAGAGTATGGTGCAGCGAGTAAATGTGCAGACATTTTCAGGCGTGCTAACAGTGACTGTGTGTTGAAAATGGCTCAAAGAACACATATGGATGACGTTATGAGGGGTAGAATACTAGGGCGACTGGAGGCTGGTCAAACACAGCAGGTCGTAGCACGGGCCCTCCGTGTGCCACAAAGTGTGATCTCAAGATTATGACAACGATTCCAGCAGACAGGAAACGTGTCCAGGCACTACAGTATGGGACGTCCGCAGTGTACAACACCACAAAAAGACTGATACCTCACCATCAGTGCCCGCAGGTGGCCACGGAGTACTGCACGTAGCCTCGCTCCGGACCTTACTGCAGCCACTGGAACAGCTGTCTCCAGACACACAGTCTACAGATTACTGAATAGACACGGTTTATTCGCCTGGAGACCTGCAAGGTGCATTCCACTGACCCCTGGTCACACGAGAGCCCGTAAAGCCTGGTGTCAAGAACACAGTATGTGGTCATTGGAGCAGTGGTCCCAGGCCATGTTCACAGACGAGTCCAGGAATAGTCTGAACAGTGATTCTTGCTGGGTTTTCATCTGGCGTGAACCAGGAACCAGATACCAACCTCTTAATGTCCTTGGAAAGGGACCTGTATGGAGGTCATGGTTTGATGGTGTGGGGTGGGATTATGATTGGTGCACGTACACCCCTGAACATCTTTTACAGAGGAACTGTAACAGGTCAAGTGTATCGGGATGTCATTTTCCACCTTTTCAGGGGTGCAGTGGGTCTCACCTTCCTTCTCATGGATGATAACACATGGCCCCACAGAGCTGCCATCGTGGAGGAGTGCCTTGAAACAGAAGATATCAGACGAATGGAATGGCCTGCCTGTTCTCCAGACCTAAACCCCATCTGGAATGCTCTCAGTCGACATATCGCTGCACATCTTCAAACCCCTAGGTCACTTCAGGAGCTCCGACAGGCACTGGAGCAAGAATTGGAGGCAATACCCCAACACCTGCTTGACCACCTGATCCAGAGTATGCCAACCCATTGTGCGGCCTGTATATGTGTGCACGGTGATCATATCCCGTATTGATGTCGGGATACATGCGCAGGAAACAGTGGCGTTTTGTAGCACGTGTTTTGGGATGGTTTTCTCAACTTGTCAGCAATACCGTGGACTTACAGATCTTTGTCATGTGTTCCCTATGTGCCTATGTTCTTAGCGCCAGTTTTGTGTACTGCCACATTGTGTGGCACCACATTCTGCAATTATCCTTAATTTGTGAGCACGAGTGTAGATAGAGAAGTGCTCAAAGCTGTTTATACCTTTCTGTACAGGACGTACCATAATTAATGGTGTAAACATCGCGAGTTGAATGTACACAATATTGCAAGCAAAAACATTTCAGTTAACATGGGCTCTAAAATGCATACCAGTACCTTAAGAGCCATGACCACTTGTTTAATAGAAGTGCTCATGTAGTTCCTTAGGTATGCACTTTAAGAGTGCATGTTTACTGGACTATTTTTCTTGTTTTGGTCCATAGTAGCTCCTCAGAAAATATGGAAAGAAAAGAGCTTTCAGTAGAAAATATTTGTTTCAGAGTATTGATGATGAAGCACTCTTAGCTCTTAAGGTCTGCATTTTGGAGGCCATGTTTACTGAGACTTTTTTTGCGTCTAGTACTGTGTTCTTTAGACTATACGTTTTTACGCCACTAATTATGATGCACCCTGTATGTGTTATATTGATGTGATTTACAAGGTGGATCGGTGGAAACCATAATGAAATAGAAGAGATGACAGAACAAGCTTTCTATATTCTTTCTGTATCCTGCTAGTAGTGTGTGTGGGTGTGAGTGGGCGGAGTGTAGTGTCGCTACATGTGTGTACTTAATCAAGTGCCAACTGTATCGGAGCAGGCCGAACACTAGAGGCCACCTGTGGGATACCTGCACCAGGCACGGTCTCTGCCACACCATCTATATATACTGGGGCACTCAGATGTTTAGGATGGGTGGTAGGGACAGAGCATCGAGTGACATTATACTTAGTGCACTATCCGAAAATTACCTCGAGCAATTAAACAGAGAACCGACTCGTGGAGATAACATCTTGGACCTACTGATAACATACAGACCCGAACTTTTCAACTCTGTAAGTCCAGAACAGGGAATCAGTGATCATAAGGCCGTTGCAGCATCCCTGAATATGGAAGTTATTAGGAATATAAAAAAAAGGGAGGAAGGTTTATCTGTTTAGCAAGAGTAATAGAAGGCAGATTTCAGACTACCTAACAGATCAAAACGAAAATTTCTGTTCCAACACTGACAATGTTGAGTGTTTATGGAAAAAGTTTAAGGCAATTGTAAAATGTGTTTTAGACAGGTACGTGCCGAGTAAAACTGTGAGGGACGGGAAAAACCCACCGTGGTTCTACAACAAAGTTAGGAAGCTACTGCGAAAGCAAAGAGAGCTTCACTCCAAGTTTAAACGCAGCCAAAACCTCTCAGACAAACAGAACCTAAATGATGTCAAAGTTAGCATAAGGAGGGCTATGCGTGAAGCGTTCAGTGAATTCGAAAGTAAAATTCTATGTACCGACTTGACAGAAAATCCTAGGAAGTTCTGGTCTTTCGTTAAATCAGTAAGTGGCTCGAAACAGCATATCCAGACACTCCGGGATGATGATGGCATTGAAACAGAGGATGACACGCGTAAAGCTGAAATACTAAACACCTTTTTCCAAAGCTGTTTCACAGAGGAAGACCGCACTGCAGTTCCTTCTCTAAATCCTCGTACAAATGAAAAAATGGCTGACATCGAAATAAGTGTCCAAGGAACAGAAAAGCAACTGGAATCACTCAACAGAGGAAAGTCCACTGGACCTGACGGGATACCAATTCGTTTCTACACAGAGTACGCGAAAGAACTTGCCCCCCTTCTGACAGCCGTGTACCGCAAGTCTCTAGAGGAACGGAAGGTTCCAAATGATTGGAAAAGAGCACAGGTAGTCCCAGTCTTCAAGAAGGGTCGTCGAGCAGATGCGCAAAACTATAGACCTATATCTCTGACGTCGATCTGTTGTTGAATTTTAGAACATGTTTTTTGCTCACATATCATGTCATTTCTGGAAACCCAGAATCTACTCTGTAAGAATCAACATGGATTCCGGAAACAGCTATTGTGTGAGACCCAACTCGCTTTATTTGTTCATGAGACCCAGAAAATATTAGATACAGGCTCCCAGGTAGATGCTATTTTCCTTGACTTCCGGAAGGCGTTCGATACAGTTCCGCACTGTCGCCTGATAAACAAAGTAAGAGCTTACAGAATATCAGACCAGCTGTGTGGCTGGATTGAAGAGTTTTTAGCAAACAGAACACAGCAATGGAGAGACATCTACAGACATTAAAGTAACCTCTGGTGTGCCACAGGGGAGTGTTATGGGACCATTGCTTTTCACAATATATATAAATTACCTAGTAGATAGTGTCGGAAGTTCCATGCGGCTTTTCGCAGATGATGCTGTAGTATACAGAGAAGTTGCAGCATTAGAAAATTGTAGCGAAATGCAGGAAGATCTGCAGCAGATAGGCACTTGGTGCAGGGAGTGGCAACTGACCCTTAACATAGACAAATGTAATGTATTGCGAATACATAGAAAGAAGGATCCTTAATTGTATGATTATATGATAGCGGAACAAACACTGGTAGCAGTTACTTTTGTAAAATATCTGGGAGTATGCGTGCGGAACGATTTGAAGTGGAATGATCATATAAAATTAATTGTTGGTAAGGCGGGTACCAAGTTGAGATTCATTGGGAGAGTCCTTAGAAAATGTAGTCCATCAACAAAGGAGGTGGCTTACACAACACTCATTCGACCTATACTTGAGTATTGCTCAACAGTGTGGAATCCGTACCAGATCGGGTTGACGGAGGAGATAGAGAAGATCCAAAGAAGAGCGGCGCGTTTCGTTACAGGGTTATTTGGTAAGCGTGATAGCGTTACGGAGATGTTTAGCAAACTCGAGTGGCAGACTCTGCAAGAGAGGCGCTCTGCATCGCGGTGTAGCTCGCTGTCCAGGTTTCGAGAGGGTGCGTTTCTGGATGAGGTATCGAATATATTGCTTCCCCCTACTTATACCTCCCAAGGAGATCACGACTGTAAAATTAGAGAGATTCGAGCGTGCATGGAGGCTTTCAGACAGTCGTTCTTCCCGCAAACCATACGCGACTGGAACAGAAAAGGGAGGTAATTACAGTGGCACGTAAAGTGCCCTCCGCCACACACCGTTGGGTGGCTTGCGGAGTATAAATGTAGATGTAGATGTATATACATGCAGAGCAATGCTCACCCAGCCTCACTATGTTCTTTTAGTTTGTATCACTCACATAAGTTGTTCTGTGTATCACTTATGCTGCACCTTCTGTAGGATTGTTTAATCTTGGTATGTGTGGAGTCACGAGAGGCTTACTCTTCTTAATGTTCAGAGGTTTACGAATAGAGTCATATTTGTGATACCTGGATCGGTTTAATCTATTACTCAGTTACTCACGACTGGCAACGAGTTTGGAACAGTTTCTGCGTGTGCAGTCTTTAAGTGCAGTTTCATCAGGTGTAGTCATTATGGACACCATGCTACTGTCCCTGACTGAATGGCTGACTTCAGCACTGACCACCTTGTCGGCTTCCATTGACAGATAGGATACAATTCCACTGGTCTACCCACCCACTTTTCTTCTGTACGATGATTTGACCAAGGATTGGGGAGCTTACATAAGAAAGACTCAGACTGCAATTTTTTGGCTTTCAGTGTGACAGATCTGAATTTTTGCAAAGCCTTATTCCTCTCGTGGGTTCCACCTTGGGTGTATCATTTACTGTGTCAGCCTGCCCCTTCACAAGAACTGGCAGCTCTTACTTTACTTTCAATCACACGTGCAGTTTATTGTTCAGTTACCATCGCAAACGAATGTACATTGTAGTGGCACACCTTGAATTCTACCGGTGCCGCAAGAAACCAGACCTGTCATACAGGGCAACAAAACTTCACTGCCTTAGCCGTAAGTGTCAATTTATTACTAACACCCATAATGACTCGTAGGCAAACTCTGGTACTTGACGCAATTATCTGTTTAGCTCTGGCCAAGGAAGACCACCAGGTTTTTGTCCGTGAAACAGCCCCTCCCCCCTCCATTGGCAGAAGTTTTGCAAATAGCACAATCTCTTGAAGTTTCTCTGGTAACAGGTGACCAAATTGAGGTATGGGACAATGTGGCAGTAGTGTCACAAGATGTGCCCACTAGGATGACAGATAGCTTGCACAAGGAAGTGACAGTGGCAGTGGTAAATGTGCAGGACCAGTGAAGAGCAGCAGGTTTAAGCAGGTTAGTCATTATGTACGCCACGCTATCAGCCCACGTTGAACAGCTTACTTTGGCACTAACCACCTTGTCAGCTTCCATTAACAGACAGGGTATGGTTCCACCAGTCTATCCACACTTTTCCTCCGTATGATGATTCAGTCGAGGGTTGGGAAGCTTATGAAAAAAAGACTCAGACAGCAGTTTTTGGCTTTTGGTGTGACAGCCTCAAATTTGTGAAAAGCCTTATTTCTCTCACAGATCCCACCTAAGGAGTATCATGTACTGCAACAGCTTGCCCCTTTACAAGAAATGGCAACTCTTATTTTTGATCACATGTCCAGTTTACTGTCCAAATACCACCAGAAATGAAAGCACATTGCAGTAGCATGAGTTGAATTCTACTGATACCGCAGGAAGCCACACCTGTCATATAGTGTGAGGACGGCTGAACTTCACAGCCTTATCTGTAAGTGTTAATTCATTAGCAATACCATAATACTCTTGTGCGCAATCTATGGTGCGTGATGCAATTATCTGTTTAGCTCCAGACATGGAAGTGCGCCAGAAAACTCTCTGTTGGCAGAAGTTTTGCAAATAGCACAATCTTTTGAAGTTTCTCAGGTAGCTGGTAACTAAATTGACGCATGGAGGGATGTGGTAGTAACATCAAAAGATGCGGCCATTAGGATGACAGATAGCTTGCATGAGCAAGTAGCAGTTGTAGTGGTAAACATGTGGGCCCAGGGCCGAGCAAACCGAGGCCGGCCCAAGCAGCTGCGACCGCCACACTGCCAGCATCAGCATTTTCTGTTTCCGTATTGTCCTTTATGTTTTGTCCAGCATGAACATTTGGCATGCCCTAAGTGCTGGGCTACTGTAATGCTTGCCAGAATAAAGCCCACATCACCTAAATGTGTTGTCGCTGAAGGTTGCTCAGAACAGGAACACGGACACAAACTGTGGGACTCCAATGCTTGTGACTTCTCCCAAGTTGTTTATCGAGTTAAGCTTTTTTCGCCAAGTGCTCCGACTGCAGGTCGACACAGATGCTGCAGTGATGTTATTGAATTCTCAAACTTATGTGAGTTTAGGCTCGCTGCCATTGACACTGGTCACGCAGAAGTTGTTCAGTTACAGTAAACAGAACATTGCATTGTCGGGACAGTTTGCGGCATCTGCCTATTACAAGTCAGTGGTTCATTCCATTATATCTTTGGTGGTTGCTGATTCGGGTGTTGAGAACACATTACGGATGGATGCATTTCAGGAATTTTGATTTTCTATCACTACTATACTTCACCTTGCGTCCGATCAGGCACCAAATTCTCAATTGAAAACACAGTACGAGATATTTTAGAACTTGTTTTCAGAAGGTATAAGGGGTGCTACAAATTTGCTGCTCATATTTCTTGCAAATCCACAGCTCAGCACCTGATAAAAGATCAAGTGAAAGCAGAATTGTACAGACTTCAATCTACATGGGTTGTGCAATCTGTTATGGCTTGTGAATGGTTGTCTCTGCTGGTTGTAGTTCGGAAGCTGCTGAGAAAAAAATCACCTCTCTAGCGACTTCGGTACTACTGTCAATGTGTAGTCTATCGCAGATACGTATCCTCTCCCATGCCAGGAGGATCTGTTGGCAAAAACATTGTGTGACCAGTACTTTTCTAAAATTGATTTGCCTGAAGCATATCTGCAGGTTCTTGTGGATGAAGAGTCTCAACAAGTTCTGCTCTTGAATATTCCTTTTTGTGTGGTCAGCGCCCCTGCTATTTTCCAAGGTGTTTCAGGGCAATCGACTATGCCTCTCCTGGGTTGCATTAATTATCTGGACGATATTACTGTCATAGGTTTCTCCACCCTAGGGAAGATAGCTAACTACCATACACTCCTGCCAGTGGCAGCCACATTGACCCATCCACTGCCTGCCTTGTTATGCAAGAATGTAACTTTTGCTGGAGCCCGGACTACAAACGTGCTTTTCAAATGTTGAAACCCAAACTACTCTCAGCCCCTTGTTTAGCTAAGTTCTCTCCAGAACAGCACATAGTTCTGACGATGGCTGTCTTACAGTACAGCCTCGGTGTGGTCCTAACACACAGATATGCCAATGGCTTTGAATGACCTGTTGTTATCGCCACTAAGTCTCTCATTCCGGCCCAGCAGCATTATTCTCAAGTGGAAAAAGAGGCTCGTGCCACAGTCTATGCTGTCCAGAAATTTCATGGTTTTCTCTCTCCCCCTCTTTTTTTTTTTTTTTTTTTGGCTCCAAGTTTCACCTTATTACTGACCATAAACCCTTGGTTTCCTTGTTTAATCCTCACATTTCTTTCCCTGAAAAGCCCACACAATGCCTACAATGCTGGGCACTCTTCTTGTCTCACTACAACTACAAAATGCATTCTCAAACTCAACTACAAAATGCATTCTCAAACTACGTCTAAACATGCCAATGCGCACATGTCTAAACATACCAATGCAGATGCCTTGTCCCACCTTCCCTTCAGTCCTGATCCCAACTTTGATCATGAAGAATTGCTTTGCTTCCATCTTGATAGTGAAATGCAGGCTGTGGTTGAGGGTTCCCCAATTACGAGCTTGTGCATAGAAGCTGCTGTTGCTGCTGACCTGGTTCTCCATCAGGCGGTTCAGTTTGTTCAACGGGGCTGGCCAGATAAACCACCAGGTCGGGCTTCAGACCCCTTGCTCAACTATTTTTCCTTACAGTATCACCTCTCTGTTTATGAATGTTTTGCTATTGTCCACAGAACCCCTCTCTCCCAGAACAATCAGCCCCGCCGTGTTACAGTGTGAGGTTCTATGCCTTCTCCACCAGGACGATTGGGAAGTTTCACACTTGAAACTGTCAGCTAAAAGACATGTTTTTGGCCCAAAATTGACAGTAAAAGTGTCCATTTTGTCACAACTTGCCAGCAGTGTGCCCGAGAACAGGCAGCTCCCACAGTGTCTCTGTTCCCCTGGTCCACTCCATGCCAGCCATGGGAACACATTCGTGCAGAGTTTGTGGGACCCTTCTCAAATTTCTATTAGCTCTTGGTTGTGAATGCACTTTCCCAGTTTCCTTACAGTCTCTGGTGTGCATCAACTTCGGCGTAGGTCACAATTAATATGCTTTTGAGGTTTTTTTTGTACTGAGTGGTTGCCTTGTACCTTAGTTTCTGATAATGGGACCCAGTTCGTTTCCCACACACTTTTCAATTGGTTTGTTCCCATCATGGCACACCTCCGCAGTTCCACCCTCAATCAAGTGCCAATGTGGAATGACCAGTGCATACATTGAAGTCCCAAATGAAAAAGGCTGTCATTGATTCTTCGCCGGATGACACCCGTCTCTGTTTGCTGACGACCTTTCGCTTCATGCCTGCGGGGGACCAGCCATGCGCACTCCTCCACCTTCTGTGGCCTGTGCCACACTTGCCATAGTTGGGTTCATCCTGCCGCTTCATGCCAGGATTGTCGGTACGGGCGTGAGGACTGGTCACCAGACCAAGTGCATACTGACCACTGTTGTCCACTGCCGGGGATGCTGTCTTTGTGACATCCGTATGGCCAACAGGCTCATGATGGGCCACTTTGATCAGTTGCGGCTCCACTCGCTGCTGGAAGCTACCAGTTTGCAGGTGTGGCCCCCATCGCTGCAACCCGCTCCCACCAGCCACCGCCTCAGGCCCGTCACCACCTGCTGGGAGGTGCCCCCATCTCATTGGCTGAATCCTCCATGTGCAGCAACATAGGGTTCCAGCTTCCCAGTGCCAGGTGCCGATCCGTCTCAGGCGTCAGGTCTGTTGCCACAGCCTGCTGTTCCGTTTGGACCACCTGTACCGGCCCCGACCTTCATCACTGGTGGGTCAAGCCCCATTTCCTCCACGCTGGAACCTGCCTGCTGATGATGGCGCAGAGATGGAGATGGCACTCTCCTCCCTGGTGCTGTAGTAATTTCTTGACAGTTCACATATTATTGGTGTGCACTGCCAAAAATGTACAGGAAATAGCTACAATATTATAACAAAATATTACACCACACTGTATAAAATAGCATAAAATCAATGTGAAATTGATATTTTTGAACTTCACGTGAAGTATAATGAGAACAGTCCACAGATATAGTCACACCAGATGTTATATATACGTCACGACAATTTAGATATCCTTGAAAATGAAAATCTTCCAAAACAGCTGTCATAATAATCAGTAATTGGTTTACGCAGTGATACAGGAACCTTACTTACAACGTCCTTTGAAGACATTTATTTCATTGTAGGCCCATTTCTTCAAGTAAGTTTATTCTTTTTCCTTTGTTGGCCAGTTGGAGTATTTGTTTGTCACAAGATATGTCTGTCACTTGATGTCCACTTTCAGCTACATACAGGGCAAATGTGGATTTTCTTATGTTTTTTAAATGACAAGCATCCGTGTGTCTCCAGGAACAAATGTTGCAATTTCTTCCTGTTTGGCCAATGGAGACCAGTGAATAAATAAATTATTGTTGAAACATTTATCCCACTCTCTTTCTCCAACAAACAAGGTTACATAGTGATTGCACAAATCTCTGAAATTACTACAGAAGCAGAAGTTAAGAGCAGACCAAGTGCCATCCAGAATGTTTTTCCTCCACAGCACCTAAATTCCACAGTACCCCAGCTCTGCCTAGTCAATGGGAAAACAGTTTCAGGTAACTGAGATGGGAGAATATAAGTGAGATGTTTGGTGGTGAAAATGCAATCATTCAATATTGTTTGAAGCTCATTCATTGCATTCTGCCATGTCTCGAAATACACAGTAGCCCAAGGCGCTATTACACTATGAGTTCAGAGTTGACTTTACTTTACTGCCATTGAAGTAACCTAGTCTTGCAGTTGTGCAGTTGCTGCTGCAGGTTATTCACCACTTGCTTCAGAATCTACTCCACATACCAAACATGTATTATGCTCATGGTATGGAAGATTACTTTCAGTTCACAGCTGGGCAACAAAGACTTCTATTCACTGTAAAGATTTCACATTGAGTTGCAGGCAGGCACAATGAAAAGATTGTCACACTGTGCTTTCAGCCAAAACCTTTTTCAGAAAGGACACAAAGCAAGCAACACCTCAGACACATATGACCTCTATCTCCAGCAGTTCTGTGTGTGTGTGTGTGTGTGTGTGTGTGTGTGTGTGTGTGTGTGTGTGTGTGTGTGTGTGAAGAAGGCTTTGGCCGGAAGCTTAATATGTAACAGTCTTTTCATTCTGCCATCTGTAACTCAACATGCCACCTTCATGGTGAGTAGCAATTTATACTTTTCATAACATTGTTGATATTCCAATCAGAACTTTCCATTGTTTTAAACAAAGACTTCTGTCATGTGTTATCTAACTGCTTGCTTAAGACTAGCCATCTATGTACATCACCATTTTCTGATCAAAGATCACATACAGTGCCAACATTAACCCGCAAATAAATTTGCTTGACAGTCCTACTGCAATTCTTACTTTTACAAGGGTTGACTGAAAAGTAATGCCTCCGCCTTTATAACTCTTCAACTGTTGGCAGCATTGGTATGCAGCAGGTACTGGTTTATTCCGTAGCCTCTTCTCTACAGCTCCAGTTGGCGGGAAGCCAGTTGTGTTGTACAGTGTAAAGTATGGAACCCTGGGCAGACAGTTCGTCAATGTGATTTAAGCAAAGTGCAGTCATTGAATTCTTGACAGCTGAAGGTGTTGCCCCAAAGGAGATTCATCTGAGAATGAAAGCAGTTTATGGTGATTGTGTTGATCCGAGTACTGTGTGTCGTTGGGCGAGTAAGTTTAAAGATGTTGAGGCGGGAACATCTGACCTGCTTGATAAACAAAGAGTTGGACATCCTGTGACAGCAACCACTGAGTTCCACAAGCAAAATGTTGACAAATTGATTCAGGATGATTGTCGTATCACTCAGAGAGAAATTGCAAGCACAATCGGCATTTCACAAGAACGTGTGGGTCACATTATTGCTTTGCTTGGCTGTTGGAAGATCTGTGCATGATGGGTACTCTGGATGCTGACTCCTGAAATGAAAGTGCACAAACCTGAAATTTGCCAGGAACTACTCTCGTGTTACAAGAATGTAGGTGACGCCCAACGACACACACAGTACTCACATCAACACAATCGCCATAAACTGCTTTCATTCTCTGATGAATCTCCTTTAGGTGACACCTTCTGCTGACAAGAATTCAATGACTGCACATTGCTTAAATTGCACTGACCGACTGTCTGCACAGGGTTCCATACTTTACACTGTAACAACACAACCGCTCAATGCTAAAGCTTCCTGCCAACTGGAGCTGTAGAGAAGAGGCTACGGAACAAGCCAGTACCTGCGGCATACCAATGCCGCCAATTGTTGAAGAGTTATGAAGATGGAGGCATTACTTTTCGGTCAACCCTTGTACCACAATCTGCTCATTTTGATTTGTGACATGTCTGCTTAATTAAACCCCACTGCAACTGGTCAAATGGGATAGCATCAATAACACAAGGAAATTTTCTTTCTCAGAATTTACTAAGAGCTCTACAGTGGACATATCAGTTCAAAAGAAAATGGTGGTACCCCCTGCAACAAATTACCACATGATACAGTGAGGTAACCAATATACGCTTTCAGAAACCTGACGTACGATCAATATTTTGTTTTCCCTCAAAACATGTTACAGACAATGTTAAATAAACTCTATTTCTTCCAAAATAATAACCCCTTATCACATGTAATCACAAAGAAATATCAGCAGTGAGTGTATATCACACACAAGCATAAACTGCTTAATTCACTACATTAGCATCTGGCATTTGGAAACATGTATAACCAAATAAAAACATAGTCTGTAAGCTACAAGGTGGCATGCAGATACTATTATCAATTATTAGTGATTACATGCAAATGAAACTAGCACACACTACTACTTATTGCGGTTTGTGCTACTGAAGTGCAGTTTGTGTGTTTTACACCAGGTGATAACAGCAACTGTATTCTGTTTTTCAGAATAACTATTGTTTACTCATACGAAACATTTACAAGGAACATGGAACAGCTAAACACAAATTAGAGTGTTATATCGACTATAACTGCCATGTTAATCACACACCAGTCCCAAAAGACAGCCTGGCTGACACTCGTATAGTCTGCCATACTGGATAAAATCTAGACCCACAAATAATACACACTATCAAACAAGGGAAACTCCAGATAGGAATATCAACAACATAGGAAAAGACAGATTGCTACTCACTGTAAGGAAAACATGCCAAGCTGCAGATAGGCACAATTAAAAGACACATAAAGCTTTTGGCCTTCATCAGCAAAAGAGAGACACATACCATTCACACACACAAGCAAGCGCACCTCCTGCACACACAACCCCCAACTCCAGCATCTCGGGCCTGAGATGTGGTCATGTGTGCATGAGATGTGCCTGCTTGTGTCTGTGAATTGTGTGTGTCTCTCTTTTGCTGATGAAGGCCAAACGCTTTATGTGTCTTTTAATTGTGCCTGTCTGCAACTTGATGTGTCTTCTTTGTGGTTAATAATACAGTCTGCTTTTTTTAACAAATATAACAGCAAAGCTTTTCTGTGCTTCAGAATACCACTCACAGCTGCAGAAAATTGGGGAATACTCCTCCACTGTTCGTAAAAGGACTTCAGTTTTAATTTGTGATGTCATCAAAATGGTGGACAAAAGCAGCTCACCTAAATCCAATACAGCAATTATGTCTCTCTCTCTCTCTCTCTCTCTCTCACACACACACACACACACACACACACACACACACACACACACACAACACACACAGAACACACAGATGCTCAAAATAGTTTATAAACCAATAAGTACTAACATAACATCCATGTAAAGTGGAGCAGTTTGGTTGAGGACACACTGCTCATATAATACAACCCAAAAATGCTACAAACTTGGTACTGTTATACCTAGATTTAACTTAGCTAAACTGAAATCTGCAATAGACCCAAGGGGAAAAAAAAAAAAAAAAAAAAAAAAAAGAAGACGGAATAAATTAAAATATATAAATTGGTATTATGAGGGTTGTACCAAAAGTATGGTTCCCATTGAGCTACAGCCATGAGGGAAGGTGCTAGGCAAAATCCGACAATAGTGCCGTGCACATTGATTCCCCCTCTCTCGAGCCCACCTGTCCGCAATTCGCTATGTCGCTCAGTGTTGGCTTGGCAGCCGTCAGAGATGGAAGTGTTGATCACCACCCCCAACAAGTGCGAGGTTCAAGCAGTAATCCAGTTTCTCCACACAAGGAAGTTACCGCCCATGGAGAATCATCAGCAACTGACATGGTGAAGAGTGCATGTTCGTTCAGCACGCCCCACAAATGGCGCAGGGCTTTCGCCGAGGGTCGCACGGAAGTTCACGATGAAGAATGGAGTGGAAGACCACCGATTTCAGATGTAATCGTCCAGAAGATCAACAGTGAGCTGCTCAGAAATCAGAGGGTCACTGTCCGTGAACTTGTTCAATGCATTCCTGAAGCTTCCCACAGCACAAATGAAAGAACTTTGACAGAAACGTTGGGTTATTGCAAGGCGTGTGTTTGCTGGGTCCCCCAGATGCTGACTGATGGACACACGGAGCAACGCCTTGACTGTGCTCGCAAGTTTCTTCAACAATGTGAGGGTGGAGGCAACAAGGAGAAGTTATTGGACTCTATTGTCACGCAAAATGAAACCTGGGTGTTTCATTATTACCCCGAACAAAACAACAATCTCGTCAGTGGTGTCACTCTGGTCACCGCCACCAAAGCTATTCAAACAAATACAGTCAGTAGGAGAGAATGATTGGAAAAGAGCACAGGTAGTCCCAGTCTTCAAGAAGGGTCGTCAAGCAGATGCGCAAAACTATAGACCTATATCTCTGACGTCGATCTGTTGTTGAATTTTAGAACATGTTTTTTGCTCACATATCATGTCATTTCTGGAAACCCAGAATCTACCCTGTAGGAATCCACATGGATTCCGGAAACAGCTATCGTGTGAGACCCAACTCGCTTTATTTGTTCATGAGACCCAGAAAATATTAGATACAGGCTCCCAGGTAGATGCTGTTTTCCTTGACTTCCGGAATGCGTTCGATACAGTTCCGCACTGTCGCCTGATAAACAAAGTAAGAGCCTACGGAATATCAGACCAGCTGTGTGGCTGGATTGAAGAGTTTTTAGCAAACAGAACACAGCATGTTGTTCTCAATGGAGAGATGTCTACAGACGTTAAAGTAATCTCTGGCGTGCCACAGGGGAGTGTTATGGGACCATTGCTTTTCACAATATATATAAATGACCTAGCAGATTATGTCAGAAGTTCCATGCGGCTTTTCGCGGATGATGCTGTAGTATACAGAGAAGTTGCAGCATTAGAAAATTGTAGCGAAATGCAGGAAGATCTGCAGCGGATAGGCACTTGGTGCAGGGAGTGGCAACTGACCCTTAACATAGACAAATGTAATGTATTGCGAATACATAGAAAGAACGATCCTTTATTGTATGATTATATGATAGTGGACCAAACACTGGTAGCAGTTACTTCTGTAAAATATCTGGGAGTATGCGTGCGGAACGGTCTGAAGTGGAATGATTATATAAAATTAATTGTTGGTAAGGCAGGTACCAGGTTGAGATTCATTGGGAGAGTCCTTAGAAAATGTAGTCCATCAACAAAGGAAGTGGCTTACAAAACACTCGTTTGACCTTTACTTGAGTATTGTTCATCAGTGTGGGATCCGTACCAGATCGGGTTGATGGAGGAGATAGAGAAGATCCAAAGAAGAGTGGCGCGTTTTGTCACAGGGTTATTTGGTAACCGTGATAGCGTTATGGAGATGTTTAGCAAACTCGAGTGGCAGACTCTGCAAGAGAGGCGCTCTGCATCGCGGTGTAGCTTGCTGTCCAGGTTTCAAGAGGGAGCGCTTCTGGATGAGGTATCGAATATATTGCTTCCCCCTACTTATACCTCCCGAGGAGATGACGAATGTAAAATTAGAGAGATTCGAGCGCGCACGTAGGCTTTCCGGCAGTCGTTCTTCCCGCGAACCATACGTGACTGGAACAGGAAAGGGAGGTAATGACAGTGGCACATAAAGTGCCCTCCGCCATACACCGTTGGGTGGCTTGCGGAGTATGAATGCAGATGTAGTTGTAGAGATTATGACAACTGTGTTTGTGGATCAGAAGGGGGTACTCCTCATCAATATCATGCAACCTGGGACGACAATAAACTCAGACAGACATTGTGAATCATGACCCAACTCTGGAGAGCACTCTAGAATCACAGGAGGGGATGACTGACGGCAGGAGTAGTGCTTCTTCACGACAACACTCGGCCCCAGGTCTCTCGTCAAACACACGAGCTTTTGAAGAAATTTTGGTGGACTTTATGCCCCATCCCCCGTACAGCCTGGACGTAGCCCCCAGCAATTATCACCTATTCCCCAAGATAAATGAACATTAGGTGGCAACCGCTTCAAGAGTGATGAAGTCCGAGCAGAGGTCACACGCTTCCCCCACAGGTTGGCGGGAGTATTCTACGACTTAGGAACGCGAAAGCTGGAGAACCGTCTTCAAAAGTATGTCGAAAAAAATGGAGACCAAGCTGAAAAATAGACAAAAGTGTAAACTTTTCAACGATGTATAAATTAATAACAATAAACAATGTTTTCTATTTGTAAAAAGTATGGGAACCTTACTTTTGGTACAACCCTCATACCTTCAATGGAAATACGGAAGCGTGCGATCCCGTCCGTCTGCTTTGACCCATGACGTCACAAATATGGCACAAACGACCATAAACCACGATTCCAATATGGCACATATAAAGTCATTACGTACACATTATGAGGACGAAAATATATCGAAAAACAAACACATGCACGTTCCACAAAAAGCCTAATGACACTAACGGGACAAGCGCGGGACATGGGGTGTTTTTGGGTGGGGGCAAACTAAATATACACAAATTTAGACACCCACCCCCATACAAAACCACACAAAAAAAAAAAAAAAAAAAAAAAAAAAAAAAAAAAAAAAAAAAAAAAAAAAACGACATCACAAAACTCCCCAAATACCACTAAACACAACATCATCTGGAATCGGACACTTCCCTTGACCTATATAGCTCAACAGCAGCTTCCGTTCAAATAGGTTAGGGTCAAACACTTCCCTTGGCCTATATAGCTCAAAAACATCTCCCAGTACCAACACCAACATACACAGCCACACATTGGGATCGAACACTTCCCTTGACCTGCGCAGTGTTAATTTTATCCGTCATATCCATTTCTGAACAAAAAGAACAACCGATTAGTTTTACTAAAATTACCACACAACGTACAGCGAACAACACTAAATGAGCCTTCACACAAAATCGTTAACTCACTGAAATGAATTCCACTACAAACACAGCCGACACTCGAACAATTCTGGATAATGAGCAAAAGCAAACTGAGCCCATAACACCACACAAACGAAAACCCTGAACATACCACCAGAGAGCACAACAAACCACAACACGACTACATCTACAAACACGCCACACTCACAAACCGAACTTCGCGCCATCATGATGTCACACACGACAACACCTTTACGTCACAGGTCAAAGTCGACGCGTGGGATCTGACGCTTCTGTCGACCCCCATACAAAACCACACAAAACGATGAAAAAAACCGACATCACAAAACTCCCCAAATACCACTAAACTCAATATCATCTGGAATCGACCAAGATAGCCAAATTCTAATCCATATTGCCTACAGAAGGGCACAGAGACAAACACAAAAATGATGATAAAAAAGATAGGTTAAAAAACAATATAACAAACTTGACACCTTAATTTTTCAAACCACTTGTCCCTGCAAATCAGTCTTCCTATGCTGTCTTTCTAACGCCACCACAAAAACTCCTTTGCTGGTACAGCCAGCCAAAACATTCATCATTTTCCTACATTTCAGCATTTATGACTATTAACATAAGCGGTCAATGCACCACACTTTTGAAGAAAAGATATGGTACATGGCACATCTAACATTTCAGACTACTTGAAATGCAAGATCGAATAAAAACAATGTGAATTAGGACTCTGATACCTAAGTATTCTCTTAAATGTGCATGTCTGCCTCTCAGCACCCCCTCCACAGGCAGAATAGCAATCTATCATATCACATTAGAATCTGTGGCAATTACCCAACATACCAAAGACATAGAAGAAATCTCTAGATACAACTTAGAAATTATTTAAGACTCCTTCCTGCTGTAATTTAACACAAGAGAGTGCTATCTCAAACCAAGCGTACTTCAAAACAATCAATTCTGCACACCTCTCTCTCTCTCTCTCTCTCTCTCTCTCTCTCTCTCTCTCTCTCTCCCCCCCCCCCCCTTCAGCCCATCTCAGCTCAGCTATTTACTCGTAGGCCAGCATAATTTGAACTGAGCTACCTAAGACAGCATGTTGCAGTAACTTATAGGAAACTCGGGTCAAATGGAAGTGTCCTATTCCATCTGTCCGGTTTGAACTGTGACATAATAGTGGTGTGGTGTGGGATTAACTAGGCCCAGTTTTTGAGTTGGTTGTGTTTGCATGTCGTGTTGTTGTACTTGATGGTGCACCCTATTGTGGATGTGGGCGTGCTGAGTTTAACATCTGGTATCAGATTCATTTGAGTTTTGGTTGTAATCATGCTACCAGAATTTTGAGTTTAGGTAGTTGGTGTGATAATGTGGGTTATGGAAGCATTTTCAGTGAGTTATTAAGAATTTTTTTGTTTGTGTGTTTGATGTTTTTGTTAGGTCTGATTAGTCTGGTGTTTGTTATGTGGGATGAAGTGTAATTCTTGTAATTGCCCCCCCCCCCCCGCCATTTCTTAAGGGCCCTGTTTTTAAGCTCACAAGAGTATCATTACATTCGGAGATGGAGATGATATGATGTCTGTCATATAGCTTCTGCAGATGTTTGGTCTTCCTGTTGAATATGTTAGATGTCACGTTTGTGGCAACAACATAACATAGACAAGAGCTCTGGAGGCTTGGGCCAGGAACAAGTACATGTGGTTTCCTCAGTGCATATGCGTGCATGCATCTATGTGGTATTGTGGGAAACTTTTGTTGGTTAGTAATTTTTGCTTTGGTTTTTTTCCTACAGTACTGGTGATGTTTTGTATGTTGTATATTTATGGCAAGTCAGTTGTGTTTTAAAAGGTGTAGTGAATATGGGGTATTTGGGTTTTCGAGTTGTTGGGGCTTTGGTTCTGGTTTTTGGAGTTGTAGGTGGTTTTTTGGTACGGCAGCTGTGGTTGAGCTATACAGGTCAAGGGAAGTGTCCGATTCCTATAGTTTTGTTGGTGTAGCTGAATGCTGCAAATGAAATTTTTTTAATATTTTGTTTTGGGATGTAGTGGTGTTCTTTTATTGTTGTATATTTAGCTCGTTCCCACCCTAAACACTCCATTTTCCGCGGTTGTTCCGTTAGTTTCACTTTATTTTTGGAGTGAGACATTATTGTATCATTTGTATTTTTTGTTCGTGTTTGTTGGCGTGTGTATGTAGAGCTGTTACTGTCGTCATTTTGTATACGCTAGAAGTGGCCATTTCGGCCATACTGATGACGTCATGCGTCAAAGCATGTGGGTGGAATCAGACGCTTTGGTAATGCCGGAAACTGTATAGAGGAGAAACTCATGAAAATTGCTTACCGTGGAGCTAGGTTCCAATTGCATCACTTCTTTTTTCACCCAACCAATTGTTTCATGTTCCATAGCTGCTGCAATTCTAGTTTCCTGGAAACAAACCAATTAATTTAAACTACCTGAATCTAATTTCTTGTACTACTGTGAGATGCAAATTAGTATTTTAAACCTATCTTTGCCGAAAGCACAATAAAAAATAGACAGGGCTGGAAAACCTTCATAACATAACACTTACTTGAAATAATTATTTTCTATAATGGGAATAATCTATACGTTCTGAACACTATAAAATATTTCTTTAATTGTATATGCACACAATTCAGAGTTAATTAGCTGCATCTTCATATAAAGATCTAACACACACACACACACACACACACACACACACACCTGTTGTATGGATGGACACTAATTAAAAAAAAAAAAAAAAAAAATACTGCATTAAAGATGTAATTTCTTAGTACTCACAATTTGGGCAGACACGCGAAATGCACTGGGCCTATCTATCGTGGCATTTACTGAAATTGTTTAACAAGTTAGTGCCATGACTCAATTATGTAGCGGTAAAGCAATGATTGAGTTATATATTCGGAAAAGCAACAGCAGTTTGGAGTAATATAGGCCTTGTCGTCCTCTAAAAACACTTATTATGTCATGCACAGAGTACATATATTTGCTGTGTTGAATAGAAGATTTTGACTTTACATATTATCTACAATATAAAAATGAGTACAAACCTGTTTAATCTTCACATGACACAACACGATACAACAGCCATATGCAGTATTATAACCGCTACTTCAGTTAAGAACTCATTATTTAAATCATTACTGCACTAATTAATTGCACCACAACACGCGTAATTTGTGATGATTAAAGAAAACGGAGGCCTATCTAAAATACTTAGATGCATAGTGGAACTAGAATTGTTTGGTACTGGTGAATATAACAGTCACATGATATCAGCTAGCTGACCTATACATCGAAATTGTCAACACTAATTCAACCACCATAATCGACGATTACGATTACTTTGGAGCGCGTTGAGCCAACAAGATCAAAACAGTATATTTTCGACGTTACGTTGACCAAAAATGCACGATGTTGATAAAATCGCTTTACGAATAATCACGAACTATTTCTCGGGTTTACAACGTTGAGATAAGTATATATGTGACTATCAGCGTCAGCCTGTAATTTTATTTTTTATTATTATTACGACACTGATGTATTTCTGCAAAATTCAAGATCGCGTCAATGTACACATAAACATTCCCACCATGACAGAACGTCTGCTTTCTCTGGCTGATTGTCTCTTGTTCATCATGGAACTTAGAACTTCACTTCGCTTAACCATCGACACTTGGCACGAAGTAAAAAACAAGCAAGCAATAAAATAAAGATCAAGAATACACTAAAGCAAGTCATATCATGAGTAAGTGCGACAATAATATGTTAACTTTACATGTTAGTAGAAGACAAAACTGACTACAGATAAATCACTATGTGGAATAAAGAGGTTTTATGACATGCTATGTAACCGTATTTTCACTGTACAGTATACTATATGTGAGACGAGACAAGAGACCGGCGTTCTAAGTACCATGATCAACAGCGGCCAATCACATGGCCGTAGGCCGTATCCAAATATTTACGTGTCAGTTTTGAAGTGTGTGGAACTGCTTCATAACATACCAAATGATCACAAATAAAAAGACAAACTTACACCAGTGGAGGAAATACACATACTACAGAACTCCTACGGTGCGACGAGGCACCTGAAATGGTGTTTATAAAGCAGTGTAGTCAACAGTAATCATTTCTCGTTATAAATTTCAGTAAACTTAAAGACGAGAACACACAGTTTCAAAGTTATTTGCTACACGTAATCGAATCATAAGCACAGCTGCAAAAGACTAACGCGAATTCTTTACAGACGAATGGAAAAAACTGGTAGAAGCCGACCTCGGGGAAGATCAGTCTGGATTCCGTAGAAATGTTGGAACACGTGAGGCAACACTGACCCTACGACTTACCTTAGGAGATAGATTAAGGAAAGGCAAACCTACGTTTCTAGCATTTGTAGACTTAGAGAAAGCTTTTGACAATGTTGACTGGAATACTCTCTTTCAAATTCTGAAAGTGGCAGGGGTAAAATACAGGGAGCGAAAGGCCATTTACAATTTGTACAGAAACCAGATGGCAGTTATAAGAGTCGAGGGACATGAAAGGGAAGCAATGGTTGGGAAGGGAGTGAGACAGGGTTGTAGCCTCTCCCCCATGTTATTCAATTTGTATATTGAGGAAGCAGTAAAGCAAACAAAAGAAAAATTCGGAATAGGTATTAAAATCCACGGAGAAGAAATAAAAACTTTGAGGTTCGCCGATGGCATTGTAATTCTATCAGAGACAGCAAAGGACCTGGAAGAGCAGTTGAACGGAATGTACAGTATCTTGAAAGGAGGATATAAGATTAACATCAACAAAAGCAAAACGAGAATAATGGAATGTAGTTGAATTAAATCGGGTGAGCTGTGGGTATTAGATTAGGAACTGAGACACTTAAAGTAGTAAAGGAGTTTTGTTATTTGGGGAGCAAAACAACTGATGATGGTCGAAGTAGAGAGGATATAAAAAGTAGACGCAGCGGCAAGGAATGCGTTTCTGAAGAAGAGAAATTTGTTAACATCGAGAATAGATTTAAGGGTCAGGAAGTCGTTTCTGAAAGTATTTGTATGGAGTGTAGCCATGTATGGAAGTGAAACACGGATGATAAATAGTTTGGACAATAAGAGAATAGAAGCTTTGGAAATGTAGTGCTACAGAAGAATGCTGAGGATTAGATTGGTAGATCACATAACTAATGAGGAGGTATTGAATAGAATTGGGGAGAAGAGGAGTTTGTGGCACAACTTGACTGGAATAAGGAATCGGTTGGTAGAGGCATGTTCTGAGGCATCAAGGGAACACCAATTTATTATTGGAGAGCAGCATTGAGGGTAAAAATCGTAGAGGGAGACCAAGAGATGAATACACTAAGCAGATTCAGAAGGATATAGGTTGCAGTAGGTACTGGGAGATGAATAAGCTTGCACAGGATAGAGTATCATGGAGAGCTGCATCAAACCAGTTTCAGGACTGAAGACCAGAACAACAATCGAAAATAGAGGAATGCGCTGGATAGTGTAGCCAAGTAACTCTATTATCGAGTTCATTAACCACTATAACTAACCCCAAAAAGTAGGAAACTAGTAATTTTACCACAGGTTTTTCTGTTGACTTAATAGGAATCTCGTTTTGTGCATTTCCTCCAATTCTTATAAGGAATTAATAATGATATAGCTCAACAAATCAAATGATAATCATCAGACATAGTTTAAAGTTATTTGCCCGCTGTTCTGTAATTCATTGCATGTCAGCAATAATGCAACCCCACTGTGCATGCTGTTCTTGAAGGGATGAGTCAGTTGATGTGCATAAGTACATAGAAATCAGCCTGAATGCAGTAAAGTATTTGGCAGCTGCTGCGATTAATGTGTTGGAAGAGCTCCCAAGAGTCATGTACCTGTGGTACCAGTGACAAAGGTACTATCGTTTCCAACAGAGCCTATCTCCTCTGGCGAAAGTATAAGATCTGTCATCATTCATCCACTTCACTGCAAGTAGTGTTTCAATGGTAGACCTAGGAATCCTTTACAGGGTGGATGGGAACCAAGGAGGACTCAGGTTATACTGATCCCCCTCACCAACAAGTTTGAGGTGCTGTCTTTCACTGAAACTGAAGCTGAGCCAGTGGGGTGCCCTTCACCTGTTTCAGGGAATCCTGTTTTATCTGGTGTCAAGGACGCAAGAATAGGGGGCTATTAATCATCGGCAGCTCAAACATAGAGTGAACGATCTTGGGGAAATGGCAGGGAGAGACTGGAGAAGACACCAAGTGCACT
Source organism: Schistocerca nitens (assembly GCF_023898315.1). Classification (NCBI taxonomy): domain Eukaryota; kingdom Metazoa; phylum Arthropoda; class Insecta; order Orthoptera; family Acrididae; genus Schistocerca; species Schistocerca nitens. The sequence continues at coordinate 195,474,645 of NC_064624.1, read as the reverse complement.
CAGTGTGTATGAGGCCTTGTTCAATGTGCTAAATAGGCTATTCCATCAGTATTGATGACACAGGTTGCAAACAATTGCAGATTGATTGATTTATTGATCCATTTTCATCTACAGCTGCACAATGTGCAAAAGATATTTGGATTTTTATGTTAATATTACTTATAATATACCTTTGTACATAACAATATAATTGAGGGAAACATTCCACGTGGGAAAAATTTATCAAAAAACAAAGATGATGTGACTTACCAAACGAAAGCGCTGGCAGGTCGAAAGACACACAAACAAACACAAACATACACACAAAATTCAAGCTTTCACAACAAACTGTTGCCTCATCAGGAAAGAGGGAAAGACGAAAGGATGTGGGTTTAAGGGAGAGGGTAAGGAGTCATTCCAATCCCGGGAGCGGAAAGACTTACCTTAGGGGGAAAAAAAGGACGGGTATACACTCGCACACACACACATATCCATCCACACATATACAGACACAAGCAGATGTGAGTGCACGACACCAAGTCCTTATGCAGAAATACAGGATGGGGGCGAGTGTGGTTGAGGTGGAGGCACGCAAATGTTAGTGATTGGCTCCTTGACATGTCCGACACATGTTGAGTTGCAGATTTGATCTGGAGGAAGTGAAGGCTCGACTAGCTCTGCTGGGGGTGTGAGGAGCTCTCCATGCAGTACTTCTGCCAGGGACGCACCGAGGTCCTCTTTGTACACGGCCTGAACGCCTAACATTACCTGTGGTAAGGCGCCGGCCCACTCACCTCTGTGGCACATCAGGGAAGCTTTAAGCATTCGGTGCCAGTGTTTGACAAGCCCATCGCTCTGGGGGTGGTATGCAGCAGTCCTAAATCATTTCACCCCACACAGTTCGCAAAGCTGTCAGAAGAGGGCGGACTCGAACTGGTGGCTCTGGTCAATGGCGATAGAAACTGGGTAGCCGAAGCACGAGATCCACATTAATAAAAGGGCTCGGTCCACTGTGTCGGCTGTGATTGTAGTGAGAGGAATTAACTCTACCCAGCGGGTAAACCTGTCAATGGTGGACAGTATGTAATGGAAGGGGCCCGAGGGGGGTAAGGGCTGGACAATATCGATGTGTATGTGCTGGAATCTTCTTCCGTGGGGGGTTATACATGACGTCCTGCTTTTGTGCACTGACAAGCCACACACACTCTCGTCCAACTGTGACATTGTTTTATCAACCCAGGCCAAACGAAATGTTCTGATACCAGACGTGCGGTGGCGCGAATGCCAGGGTGTGCCAAGTCGTGGATACTATTAAAAATGTCCCAGCGGAGAGATGCAGGAATCACCGGACATATGCATCCTGTTGAAATAGTGCACCAGATGGGTGATGAAAACCCAGGAAGTGTCCGTAACTCTAGTTTGAGTCCTGTTTTAACATCAGAGCGCAATGCGGCGAGTTCAGTATCCTCTGTTTGCAAATTAGGGAGTTCACTGAGATCTAGTTGTGAAGATAAAACTGACACACGAGAGAGAAAATCAGCAGTGACATTGTGTGCCCCTCTGAGTAACATATGTCATTCATAAACTGACATACGAGGTCCATATGTCGAAAACGTCTCGAGGATGAGTCCTTGCCTGGGTTACGGAAAGTGTATACCACTGGCTCGTGGTCAGTAAATACCACGAGATGGTGGCCTTCGATATTGTCCTGCAAATATTTGGTTGTTGTGTGATCTAAGAGAGAGCTCTGCAACAGCAGTTTTAGCTAGCTCACACAATAGACGCACCAACACATGGCTAAGAAAAGGCAATATATACAGTGAGACGGAAGGATTCATGATTGCAATACAGGATCAAACAATAAACACCAGATATTACAGCAAGCATATTATTAAAGATCCCAATACCACAACAGATAAATTCAGACTTTGCAAACAACAAATAGAAACAGTAGATCACATCACAAGTGGATGTACAATACTAGCAAACAGAGAATACCCCAGAAGACATGACAATGTAGCAAAAATAATACATCAATAGCTTGCCTTACAACATAAACTTATAAAACAACACGTTCCCACATACAAGTATGCACCACAAAGTGTACTGGAGAATGATGAATGCAAATTATAGTGGTACCGAACCATTATAACAGATAAAACAACACCACATAACAAACCTGACATCATACTCACCAATAAAAAGAAGAAATTAACACAACTAATTGAAATATCCATACCCAATACAACAAATATACGGAAGAAAATAGGAGAAAAAATTGAAAAATACATCCAACTGGCTGAGGAAGCCAAGGACATGTGGCATCAGGATAAAGTTGACATTATACCAATTATACTATCGACTACAGGAGTCATACCACACAATATCCACCAGTACATCAACGCAATACAGCTACATCCAAACGTATATATACAACTACAGAAATCTGTAATTACTGATACATGTTCAATTACCCGAAAGCTCCTAAATGCAATGTAACATATACCATACAGTTAAAAGGAAGTCACGCTTGATCAAGGTCCGCATCACTTTCCATTTTTAACCAGACCTAAGGTCTGAGAAAGGAAAGAAGATAATAATAATAAAGCTATAAATACTTATGCTATACAAATATTGACCTACTCATTTGGAATAGTGAAATGGAGTAACACAGACCTAGAAGCACTCAATACACTTACATGATCACAATGCCACAAATGTAGAATACATCACATACATTCAGCAACAGAAAGATTCACATTAAGCAGAAAGGAAGGAGGAAGGGGATTTATCAACATAAAAAACCTACATTATGGACAGGTAGACAATTTAAGAAAATTCTTTATAGAACGAGCAGAAACTAGTAAAATACACAAACCAATCACTCATATAAATACATCGGCTACACCTTTGCAATTTCTTGCAATTTCATAACCACTTCTACAACCCTTTAGATCACATAACATCAACAGATACGAAGAAAGTAAATTGGGAAAAGTAAACACTACATGGCAAGCACCCGTATCATCTAACACAGCCACACATCGATCAAGACGCATCCAACACACGGCTAAGAAAAGGCAATATATACAGTGAGACGGAAGGATTCATGATTGTGATACAGGATCAAACAATAAACACCAGATATTACAGCAAGCATATTATTAAAGATCCCAATACCACAATAGATAAATTCAGACTTTGCAAACAACAAATAGAAACAGTAGATCACATCACAAGTGGATGTACAATACTAGCAAATACGGAATACACCAGAGGATATGACAATGTAGCAAAAATAACACATCAACAACTTGCCATACAACATAAACTAATAAAACAGCACGTTCCCACATACAAGTATGCACCACAAAATGTACTGGAGAATGATGAATACAAATTATACTGGAACAGAGCCATTATAACAGATAAAACACCACATAACAAACCTGACATCATACTCACCAATAAAAAGAAGAAATTAACACAACTAATCGAAATATCCATACCCAATACAACAAATATACAGAAGAAAACAGGAGAAAAAATTGAAAAATACATCCAACTGGCTGAGGAAGTCAAGGACATGTGGCATCAGGATAAAGTTGACATTATACAAATATACTATCAACTATAGGAGTCATACCACTCAATATCCACCAGTACATCAATGCAATACAGCTACATCCAAACGTATATATACAACTACAGAAATCTGTAATTATTGATACATGTTCAATTACCCGAAAGTTCCTAAATGCAATGTAACATATACCGTACAGCTAAAAGGAAGTCACGCTTGATCAAGGTCCGCATCACTTTCCATTTTTAACCAGACATAACGTCTGAGAAAGGACAGAAATAATAATAATAATAATAATAATAATAATTTGACCCATATCATGATTACTGGTGAGAATAATCTGTTAAATGATTTCAATAAATGGATATGCAAAATTGAAATGAAATATTTTGTTTCAGTGTGCTTCACATCATGACACAGAACTCTGTGTGTTAAGAAATCAGTTCCTTCACTCAGCATAATTGGTGATGGAATATTGTGCCATAAAGGAGGATTCTGCACTACTAGCTGTCAGCTATGGCTAATGTCTTAATGTTAATGGATGCTGTGATGTCAATTTGTGGTGAGTATTGTGAACAGAATTTCCTCATAGTGATGCTGTCATGACTGCATTGTTTAGAGAGAAAATATTTCTTTACTCTCTACTGTGTGTAAGAAATATTTCTTTTTCATTAGTTTGTACTAACAGTTAACCAACTTGATGACGAAAATTGAAATTGATCAACTGTCCTGCTTGTTATCTGTACACTGTTTGTTAGCCAACTGACCTGAGTGGCACAGTGAAGTCAAGAACGACCATCCCGATTTATGTTTGTATGGTTTCTGTAAGCTGTTTGAGATAAGTTACACAGTGTTTCTTGGGAAATGATACTGCGTGTTTCCTTCCCCATTTGTGTCTTTAAATGCATTCGTGCATTGTCTCAAGGGACTTCCTTGTCTTTGGGACTATATATGACAATCCTACTCTCTTCCTTTATTTTGCTCTTCTTAAGACATTTTGGCAACACTGAAATTATTGGCAAGACATAGATACTAATTTCTTTAAAGGTTTTTATGACAGAGTAGACCCAAGTTGTATTTTTCTTGACATTTACTCTGGTCACTGTAATTTTGGTTTATGGAACACTCACATATTTTGAAAAAAATTAACTCAAATAACTTTTAGTAGTAAGTTGTATTCTTTGGATATTAATCTACTGAATTATTTCAACAGGATGTCTCTCTCTCTCTCTCTGTCTTGCTATTTGTTTAGTTGATTCAGGCTCTCCATAACTCCATGAACTAAAGCATGCCAATGTCCTCTGTCCTGCACTAGCCCACACAGACCTTCCAGGTCAGAATCCACTACTTACATGGCACAGTCAATCCATCTCATCCTTTGCTGCCCTCTTCTCCTCATGCCTTCGATCTTCCCCAACATATTTTCCAGCAAATCATGTCTTCTCATGATGTGCCCAAGGTAGTCAGTATTTGTTTCAGTATCAGACCTTCCAGGGAGCAGTCTGATTTTATTTGCTGTAATACTGATCTATTTGTTCTCTTTGCGGTCCATGGAATGCTAAGCAGTCCCCTCCCCCCCCCCCCCCCCCAATACCACAACTGAAAGGGGTTTAAACTATGCCATTCAGCCTTTCTTATAGTCCAGGTGTCTCATCCATCACAACACAGAGGATCATAGCCCTTACTATACAGATCTTTGTTGTTAAATGTATGTCTCTATTCCTTCATACTGAATAATAGCTATATCAGTGTAGTAGAAAACTTAAAATTCGAAAGAAATAGTCAAAAACAGAAGGGCATTAAGGTAGCAAAAAGATCATGCAGTACTATGTTCTTAAGACCAGTCACGGAAGATGAATTGCGGAAAACTATACAGAAACAGAAATCCAAGAAATCACCTGGTGATGATGAAGTATCAAATCATGTAATTAAGGTGGTAAGTGAGGAGATAATAACACCACTGCTGAACATAGCAAACTGTTCTTTCAGAGATGCAGTTTTTCCAGAAGAACTTAAGATAACGAAGGTAGTGCCAGTGTACAAGAAAGGGTATAAGGATGATCCCAACAACTACAGACCAGTTTCACTGATATAAGGTTTCTCAAAAATCCTAGAATTGCTTATGTATACAAGATTAAGTTAACTATTTGGACAAACATAACATTCTCATACCCTCACAACATGGTTTCAGAAAGGGTAAATCTACAGAATCAGCAACTGCCAGTCTAACAGAATACATTTTACAGTCCTTAGATGAGAAAAAGGTTGTCTTTGTAATGTTTCTGGATCTTTCAAAGGCATTTGACACCATTGACCGTGAAATGCTGATAAAAAAATTAAGCAACTATGGCATTCGAGGGCAACCAGGTGAATGGATAAAATCATACTTGCGCAACCACAAGCAGTATGTATCATTAGGAAACTCATACCAGTCAGAAACCAAATCCATCAAATATGGAGTGCCGCAGGGTTCGGTAATGGGGCCATTGTTATTTAATGTGTTTGTTAATGATATAGGTGTTGAGGAGGAAGAAAAGAAAATATTGTATACTGATGACATGACAATACTAAATAGTGACCAAAATATAGAACAGCTTGAGAGAAGAGCATACATATCTGCAAATGTCACAGCTCAATGGCTGTTGTAAAATGAACTGGTTACAAATCTAAAAAAGACTATGTATGCAGTGTTTGAAAACAAGGAAAAGACTGCAGACATGGTTTTGGAGGTTGATGGAACAAGGCTGGAAGAAGTAGAATTGGCTAGATTCTTAGGTATTCTTGTGGATAAGGAACTGAAATGGAAAAAAACATATTAATAATATCTGTAAGAAACTGAGCTCTGCCATATTCTTAATGATGCAGCTATCACAGTATTCAGACAAGAACCTTCTGTGTACAGTGTATCATGGACTTTTCAAACCATACTTACAGTATGGAGTGACTGTGTGGGGAAACTCAAACAAACAAGAGACAAAACGAATGTTCACATTACAAAAAAAATCAATTAGGACCATTTTAAGAAGAAAGACCTCTGAAATGTGCAAAAACAGTTTCAAGAATTTAGGTATCTTAACTTTTTCATTGTTGTATATATACAAAACAATAATGTACATCACAAAAGGTAGTGAGGACTGGATTACAAATGCTAGTGTACACACCCACAATAAAAGAAGGAAGAATGAAGTACAGAGCATACCCCACCGACTGGCAGTGCTAGAAAGGGACCCCAGTACTCTGGTATCAGACTACTAAGAAGTCTGCCCAAAAACCTGCAAGATAGTGTACTTCACAATGACTTTCGAAAGAAACTTGAAGACTATCTCATTGAAAAAGAGTTTTACAGTGTTGCAGAATACTTATGCCATTAAATTTATATATATTGTTATTCATTAGCAATGATGTAAAAATGTAAGCTAAAGGTTTAGAAAAATAAGTGATAATGAATGTTAATACTTTGACATGTCCTATATTACACGTACATTTACTGTACACAATGTAATATTACACGATCAAATAAAATTCAATTCAATTCAGTTAAAACATTGTCAGGGCTGGACATTGCCTTTCTACCAAGCAACAAGCGCCTCTTGATTTTGTTGCTGCAGTCACCATCGGAAGAAACAGGAGAAATCTGGGAGATAATTGAACATAGAAACTACCTCCCCTGTTTCTCCTCTTTTATGACATGAAGTGATAAGCGTAGTTGCAATAATTCTTGTTTTATTTATATGTACTGAAGCAGTGAGTAAAAATTTTTACCTAGCCTGGGAATCGAACCCCGGTCTCCTGCTTACGAGGCCACTGAGCCACCCTGGTAGAACGGTTCACACAAGTGCATGGATCACCCTGGCATGCCTCCCTCCTCTATCCAAATTCTCACTGCCACCCCAGTCTAGTGTAAATTCCCCCTTACCTACGAACAGAATTGCTGAGGCTCTTCACGTTCTGGAATATCACTACAGCATCAAAGATAAATGGGGGATCCAGGCTGAAACCAAGGTGTAGATAGTTTCACAAATGAAAATGACACAACTTCAGAGCCTTTAGTGGTATTATCAAGCAGATATGATTTTTATTATATAGATTGAAGCAGTGAGTGAAAGTTTATACCAAGGCCGGGAATCAAACATGGGTATCCTGATAACTAGGGATGTGCATTAGCCAGTAAGCCACCTTGGCACAGTGATTCACACAACTGCACGGGTTATCCTGGCAGGCTCCCTCCTCGACCCAAATTCTCACTGCCGCCCCCAGTCTAGTGTAAATTCAAACCCTGACCTTGGTACAAATTTTCACTTGCTGCTTCAATCTACACACATAAAATTGTATCTGTATGAGACCACTAAAATCTCTGCAGTTGTGTCATTTTCGTTTGTATAAATTCTTGTTTTGTTGACACTCAGCATTAGACCAGCCTTTGCACTTTCTTCTTTCATGTTCACTACGAGGATCTTCAAACCTCCTTCACTTTCTGCCTTCAAGATGGTATTGTGGTGCTCTGCATACAGACGGAATAAACAAGATGGAATGCATATGGGAAAGACAGATTAGAGGCCACAGGAGGGGGAGTCTTCATTGCAGTTGACAAAAATATTATTTCTATTGAGGTCAAAGTTGAGTGTGACAGTGAATTTACCTGGATGTGGATAACAAGTGTAGGTGAATCCGAGTTAATTGCTTGATGTTCTTACTGGTCACCTGATTCTGTTGTGACAGTTCTAGAGACATTCAAAGAAAGTCTATGGTCAGCAGCACATAAATACCCAGATCTTGCAGTACTAATTCGGGCAAGTTTAATCTGCCGCAAGTATAGACTGGAATGTCTATGGATTCATTGCAGGGAGGGGCAGGGGGGGGGGGGGAGCAGACAGACAGTTATGCAAAATACTTTTGAACATGTTTTCTGAGAACTGGCTTGAGGAGCTAGCTTGGCAGACCACACACTACAGAAATATCTTACACCTTGTAGCAACAAATAGGCTGGATCTTATCGACAATGTCAGTATAGAAATGGGGATTAGCAATCATCATGTTATTATAGCAACTATGATTACAAAAGTTAATAAATCAGTCAAAAAGGCTAGGAGAGAGTTTCTGCTAGGAAGAGCAGATAAGCAGTTTGTACCATCTCAGTTAGAATTGTGCATTGTCATCACGTAGATCCAGTAAGACAGGCGTAGAGGAATTAAGGGCAAAATTTAAGGAGATTTTAAACCTCAGTCTCGAGAACTATGTGCCTAGTAAGTAGATTGAGGATGGAAAAGACCCACCCTGGTTTAATAACAAGGTATGGAAAATGTTGACAAAGCAAAGGCTGCTGCACTGTTGGTTCAAAAAAGCATGCACAAATGATGACAAGCAAAGGTTAGTAGAGATTCGTTCATCTTTTAAAAGATCAGTGTGTGATGCATACCATAATTACCGCCACCATACCTTAGCAGATCTGGCACGGAACCCGAGAAAATTCTGGTACTATGTAAAATCGCTGACCAGTCTGGTGTGGTAGTTGATAATAGCAAAATGAAAGCCAAAGTTTTGAATTTGACATTTAAGAAATTGTTCACACAGGAGAATTTTACAACCATACTGTTATTTGACCATCAAACAGACTCCTGTATGGACAACATAGTAATAGGGTCACTGGCGTAGAGATACAACTGAAGTAGCTGAAAACAAATAAGTCACCAAGACTGGAAGGAATCCCAATTCAGTTTTTCAAAGAGTACTTACTGCATTGGCCCCTTATTTAGGTTACGTGTATTGTGAATCTCTTTCCCAGAACAAAGTCCCAAATGACTGGAAAAAAGTCCAGGTGACTCTGTGTATGAGAATGGCAAAAGAACAGACCTGCAAAATTACAGACCAATATCGCTAACATCGGATTGCTGCAGAGTCCTTGAACATATTCTCAGTTCGAATGTAATACATTTCCTTGAGGCTGAGAAGCTTATGTTCACATATCAGCATGATTTTAGAAAGCATCACTCGTGCAAAACTCAGCTTGCCGCTTTCTGACATGATTTACTGCTAACTATGGATGAAGAACAACAGTCAGATTCCATATTTCTAGATTTCTGGAAAGTGTTTGCCACGGTGCCCCATTGCAGGCTGTTAAACAAGGTATGAGCATGTGGAGTAGGTTGACAGATATGTGAATGGTTTGATTTCTTATGTTATAAAACCCAGTATGCTGTCCTTGGCGGCAAATGTTCATCAGAGACAAGGGTATTGTCAGAAGTGCCCCAGGGGTGTGTGATAGAACTGTTGCTGTTCTCCATATAGATACACAGACAGTGTGGGCAGCAGTCTGCAGTTGTTTGCTGATGATGTGTGGTGTACAGTAAGGTGTCATCATTGAATGACTGTAAGAGGATACAAGATGGCTTAGACAAAATTTCTAGTTGGTGTTTTAAATGGCAGCTACCTCTAAAAATAGAAAAATGTAAGTTAATGCCAATGAGTAGGAAGTAGACAGTTGTAATATTTGAGTACAGCATTAGTAATGTCCTACTTGACACAGTTACATTGATTAAATATCTAGGCTTAATGTTGCAAAGCAATACGAAATGGAATGAGCATGTGAGGACTGCGGTAGGAAAGGTGAAAGGTCAGTTTCAGTTTATTGGCAGAATTTTGGGAAAGTGTGGTTCATCTGTTAAGGAGGCTGCATATAAGATACTAGTGCAACCTATTCTTGAGTACTGTTTCAGTGTTTGCAATCTGCACCTGGTCAGATTGAAGGAAGATACCGAAGAAAATCAGAGATGGACTACTAGATTTCTTACCGTTAGATTCAAACAACACGCAAGTGTTATCGAGATGTTTTGAGAACTCAAATAGGAATCCCTGGAGGGATGGTGACATTGTTTTTGAGTAACAGTATTGAGAAAATTTAGAGAACTGGCATCTGAAGCTGACTGCAGAACAATTGTGTTGCCTCCAAAATACATGCTGCATAAGGACCGTGGATATAAGATACAAGAAATTAGGACTCACATGGAGGCATACAGACAGTCATTTTTTGCTTGTTCTATTTGCGAGTCGAACAGGAAAGAAAATGACTAGTAGTGGTACAAGGTACCCTCCAGCAAATGCCATAATGTGGATTGTTGGATATTGATATAGATTTAGATTTAGATGTAGACGTAAACAATATTCAACCTTGCTGTATTTCTTTCTGAATCTTGACCCATTTCATTGCTCCATATATAGTTATGACTGTGGCTTCTTGGTCAGAGTATAAATTCCATATGAGATAAATGAGGTGATCTGGTACTCCCATGTTTTTGAGTACTTACCATAGTTAATTGCAGTCAAATGCTTTAGCAAAAAAAAAAAGGTTCACATCTCTCTAGAATTCTCTTGCCTTCTCCATAATCCACTGAATGCTTGCAAATGGATCTCTGAGCCCTGTTTCTGTATGAAATCCAGCATGCTCTTCAGGTGGCTCTTGGTCTGTATACTGGCAGAGTCTATTTTGTAAGATCTTAAGCACAGCACTGCTAGCATGTGAGATAACTGTGACTGTTTGGCGGGTTGAACACTCGATAGAAATTCCCTTATTTACACCCTGGATGAATACAGAAGTTTCCCAGTCTTTTGGCCACTGTTGGATTCTCCATATTTTCAGAAATATTGAGTGCAAGGCTTTCGCAGCATTCTTTACAATTGGTTTGAACAATTGTGCTGGGATTCCATCATATCCACAAACCTTGTGTTTAGCAATATTTACAGAGCCCTTTCATAAGTATACATTGGCCTTTTTACATTAAATCATATTAAGATTTCTTCTTACTGGATAATTTAACCAATTTTTTTGCATGTTTCCCTTTCGTTCTTACAGTGCAACATTATTGTGAAGTTTAACACGGAATAATGTGAAGATGTATGGTTTCCACAGTACACCATCTGTGTGAGTGGAAATAGACTCCACAATAAACTGCATCTAGTAGGTGTGGCCACTGTCAGTAGTCACAGATTTATGAGAATTACAAGTGATTTTTTTTAAATATGAAACAAACCATTTAAAAAACACACAAATAGAATTGAAGCTCGCACAGTTGATATGTAAATACATTATCAAGTATGTACATTAACTGCTTTTATTACCTTTTTTTGGAATATAGAAGTCAGTATCACATGGATTGTTGACCACTGATTAGCAGGAGAAGCATTTGCGAGCAGAACCTTGATCGAGCTCACCTCACTACAGCATATTTCACTGTCTGCTGTTGTTAATAACTGAATTGGTGGCATATTCTATATTTTTGCTGCATATTTTTAACATTTGTCTACACATAATTTTCTGTAGTCATGACTGACAATCTGAGCCACTAAGCAGCTCACCCATTACAAACACATTACCTTTGGAGTCACCGTTCTTAAAAATGCTGCAACTTTTATTTGTTCATTTTAAATGTTATTCTGCATGACTTATTACATGATTCACAATCAGTGCCAGTCTGTAGTACTTTAAGACAGATGTGGGACAAGAATTTTAGGACAAAAGAACATAGATGACAGTTTTGGTGGACATAATTTTCAGTATCCTGTATTGTGTTTCTAATTTCCAAATGCCTATGTAAATTGTTGATATTCAATAAAGAAGTTATTATGGACAATGAAGGAAAAGACAGATTGCTACTTACTGTAAATAAGACATGTTAAGTTGCAGACAGGCACGATTACAAGTCACTTACATAAAGCTTTTGATGACAGCCTTCATCAGTAAACGAGAGGCACATAAACCATTCATATACACAAGCAGGCACACCTCTTGCACACATGACCATCATCTCCAGCATTTCAGGCTGGAATGCCAATGCTGGAGTTGGCAGTCATTTGTGCATGAGGTGTACTTGCTTGTGTATATGAATGCTTTATGTGCCTCTCGTTTACTGATGAAGGCTGTCATCAAAAGCTTTATGTAAGTGACTTGTAATTGTGCCTGTCTGCAACTTAATGTGTTTTTTTATGTTAAGTAGTAATCTGTCTTTTCCTACATTTATGATATTTCTACCAGAGCTTCCATTGTCAGAAGTCGTTATGGGGAACACATTAAAGAGGCAGTTACAGCTGACACCTCGCTTCAAACACACCTCAGTAAGACAAACAGAAATAGTTAGTTCATCGCATTCATCAATACCTGATAATAATCAGTGCATGCCTTCTCTCATCTTATAGATTTAATGTTTGCTTTGGTTGCATATTTGTTCCACTTTCACATGATGAGCCATCAAGTAAGGTCCTTTATAGTCCATTAAATTTTGGGCATCAAGCCGCCCAAATAAAGTTTCCTCCACTGGTATTTCAGCCACATATCATCCAACCATCCCCAGAGTGAGTCACAAGACTGACGACAAGATGCCAAGTGCCTTATGTGCTCCACCACGGCAGCACTGTACATGCGGGTCAAAGATGCTGGTCAGCAACAAAGAAATACGCTTACACATGCACTGCCTGTGGCAGAGGTGCACAGACATTTGATTCGCTTATCAATGTATGTTCGGAGTCCATGATACCATGATGACTGCTCTGCAGTTTAATTACCCCAAGAGCCAGATTCCATGCTTTGTCCAAATTAGAACCATTATCTCTATTTATTAAATTATTAGCTGTAGCTTCCTTGAAAACAGACTCCCAAAAGGAAGAGGTGGATGTCAAAATCTTCACATCAGTGTAATTCATGGAATGCCCTGTATCAGTACAATGTTCAGCCACAGCTGACTTGTCTGGCTGTGATAAGCATGTTCAATGCTCCACACATCTATCATGAACAGAGTGTGTTGTTTGATCTGTGTAAGACTTCTCACAATTTCCACAAGGAATCTGATACACACCTGCTTTATGAAGCAGTAAATCGTCCTTTACAGAGCCAAGTGAAGCTGCAGTCATTGTGGGTAGCCGGAAGATCACCTTAACACAGTGTTTCTCAAGAATACGGCCTATCTTTGAGGAAAGAGCACCCACATAGGGCAAAAACGCACTTGATCTCCATCACATACTTACATTCTAGGTTTTGCATTAAATGCTCTATGAATTTGTTGTGGAGAAAATCCATTCGCTTTAAAAATTTTCTTGAAGTATGTGAGCTCTTCTTGCAAATTATCTTTATCAGATATACAGTGCACCGTATGCACTAAGGTCTTAAGGACACCTAAGGTCTGTGAAGAGTGATGGTAGTTACTGGCATATAGATATAGATTTGTTTGTGTTGGTTTCTGATATACGCCATATCCTGATGTGCCGTCAACTTTACGGTGAACGACAACATCCAAAAAGGGGAGGCAGTGGTCTTTTTCTATTTCCATAGTAAATTTGATACTAGCATGGCTAGAATTCAAATGCTCAAGAAATCAATGTAATTCATCCATCCCATGCAGCCATACCACAAATATGTCATCCACGTACCTCCAAAAGATGGTTGGTTTAAAATTTGGTGAGTCCAGTGCCTTGTCCTCAAAGTCTTCCATGAATAAATTAGCTATCAGAAAGGAGAGGGGGGTTCCCATAGCAACGCCATCAATCTGCTCATAAAATTCACCATTAAACTGAAAACAAGATGATAAAAGCACATGTTCAAATAAGACCGTAATGTTCTTACCAAATGGTGGTCAATAAGAAATAAAGAGTCCTTTAAAGGTACTTGTTATAAACCTCATAGACAAGTCCTCTAGACACTCACCCTTATCCGTCTTGTGACAGAATTAAGTAGACCACATATCCTTTCCTTGTAGACTTCCTGAGGCAAAAGGACAGCAGCATTACCTTTATCAGCACGCAGAACAACTGTGTCAGTACCTTCATGCAGCTTCCGTATCACATATCTTTCTTCCTTGGAAACATTACTTCTTTGTGGACAATGTTTCGTAATTACTTGATAGGTTTCACATCTGATTTCTTCAGCAGAATCCTCTGGTAGCAGTCGGACTACTTCTTCAATGGCGCTGATGAAAGATGATGTCAGCAAAGTCTTTGGAATAGGGGCAAAGTTTAGCCCTTTATGTAATACAGATAACGTAGCTTCATCCAGATACTTACCCATCAAATTTATGAGAGGACATTGAATGACAGAGTCCACCCGTGAAGGCTGGTCCAATCGGCTGTACTTCGCAATCTGTCTTTTTGTAGCCACTTCGCGAACCCAGTCAGACTTAGCCCATGTCATGCCATCAATCCAGTCCCATGAGTCAGGAGATAAAACAGCTGCTACCTTCAAATGCAGATGATATAGGTGTTCAGAAACAATGACCAACTTCCGATGAGTAAAACGAATTCTTTCTCTGACAATAGCAGAACTAACCCATGTAAAATATCAGTGGAGGAAATTTTATTTGCATGGCTGCATGCCCAAAATTTAATGGACTATCCATTATGCGGTGAAGTTCAAAATGCACAAGGACCTTTATGCTTTTTTCTAGTACACTTATTCACCACAAGTATCTGTAAGTGATTAAATACGGCAAGGGTTAGTTGCAGTTGGAAGACAGGTGTTTATTCAACTTCCTGCTACGAATATTAAATATTAGAAAACTCTGTGTGTGCTTTAATGGAAAAGCAAGAGGCTGTCTCAGTGACATAGTTTTAATTAATGAGTCAGATAATAGCAGGCAGAAGACTTTCTTCACAGTCATGACCTGAGGGTAATCTTCACTATCATGACTGGTGTACATATTTCGAATATGCAATATATTCTAAAAGATGTAAGGAGCATAGTAAAGTAAACTCTTACCTCCCAGCATAGTCACACTGTGGACTGCACTATATATTCCAAGAAATTGCAGAAAGCAATGAGCAGTGTTTAATAAATACTAGAATTCACCTGCAAAAAGTCATTTTTTTGCATCCTGCACAAGTACAAGGGATGCCCAGAAAGTAATGTACTGCATTTTTCTTCAGCAATCCTTTATTGAACATAATGAGAATTACAAACACAAAAGAATGGTGTTTTATCTACACACCCTATTTTTCCACGTAATCTCCGTCCTGTTATATCCATTATGTTTTATAGGTTCCGGATGTCAGTTTGTAGGATGGAGTTCCATGCCTGTTCCATTTGGTCAGTCAATGCAGGGATGGTTGTTTCTGTTTGTCGATTTTGTTGGGGTTGTGCTCTGATTATGTCCCACATGCAGTCAACTAAAGGTAGATCTGGAGATTGAGTGGCCCAAGACAACACGTCGACTTCTGTAGACCATCGGGGTTGAGTTACAGCAGCAGTATGTGGGTGAGTGTTATCCTGTTGGAATATACCCCGTGGAGTGCTGTTCATGAACGGCAGGACAACTGGTCGAATCACCAGACTGATGCATAGTTTTGCAGTCATGGTGCTTGTGATAACCACGCAAGTGCTACTTCTGTCAAAAGTAACCAAACCCAAACTACAACTCTAGAGATTGATCCAGTGTGTCTAACATGCAGACAGGTTGGTTGCAGTCACTCAACTGACCTCACCTGCCTCGAGATGACTGGATGTTTGTGTTGTCCTCATCATTTCATCATCATTCATGAAAGTGGTGAAATTGGACTGAGTAAAGTTTGAGCAGTTGAGCACCCCACAAACCAATCATCATCATCAACTGGCCTCATTCTACTCAACACACAGCCATCACTGGCACCGAGGCAGAACCAAATTTTATCAGAAAAAACAACATACAGTTTTCCGATGAGCTCTCTCTCGACACTAATGGAGTTGCAAATGACGATGGTTTGGGGACAGGGCATCTGGCTTTGAACTGTCCTAGAAGTAACTGATTTGCAACAATTCCTTGCATCACTGTGGTAACAACTGCTGCTCAAATTGTTGCTGCAGGTGTAGTATGATGAGACAGAGCCACATGTTTGACATGATGGTCTCCTCTCTCAGTAGTCCCACGTGGCACTCCATAGCCTGATCTTCTTGCGACCGTACATTCTCATGATGGCCACTGGCAGCAATCGTGTACAGTGGCTGCATTCCTGCCAGGTCTTTCTGCACTACTGCAGAAGGCACATCCAGATTCTCATAACCCTATTACTTGACATCGCACAAACTCGGTGAAGTATTGACAACTGTGTCTTTGTCACCTTCAAGGCCTTTTTGACTAACATGAGCTCACTGCATGTAATTCCAAAGGTAACTAATGCTTATGAACATTACAGCTTGAATTTAAAGCAAACATGATATTTATCTTCATAGTTGCACTACTAACACCACTGTTGTATGTCTGGCACTAAATTTGAATAGACATCATGTCTCGGATGTAGAAACACACCTAACCACCTACGTTTATGTCGCACAACTCCTCCTTGGTGTTGTAATTTTTTTCCCCCATCAGTGTACTTGAGCTATTTATTTTCACTGAATTATGATAACAAACCTTTTGTCATTGTGAGATGTCCATCCCCCGGTAGCTGATTGTTCAGCACAACAGAATGTCAATCCTACGGGCCTGGGTTCGATTCCCGACTGGGTCAGAGATTTTCTCCACTCAGGGACTGGCTGTTGTGTCGTCCTAATCATCATCATATCATCCCCATTGACGTGAAAGTCACAGAAGTGGCATCAAATCGAAATACTTGCACCCGGCGAACGGTCTACCTGACGGGATGCCCTAGTCACACGTTGTTTACATTTTACATTGTGCGATTGATTGCGGAGTGAATATATAAACACTTCACTGCAATGTAAAAGATTCAATCTGAAACAACCCCTAGGCTGTGGACAAGACATTTCTCTGTGGTAACCTCCGTCCAGGGAGGACGACGGTTCAATCCCGTCTCCGGCCATCCTGATTTAGGTTTTCCGTGCTTTCCCTAAATCGTTTCAGGCAAATGCTGGGATGGTTCCTTTGAAAGGGCACGGCCAATTTCCTTCCCAATCCTTCCCTAACCTGAGCTTGCGCTCCGTCTCTAATGACCTCGTTGTCGTCGGGACGTTAAACACTAACCACCACCACCACCACCTCCGTCCAGGAGTGCTAGACTAGCAAGTGTGCATCACAGGAGGGAAGTTCTGACTAGTGAATCTGTGAGGGTGGTCTGTCAGTCACAGTTGTACACATTTCCCACATATTGTAAGGCTCTGGGTTTGTGTCCTGGTATGGCACATGGATTTAATACATCATCATATTTTAAAAAGTGCACGTCTTGCTCCAGAGTGCGACATTCACTCTTCTCTCTCCCTCTCACAGAAAGGATTTCCCCAGATGACCACTAGCTCTAAAATCCAGGTTGCTACTGCCTCCTCACACTCTTCTTTTGATTGCTATTTACCACCTCCATCCAGACAATAGCTAATCTGCAAGCAAACAAGGCACTTCAGTCTTACTACAGTTGCTCAAATTTGTGAGAACCTATACTTCACAATCAATAAAACACATTCAGTAATTACAGTTACAGCAGAAAATAAGACTAGACCAAATGTCAGACAGACTGCTCTTCCTCCAGTGCACAAAAGTGTGGCAATGCACCAGCTTCTCCTAGCTGAGGATTGCCCAGAATGTAATGCACCAGGTTTTGTTTCTCAGCCAAAAACAATGCTATGAATATGAAACATTACTTATGTATTATTTGAAGTCTCCTGAATGAGTGAGTGTACCAAGCTTCCATCACTTCCAAGAGGTAGTGTAGCTGCAGGACAGTTTCAAAATGGCATCTGTAGGTGATGTATGTTACAAGTAATGTGCTGTCATTGAATTTCTCACTGCAGAGAAAGAAACCATGGGGAATATTCACAAACACTTGTGCAAAGTCTATGGAGCATCTGCTGTCAACAGAAGTACAGTTAGTGGCTGGGCACGGAGGGCAAGGCCATCAGAAGGTGATTTGGCAGAGCATCATGATTTGCTGAGGTCGGGGAGACCATCCATGGATGCCGATGTTGTCATCGCATGCTTGCAATGAACATCTGGCAGTTACAATGGTTATTAATGTACTGCATTTTATATGTTCAATGGCTTATCACACATCTTAAATTAACCTGTGATCTTGCAATGTTACATAGACAAATGTATGTTG
This sequence comes from Schistocerca nitens, assembly GCF_023898315.1. Classification (NCBI taxonomy): domain Eukaryota; kingdom Metazoa; phylum Arthropoda; class Insecta; order Orthoptera; family Acrididae; genus Schistocerca; species Schistocerca nitens. Next base: position 195,456,083 of record NC_064624.1, on the reverse strand, counting down.
AAATTTTCATTACTCTACATTAATTATTTTTTTGGTGTTGCAATGTCTTTTCCATTAGTGTGTACATATAAGTAGAATACTGGTGTATAAGGATGTTTTTTTGAAGTGCGGTGTAACATTTGATTGTTTGGAATGATATGTTCAACTTTTACCCTCTTAGGCTAACAAAGGATGTTCATGAGAGTTGAAAACATAATTTAAGTTAGTGTTGAGTGAAAAACATCCCACTGTGCATGCTCTCTCGTCCTGTACATGCAGATGAAATGTCAGGCACATCAGTTCCAGATATCAACAAGGTGTGACAGCGAATAAACCTCTCCACCTGCTGGGCTGGAGCATTTGTTCTTTGGAAATCATCGCTTGGCAGTGCATCTGAGATCAAGGAGCAAAAAGGGCGTGCACAAGAATATAAACAATCAAAACAACTAAGGAATCATTGAAATAAATGTCTTTCATTCAATTTCCATTGTCAAAGCAAAACAGATATATATTGTAATCTGTCATGGGCTATAAAGTAGGATAGACATATTCACCCATCATTGTAACTGAAGCTGTACAATACGTCATTTAGTGGCTTGGACAGATTGTAGCTCTATTCTGGTACCCACACATCACAAGGTGAAGTCCAAAGGCATGGCCCTGAGGCACTGCATAACAAGACTATGATAGTAATTAACCTTGAGAATGGCAACCAAAAGTTATTCATGAAAAACTATTGATATACACATGTCGGGATGACAGATAGTACATGGAGTGTATCCACATTCCTAAAGCAACTGAAAAACACTCCAGAGGAGAGGAGAGGAGAGGCTTAAGTTAGGAACCATGCTGGCATCTACCTGAAATAATTTACGAAAGAGATACAAAATATAGAGCATGATGTCTCCTCACATTTCTACATTATCACTGCACACACTAGGGGAGACAGTTACTGATCTCTGGCTCACGAATATGCTGAGTTTCTTGCACGTTTCACTGATTCAACAGTTGAAGTGCACTTTCAGTCAGAATCAAACAATGGAAAATACAGGATGGAAAGATTACAATATCATGAAAAGGACAGATTATCACTCACCATATAGAGGCGATGTTGAGTCGCAGACAGGAACAATAAAAAGGCTGCTAAATTTGATCTTTTTGGACAAATGCCTTCTTCTAAAATAGGCAAACACACATGACCAGTGACTCTAGCCAGAGAGGCCAGACTTTCAGGCACTTTGACTGAGTCAGTTTTTTTGCCTCTGCATGCAGTATTCTAGTGTTGAATTATCATTTTCATTGCAACATTGCTTTTTGTTATTGTGTACAGTTATTTTGTTTTGGTCAGATTAGATACAGGAAACCTGTATGTGTAAGCATTATTATGTCATAATGTACTTGCATCGTCACGTATATGTTCTTTGAGTCACAGTGATTATAGTGGAAATTACAGCACTAAACATTTCCAAAATCTGGCATTAAGTGCATTTATTTAGATGAAAGTAACTTAATTTTGCATAGGCAGGGCTGAATTTGCAATGCATTTGCATAATAGCAAATGTGTATGTATAACCAATTTACTAGTACCAGTGCTGGAATACATAACTAAGTTATCCAGCAAAATTGTCCACACTGGAGCGGCGGCAGTATTAATTAGTAATAATTATTTTTAGCGAACAGTGAGCACTGTGAGCATTTTGGTCATATCAGACACACAGAAATTTATACATATGTATACATAAATTACAACATATGTTACCTGAAGTCTGATGGGAGAGGAGACAGTTGTGGCGCCCATGAAATAGACACCAACATCGAAATGCATTCATCTTTGGACTCTAAGCATTATGTCAGTTCTTTGTGATCCTTGTATGTGTTAAAGTTAATAAATGAACTATTGCTAAATGGGTGTGCTTATTGGTGCAACCAACCTGGTAATCCTCCTCACTGGTGACCCTGAGTTGTAACATCTTCTGTTTTCGCCGTTTTACTGTGTCTGTGACCTCCACGTCGTTATTTTTGGGTGTATTACATTGACACAGCATTCAAACAATGACTTCAGCCCAGTACCTAATGCTGGATTTTGTGATCGACATGCATCATGTTGCGGGCGATGTACACTCGCCAGGACTGCAACATGATGCCTCTCACTTGATGATTCCGCCGATTTCGCCGGACGTTTTCGAGCATGCAACAATAAGTGAGGTTAGGAGTATGCATGACTCCGGCTATCAAACGCCTTTGTTCCCGCCACATGTGCCTCCCTCATCTACTGTTGAGTTACCTCTTATGGATCTACGTGCAGTGCAGGACCAATGCCGATTTCTGCAAATGCTTCGTCAGACAACCTAGTACCACCAGAACAACGATTTGCCACGCCGCAATCCATGCAGTACCACATGGATACCTGCCATGTGGACAGAACTGCTTCGTTCACAGGTCTACCTCCTCAGCATCCGACCACGCCCACGCCTGCCTCGGATCAGCATCAGCACGTGCCTTCCTACTTCGATACCTCGGCCTGCAACAGGAACAATAACTTGTTATCTGTGCCTGACCTCCACCTCCATCCCACTGCTACACCTCAGTGTTTTGTGCCATGACATTCACCTTCTCCGCACACCATTTTGAGTGGAGTGACTATGAACAGTGAACATTCACACACTCCGTCCCACATTCAACATCATTTCCCACACTGTGCTTCTGGACAGCCCGCACCTCCGCAGCCAACACAGGTGGCCCCGGCTCTGATCATATGTCAAGCTTTCCACGGACTAAGACACGTTCTCAAAATTTGAACTTTTTCTCACCTGTCATCTGCGTTGGTCTTCCGCACCACATGAAACCAAATCCATCCGCAACGTGTTGAGCTTCTGCAACTGCAATCGACACATTAGGGTGCCCCACCAGCGTCGGCCTTCCGCATCATGACGGCTCGCGCTCAACCACATGTCACCTTCACGCTGCCACCTGAGCAGCCGTCATTGCCACATCCCCTGGAGGCACACTCTCCTGGAATACTACAGCATTAACAGCTCAGTTCCGGCAGTGCCCCAACGAACTCAACTCAACCTGTTCTTCTGAACATTCTACAATGCTTACTGACGCTGCCGCCATTTAATCTCGACAGAGCAACAACCTGGTTCAACTTGGTGGACGAAGTGTTCGACCATTACAAACTCGACGAGTCAACCAGGTTTCTGTGCCTCATCACCCACCTGCACGACCAGGATGACTTGATTGTTGACCTGGTCGATGCCCCGGACTCATCTACATGGTACACTCTAGCCAAAAAGACAGTTCTACGTCGGCCTACATGCTCAGCTGAGGCAGCAATACGGCAAGTGCTCCACATCGAGCAACTAGGCAATGACAAACCTTCCCACCTCTGGAGACGGCTATGTGCTCTGGTCAGCGACAATCTACTCTGACACAGCTCTCCTCGCCATCTGGTCAGATAAACTGTCTCCTCACATCCGCTTTGCTCTGGCTCAAAGGTCTCCTGAACCTGTCGAGCAAAGAATGACAATTGCTGACAAGCTACACGATGCATCACTGCTCTATTTCGCCAGCCACTGCCTGCCTGATAAGTCTCAGGTTCAGGCTCATCGCCATGCGTCTGTACGCGGGTTGGGCCATACTGTGCCGACCGTTCCGCTTGCTCCGGGAAGCAGTAAACAAGCAACTGGGATGTCACCGGCTCCGCCCACGATCACGCCACCTCCTGCGCACAACATGACAGGCACCCCCCAGTGCTCCATTCTGTCTGGGAATGACCGGATAATTGCAGACGACTTTACATTAAAGACATTTCGTTGGGATACCTTTTCCTAGTGGACACAGGCGCCCATGTTTCGCTGCTGCTTTCATCCTTAGCGTTCTCGAACATCTGCCCTCATCAATCGAACATCTGCCCTCATCATACTTCACTGCAAGCTGTGAATTCAACTAAACTACAATGCTCGGGTTCAACTTCCCACGTCGTCTCACTCTCCGCAAACTGCAAACTCGAGAGGACTTTTTTAGTGTGCAAAATTGCGAACCTATACCAGGCATTGACTTCTTGCGACACCACAAACTTTCACCGGACCTAGTGCGGAACACCGTGTTTCATCACCCGTCCAAAACTCACTTCCCCTCTGCTCAGTCGAGCAACCTCCCCTCCCCCCCATGACATATCAGTCCGGGCTCATCTCATCCGTACATGCTCGTCTCTGTCGACGACATTACAAGAAACCACGCACAAGTGCCTTGTCGAGCTCGAACACGTCACTCGCCTACGAAAAAAAGCTTCGAGCTCTCCCTCCAGCTCCATGAAACACAGCTCGAGCACTCCGATGCAGCAAAGCAATTACAGACACTACAGCATGGACAATGCAAGGTCATTAAGTGTGCCGAATCTGCTTGCAATCAAAGCAATCGAGCCTCCGTGTGTTTACCTCCCACTACCCCTCGCAACTGTGCTATCGAGACAGCCATAACGTGTACTGACAGTTCCACAGGATCACACACTCCTAACACGGCAGCATTGGACACTCGGCTGGACACAAGTGCGCATGCATCACGTGTTCCTGAACTGACGGCTCCTACCCCGCCCCTCGCGGACAGCACCTCAAACTGTGCAACTTCAGCTCTTGCGCGCTGCTGTGCGACCACCACTAACAACACAAACAGTGCACTCATGCCAAGCATTTCGCCCGCCTCCGTGCTGCCATAGGCCGCGCCCTTGGACAATGGACTCACTAATGGCTCACGAGCTCTACCGAGCTCACCCGACCATGGTGCCACTGCTTTGGGCCGGCGGCCATCTTTTCACATTGACTCCTGGTACACTTCGCCACCTCGGCTCCCATTGGATCCGGCGAGTGGCTCCGAACACCACGAAAATGCCTCGCCTGCTCCGCCCACCGCACATTGTAAACAAACCGCCTCCCGTGTCGCCGGCAACATTTCCGTCGTCACCAACGGCATGGTTCACAAGCTTCGCCTCATGCCAGGTCCCCCGATCTCCAGTAAACCATGTCAATGTTGTCCCTAGCGCCTCTCTGACCTTAAAAATCAGATTCCTGAACTACTAAGCTCCGGCGTCATTGAACCCTCTGCCAGTAGCTGGTCTACGCCCATACATATGACACCCAAGAAAGACGGGTCCTAGTGCATGTGCGGAGACTACCGTCGACTAAACAGACAAACAATTATGGACACCTACCCCATACCCAACATTGTGGACTTTACCAGTTCCCTCGCAGGTGCGTCCACATTCTGTGTCATTGATTGCAAACGGACCTACCACTAGATCCCCATGGTACCTGAAGACATCGAGAAGACAGCAATCACCACCCCAATCGGGTTATTTCAGTTTCGATTCATGCCCTTCAGTCTGAAAAACGCAACCCAGACCTGGCAACGCTTCATCAACGAAGTGCTATTCGACCTAAAATTCTGCTTTGCATATCTTGATGACATTCTTGTGTTCAGCTCCTCCCTCGAGGACAACATTCGACATGTGCAAACTGTTATGAACACTCTCATGGCAGCAGGCATCGAGACCAACCAGGACAAATTACAGCTGCATCAACCCACTGTCACTTTTCTTGGTTTTCAGGTCTCTGCCAACAGCATTTCACCACCCCCTGGGAAAGTACAAACAGTACTGAACCTACCCAGATCTTCGTCATTCAAAGAGCTCTGGCACTTTCTGAGGAAGGTTAATTATGATCGCCGACATCTACCTCAGCTGCAGAGATTCAGGCTCCACTGACGGACGCCTTGGCAGGCACCAACACTTCCGGATCTCGGCCTGTTCCATGGACCCCTGCTACGACTGACTCTTTCACTGCCCTCAAAAATCTTCTTGCCGAGGCCTGCACAATCGCCCATCCTCACCACAGATGCAAGCGATACTGCCATCGACGCTGTCCTTAGCCAGACAATCGACGCCCAAATTTCGCCTCTGCAGTTTTTCTCGCGCAAGCTCACCAATGCAGAATAGAAGTAGTCTGCATTTGACAGGGAGTTGCTCGCGGCCTACGAAGTGATTAAGCATTTTAAGACTGACGTTGAGGGACACCCTTTCTATGTTTTAATGGATCACAAACCCCTGGCTGTGGCCATTGCAAACTCGCCAGCTGACCCGCCTCCTCGCCGCTTCAGATACATGGACTTCATATCTCAGTTCACCACTCATGTCAGACACACAAAGGGTGCTGACAATATAGTCGCTGATTTCCTTTCACGAGTCGACGCCGTTCATTCGCTGTTAGACCTCTCTGAACTGCCTAACATCCAACCCGCTGATGAGGAAACACAAAACCTGATCTCAGACACTACCTCTTCATTACACTTTGTCCGCACTGCCTTCCCTGGCATTTCTGGTGAGATTTGGTGTGACGAAAGTATGGGCATGTTGTGCCCCCTCATCCCAACCATGCTCCGTCTTCAACCCATTGCTTAATTTAGCCCACCCCTGTGTTCGTGTGTCCGCCTGCCTCGTAGAGGAGTGCTTTGTGTGGAGAAATATCAACAAGGACTGCCAGCAATGGGCACGCTCCTGCGTCGCGTGCGAACACTGCAAAGTACACAAGCACACTTCATCCCCCCTCGGCGCCTTTTCGATCCCTCCTGGGCGTTTCCAGCATACTCACATTGACATTGTCGGCCCTCTCTCCCCCTCCACTGGCTTTTGTTATGTTCTCTTGTCTATCGACTGAACAAATCGCTGGGTCAAGGCTGTCCCCCTCCCCAGTATTACGTTTCCGATGTCCAGCTATCATCACGATTGACCGGGGCAGACAATTTGAGTCAGCCCTGTTCAACGGGATTTGTAACGTTTTGTAACATTTGCACCCGTACCTTAGCATAACACCCGCAAAGTAACAGGCTAGTCGAGCACTGGCACCGCACATTCAAGGCAGCTCTTCAATGCCACGACTCTCTTTGGATGGAGGCCCTTCCCCTTGTGCGACTCGGCATTCAGACGATCTATAAGGAAGACCTCAAATGCACAATAGCCTAGTTCGTATATGGCCAGAACATTGTTCTCCCTGGCGAACTTGTGAGCCCTTCCACTTCTCTCCCTCAGTCTGACTTACCTTCCTTCATGGACTACATCAGATGCCACTTCATCAACCTCCATATCCCTCTAGTCATTCCCGCCCTAAGGTTCATGTCCTGAAATCTTTGGACAATTGCGAGTACATCATGCTCTGAGATGACACTGTCGGTGCTTCCCTCCAATCTCCATATACCGGCCCGTACCGAGTTCTCCGGCACTCAGCCAACACCTATGACATCCAGATGAAAGATTCACCTGTTACAGTCTCTCTCAACACACTTAAAACTGCTCATGTCGAGCCTTCTTCTACCCCTCTTCAGGCCATGACCACGCCACTCATTGTCGTAGCTCACGATGCTCTGACCACTCCCTCCAGGTCGGACTTACACACTCGATCAAGTGACTTCCAGTTCCAATCTTCAAGCTCCCCTCCAACCTCGCCCTCTACTCCGGTCTCACGCACTCCGTCGAGTGACCACATACTCCCCACGTCGAGCTTGCTTACAATCACACCCTTGCCGCTGGACCCTTTGCTGGTCCCTTCGACCTCTCCACCATCACCTGCCTCGCCCTGTCGAGGTTTCTCACACCCCCCGTCTTGAACGTGCCCTTGCTCGAGGTGTTCGTGCCTGTCCCACCAGACATAATCCATGACATCTCAATAATACTGCACGATCTACACTGTTTGTCGTGTGTTTCTCTTCATCCAGTGCTCATGACACGATTCCCTGCCTGGTGAAATGTGTTCCCCTCCCGCCCGACGTCGACCTGGACATGCTTCGTGTGTTCGCCACACCCACTGGTGACATCACCGTCGTTGCTCCGTTCCACCTGCAAACTGCTGGCCTACCTGTCGCTGCACGACCAGCACGCACAGTAAGACGCCCGGCTCACTTCAACGACTTTCAGGTTCGGTGGCCGAACCTTCCTTCACGACATCTACCCACACAGCTCTCCGACGATGCTGTCGAGCTGACCATGGTCGACTCCTGCGGGCCACGCCACACCTGCTGACGCCATAGTCCCCCCCCCCCCCCCCCTGTACTCTTCTGAAGAGTACTCTGTACAGGTGGGAGGCTACGTGCCACCGATGAAATCGACACCAACATCGATATGTGTTCATCTTTGGACTCTAAGCATTATCTTTGGCTGTTCCACAATGTTCAAGTCATTTCTTTTTGATCCTTGTATGTCTTAAGGTTAATAAATGAACTATTGCTAAATGGGTGTGATTATTGGTGCAACCAACCCGGTACTCCTCCTCACAGTCATTTTTAGCCATACTGGTAGATTTACATTTCCCCAGGCCTCTTCAGTTGTTTCAGAACCAGCTGCCTTATTTCCAAACTTTTGGCTCATATACTGGTGTTGACTAGTTTTCTGTTCAGTGTCAATACATTTGAAGTAACATTATGTAAAGTTTCCTTTTACTTCACATTCCTCAAGAAAGAATTTGTGACATACCTGGACATATATCAGCTTGTAGTTCCTTGATGGCAGTGGTCACAGCAATAATTTGACTGTAAATATGGGGGGATACAGTGTTATCTACATCCAATAATAGTGTAGAGAGACAGACAGACTGAGTTTCACAGATTTTACTTCCATAAACATCAGCCCTCCCTTACTGAATTAGTTATGACCAGTCTGTGTCTTTCTTCTTCTTCTTTCGTTTCACCATCTTTGGGATATGCTGGATCAATCATTTCTTTGTGTGTTGTTCTTTTCTTAGGGCCCAGTATTTCTTCATTCTTTCTGATCTTTTCCTCTCTTCTTCCGAGATGCAGGGTTTGGACTTTTGTGTAGATTTGTATTGTATGTTTTCATTTTTAGTAATTAATGTAGCTATTCGGTCAATAAGTGAATTTTCTGAAATCTTTAATTCTACTAGGTCTTCCTCATTTTCTTTAAACCAGGTGGGTTTCATTTTGCGGTTATGGAAAAAGTCAAAGATTTGTTTAGTTAATCTGTTGGAATTCATTATGAGAAGATAACCATAAAAATTTATCCTCCTTTTTTGCATAGTATCTGAAAGTTTTTCAATTTTTTTGTAGAGTGTTTCATTTTTTATGTAAATAATCATATTGTCTTGAAATTTTGGTCCTATGATTTTTCTTAAAATTTTTCTTTCCCTTAGCTTGAGTTTCTCCATTTGGCCTCTGAAATTGATCTTTAGTGTTTCTGATGCATACAGTGCTTCTGGCTTAATCGCTGTCTTGTAATGTGTAATTTTGTACCCCCATGAAAGGGATTTTTTGTTGTATGTATTTTTTGTTAGTTGGAAGGCCAATTCAAGTTTTTTTTCTATATTCCATTGCTTTGCTTTCCCCAGCATTCCAACTAATCCATTCTCTGAGATATTTGAATTCTTTTGCTATTTCAATCTTTTGTTCTTGAACTTTGAAGTATTTACATGAATGCTCTTGATGTTTGTCAATACCTTAGTTTTTTCAAAGCAGATGTGAAGACCTATTTTAGCTGCTTGTTTCTTTAGTTCAAGGATTTGCTCCCATGCTTCTTCCATTGTTTCAGCAAACAGGACCATATCATCTGCAAAAGCAATGCAATGTACTTTAAGATTCTGCTTTTTGCAACCCAGTCTTATACCACTCTTAATATTTGTGTTCCATTCTCTGACTACTTTCTCAAGCACACAATTGAACAGCAATGGTGAGAGCCCATCCCCCCGGTGAGAGCCCATCCCCCTGTCAGACTCCTGTTTTTATTTCAAAGGGTTACAATAATTCTGTCATAAATTTAACTTTCGAAAATATATTTGTAAGTGTCACTTTTATAATATTTTAGATGTTCTCTTACCCAAACCAATTTCTTCCATGACTGATAATAGAGATTCTCTATCAATCGAATCATACGCTTTTATGAAATCAATGAAGGAGATTATGTATGTCTTTGCCCTTGATTTTTGGTATGCCATGATGTTTTTTGAAGTTTAGTATTCGTTCCAAACATGATCTACCCTTTCTGCCCTGTTCAAAAGGACTTTAGACAGAATTTTGTATGTTATATCCAGCAGTGATATTCCTCTGTAATTGTTGGGGTCTGTCTTCAAACCTTTCTTGTGGATAGGGTGGATGAGAGCTGTTCTCCATTCTTCTTCTTTCCAGATTTTATCAAAAACACACTGAAGGGATGTAATTGCGTTTTTGTCAGCCTTTTTCCATAGTTTGGCCACTATTTGGTTTTCTCCGGACACTTTGTTGTTTTTAAGTTCTGAAATGACCTTCTGTAGTTCTTCAGTCGTTAGTGGTTCTGAATCCGGCTTCTCACTGTTATTTGGGATGGATTCAAAATTTTCAAGGATGGGTTCACAGTTCAAGAGTTTCTCAAAATAGCCTGTTAGTATTTTGCAATTTTCCATATTACTGTGAGCAATGGTCCCATTTACATCTCGAAATTGGAGGGTGGGTGCTTTGTATCTTGATAACCTTTGTTTGGAAGTTCTGTAAAAGCATCTTGTGTTGTTTGTAGCAAATTCTTCATCAATTTGGAGGGGAGTTTTGTTTTTGTGTGTCTCCTTAACCCTTTTTATATTTTTATCTACCAGTTTTCTAACTGTAATGAAATTCAATCTGCTTTCTGTGATTGCCAGTTCTGCCATGCCAGTTTTCTTGTTTCAATGATGGCATCGCATTCCAGCGACCACCAGGCATGGTTTTTACTTTTTATGTTCGGTGCTATCCGTTCGGCTGTAGTAATGAGGCTTTGTGTCTGAACGGTTTCTGTGGATTTTGTGAATTCATTTGATTTTAATATATTTTCCGCGCTGTACTTCTGACCCTTAATTTGTTTCATGCTGCCTTTCCTGTTTTGGATGACTTTGAACTTAATTTTAGAAAGGTAGTGGTCTGAATCCAAGTTTGCATCCCTGAGCACCCTAACATTCAGGATATCCTTGCAAGAAATCTTGATTGCCAGATGATCAAGATAAAACTCCCCCAAGGCTAGGATTTGGGGATATCCACATCTTTTGTCTTCGTGGTAGTTTCTTCAAAGCTGTGGATTTAAGAATTAAATTGTGTGCTTGGCGAGGTTCTACACTCCTGGAAATGGAAAAAAGAACACATTGACACCGGTGTGTCAGACCCACCATACTTGCTCCGGACACTGCGAGAGGGCTGTACAAGCAATGATCACACGCACGGCACAGCGGACACACCAGGAACCGCGGTGTTGGCGGTCGAATGGCGCTAGCTGCACAGCATTTGTGCACTGCCGCCGTCAGTGTCAGCCAGTTTGCCGTGGCATACGGAGCTCCATCGCAGTCTTTAACACTGGTAGCATGCCGCGACAGCGTGGACGTGAACCATATGTGCAGTTGACGGACTTTGAGCGAGGGCGTATAGTGGGCATGCGGGAGGCCGGGTGGACGTACCGCCGAATTGCTCAACACGTGGGGTGTGAGGTCTCCACAGTACATCGATGTTGTCGCCAGTGGTCGGCGGAAGGTGCACGTGCCCGTCGACCTGGGACCGGACCGCAGCGACGCACGGATGCACACCAAGACCGTAGGATCCTACGCAGTGCCGTAGGGGACCGCACCGCCACTTCCCAGCAAATTAGGGACACTGTTGCTCCTGGGGTATTGGCGAGGACCATTCACAACCGTCTCCATGAAGCTGGGCTACGGTCCCGCACACCGTTAGGCCGTCTTCCGCTCACGCCCCAACATCGTGCAGCCCGCCTCCAGTGGTGTCGCGACAGGCGTGAATGGAGGGACGAATGGAGACGTGTCGTCTTCAGCGATGAGAGTCGCTTCTGCCTTGGTGCCAATGATGGTCGTATGCGTGTTTGGCGCTGTGCAGGTGAGCGCCACAATCAGGACTGCATACGACCGAGGCACACAGGGCCAACACCCGGCATCATGGTGTGGGGAGCGATCTCCTACACTGGCCGTACACCACTGGTGATCGTCGAGGGGACACTGAATAGTGCACGGTACATCCAAACCGTCATCGAACCCATCGTTCTACCATTCCTAGACCGGCAAGGGAACTTGCTGTTCCAACAGGACAATGCACGTCCGCATGTATCCCGTGCCACCCAATGTGCTCTAGAAGGTGTAAGTCAACTACCCTGGCCAGCAAGATCTCCGGATCTGTCCCCCATTGAGCATGTTTGGGACTGGATGAAGCGTCGTCTCACGCGGTCTGCGCGTCCAGCACGAACGCTGGTCCAACTGAGGCACCAGGTGGAAATGGCATGGCAAGCCGTTCCACAGGACTACATCCAGCATCTCTACGATCGTCTCCATGGGAGAATAGCAGCCTGCATTGCTGCGAAAGGTGGATATACACTGTACTAGTGCCGACATGGTGCATGCTCTGTTGCCTGTGTCTATGTGCCTGTGGTTCTGTCAGTGTGATCATGTGATGTATCTGACCCCAGGAATGTGTCAATAAAGTTCCCCTTCCTGGGACAATGAATTCACGGTGTTCTTATTTCAATTTCCAGGAGTGTATTAGCCTCACACCATTTCTGTTTGTTCTCTTGTGTGCAGGATAGTCTCCAACTATTTTCTTATATCTTTTCTCTTTACCAATCTGTGCATTAAAGTCTCCAAGAAGAACGATGATGTTTTTATCTGGAATTTTCTGAATAATGCCATCTAGATGATTTCAAAAGGCCTCCACTTTTTCTTTGTTTTTCCTGTTATGTGCATTTATAATTGTGTAGATTTTGTTTGTGCTTGTGAATGTAAGACTTGAGATTCTTTCTGATTGGGAATCAAAGTCAACTATTGAGTTCAAATTTGTTTGTTGATTATAAAGGCTGTTCCAATGTGTGGTATTTTTTTCATTACTCTCAGTCTCACTTTCCCTTTTTATATCCTATAACTTTCAGAATCAAAGGTATCTGTATCCATGTATCACGTTTCGTGAATGGCTGTTATGAGTATGTTGTGGTTCTTTAGCATATCTGTTAGATGTTTTAGTTTTTCGGTTTTCAACAATGAGTTCGCATTGAAAGTTGTTAGTTCTCGATGGAGGTGGGAGGATTAGGGGTGTTTGAGGAAATGCTGCAGGAAATATGTCTGCTGACTAGATTTGGGGGGATTGTACCCGCCTGTGTAGATCTTCATGAGTCCAAGAGGAAATGCCACAGAGGAAGAACAGGGAATGTACATTATGTATTTATCAGTGGTCAAGCATTTTTGCTTGTGTTACCATTCTTTAAAACTGTGCCGTGATGAATGTTTCTTCAGTTTAGACTGAGAGGAGTAAGAACAGTAGAGAACACTGTTTGAAAATGTTCTTTCATTTTCAGTGTCTTCCAATATTTGGCTATGTCTGCACTGTGTTAGATTAGATAAAATCTGAGTTTGTGAAGATAGACAGTACTAATTCAGGAAATGTTTTCATAATGGACAGTTGTGTAGTATTTATTCAAGAATGCACAAACTTCACAATTTGCTAAGAAGTGGCAAACGACTAAAAAAACCTCTACCCAAGAAATTAAAGATGGAAACCTGGTTGCTAATAGCTAACAATAAGGCAATAAAATAAAGTCCCGCTCTTCTTCACAGCCATCATTATTTCTACCCTACACTTGGTTGCTGAGGAAGTTGAAATAAAAGGAAAAAACATGTTTGTCCAAACTAATGAGTACATAGTGAAATACTTTCTTAACTGGAATAGACTGCACCAAAACCGCTCAATAACTGGTCATGTGTGTGTGCATCAGGTTGGATTATGCCTGTGTTTGTGTAGATAGAAAGTAATTGCCTAAACTTAAAACAAAGTAAACAGTCTCTAAAAGATTTAGTAACTCAAGAAATATTGTTTCCATCTAAAAAACAATTACCATAGCTGAAGAAGTGGAGAAACATGAGGCAAGTCTGCTGCAGGTAATTGAACGGACCAGTGACAGCATCATGGAACTGCAGGCAGCAGTACTTCCTCCAAGATATGGGTGATCAGAGAAGGAAATAGACCAGATGAAGATAAGGAACTCAAAGGAAGAAATATATGAATTAGGGATGCTTAAATGTTATTGAAAAAAATGTTTTACAATTACTAAATGCTGTGACACCTGGCAAACAGGTGATACTGTCACACATTTTTCAAATATGTGTCATCAAAAGTAAATGAATACAACAGTGATGTACAAAGTGTTAGCCTGTTCAAGGTGCAGTTAGTAGTGCATAATATGAAGTTGTATTTTCAACCAGTTGAAATACTTCAGGTACAAAGTCTCCTGCACACCATCCATTTCAGACTACTTGAGTAAAGTGATATGTTTTTGCACCACAGTTTTCCCTTCAGAGTTTGGTTATTTTTAGTTTACTTTGTATTTCCATTTTTAAGTAACAGCATAATAATTTGCCTCAAAAATAATCAAATAACAATACAAATAGGCACCTATTATCTTATAAGGTAAAATTAAGAAATAATAAACCTTATTCTCATAGGATATACCAAATATAAATATTCACTCCCATTATTATTTTTATCCTAGGAAGTTCCGATGTAACTACTAAATAAATTTTTCTTGATCACACTAATGAATCAATTTGCATTCAAACTGACAAGTAAAATTGTACAAAATGTTGAAAAATTAAAGCCTAACACACTGCAGACACCATGAACATTCTGCAATGTAGTGGCTGTTGAACAGCAATATAAACATTTAAGATTAGTATAATGAGGCAGAGTACAAATGCATCCTTTACTACATATAACAATACTTGTTTGCAGTTAGTGTCCTACATTGCATCTTTACCCTCAGTCATTGTAAGCACCCAGTAAAAGGGATCTACCAACATATGTGTAAGAATCTGAAATCAGACTGAGGAAGGCTATGTCATGAGTTTTCAGAACTTTACAGCTTGTGTAAGAATCACTTCAAGCAATGAAATCCCTATTTTACTCATGTAATCGACCTGTTTCCAATACTCATGATAATTTATTTATTTATTTTTATTTATTTATTATTTGTCCCGTAGATCAAATCAGTACAATGGCTTGTACAACTGATATGGGATAAGTCAATACAAATATACAGTTTACAGGAGTCTAAAATAGTAAACAAGAATACAGAAGAAAGTTTATTTTACATTACCTACAAAATTATGTTACTTAAAGTTACAGCTTTACAGAGAATTGTTACATGATGTGACAAAACTGACTTAACAACATTCAGCTTTGATACATTATCATGCACTAAGACAATTTTGATTCCAAATATTCCTGGGTGGTACAAAAGCATTCTTTTATTAAAAGAGATTTCACTGTCTGTTTGAATTTATTTATTTCTTGGATTTCTTGTATAAAAGTTGGAAGATGATTATGTAATTTTATTCCCATGCACTTGACACCATCACTGTACAGTTTTGTTGAGTGGGGAAGTATTCTTAGAGAGGTTTTTGATCTTGTGTCATAATCGTGGTAGTCCATATTTTTGCTAATTTTGTTGATACTTTTTTTGGTAAAGAATAATAATTCTAGTATGTATTGGCATGGGAGGGGCAAAATATTTAGTTTCTTAAATAATGGTTTACTAGTGTCTCTCTGATGTTTGAACGTAATTGTTCTGACTATCTTCTTTTGCAGTTTGAATATCTTAATTAATTCAGAATTTTGGCCCCAGAAGATGATTCCGTAGTTAAGTACAGAGTGAAAGAGTGCATGGTACATTGTGGTTAGGGTACTTGTGTTAGTGACGTTCCTTATTGATCTAATCATGAAGCATACTTTACTAAGTTTTGTGCTGGTAACGTCAATGTGCCTTTTCCATGTGAGCGTATCAGTAATAGTGACCCCAAAAATTTTATTTCATTTTCAAGTTTAACATTATTTTTTTCCAGTGATATAGTTGGTAGTAATGGATTTCTGTTTTGGGCAGTGTGAAAGGTTATTCCAATTGTCTTTTTTGCATTAATTAGCAGCCTGTTACTTTGAAGCCATCGACTTATTTCATCTGTGGTTCTATCTGTATTAGATTGGAGAATTTGTTCGGGCGCAGATATGAGTATAGAGGTGTCGTCAGCAAATGAAAGGGTTTTTGTGTTTGGTAGGCTGTGAGGAAGATCATTTATGTAAAGTAAGAACAGCAAAGGGCCCAGGACGGGGCCTTGGGGAATGCCTTGCTTTATGGTATGTATGGAGGAATGTACAGTGCTAGCTGTACCTGAGAGCTTAGTTTCATTTAATTCGACATACTGCTGTCGATCTTCCAGATAGCTTTTAAACCAGTCATAGGCATTTCCTCTTATTCCATAGGAATGCATCTTTTGCAGAAGTATACTATGATTAAATATGTCGAATGCCTTTGTTAGATCTAGGAAGATACCTATGGCTGGGAGTTTTTTGTCCACAAGCTCCAGTGCATGATCTAGAAATTCTTGTATTGCATCTGTTGTAGCTTTCTTACTTTGGAAGCTGAACTGAGCAGGTAACAGGATATTTTCTTTGTCTAGAAAGGACATGATTCTGGTGGCCATTATATATTCAAATACGTTACTAAAAGTTGAAAGCAGTGCAATGGGTCGATAATTACTGGGATCCTCTTTGCTTCCTTTTTTGTGGACAGGTATAATTTTTGCAATTTTGAGCATACCAGGAAATGTACCATTCAGGAATGAGAAGTTTATTATGTGAGCTAGGGGTTTACTGATAAAGTTACTGCAATTATGAAGGAGGAAGCATGGGATTTGATCTTGTCCAGCAGATGATTTTTTTTAAATTTTGCTATGAAGTGTCTTTTCAATTTCAATTTCAGATGTAGGCCTTAAAAATAGAGTCTCAGAGCATAAGTTTGGTTCTAGTTGTATGGGACAGCTATTTTTCAGATGGTTAGCTAGGTTTTCTACTGTTTCTGTAAAGTGGTTATTGAATTCCTCTGCTGTTTCTTTCCCACTGGAGACTAATTTTCCATTTATTTTTAAGCTAATATCACTTTGTAGCTGTTTTCCTCTATTAGTATTCATATTAATAAGTTGCCACATGCTTTTGCTCTTATTTGATGACAATTTGAGGTAGTTATCATTCTGTAGCTTTTTGGCTGCATTTACTACGTTCTTTAATATCTTTTTATATAGAGTAAAGTATGATTTAAATGCTTCACTACTGCCTAGTTTGGATTTGCTCATGTAAAAAAGTTCTCTTTTTCTTTGTGATGATCAAATGATTCCTGGGGTGATCCAGCTGGAGAGTTTTCTATCTTTGGTGATACGTTTTGTTTGTAAGGGAAAGTGGCAATTAAAATAATAACAGAAAATATCCAAGAATGCTTCATATTTGCTGTCTACTGATTGAGCCTCATATACATTTTGCCAGTTTTCATTTTGTATATCAAAGAGGAAAGTATGCATGTGGGTTTTATTGAAGTTTCTCCTCCGTACAGTGATTTTATTGAGTTCGTGGCTGTTATTTTGCAACCAGACCTGCATAATTAATGCATTGTGGTCTGAAAATCCTAGTTTGACAGAGGATACAGTACAATTTATATTGCTTGCTACTTGATCCAGACAAGTGGTACTGTGATTTGTTATCCTGGTTGGAGTGTTAACCATTAGGTCTAGGTGGTAGCTGTTCATAAAATTTTTAATGCTGAGATGGCTAGAGTTTTCTGAGAGAAAATCTATATTATAGTCACCACATATTAGAACACTATATGATTTTCTTTTACTTAGATTTTCTATTACCGGTGCTAGATTTTTGTAGAAAGACCCTTTGTTACCAGAGGGTGACATGTAAAGTGCTATTATATAAACATTTAGATCTGTAAGCTCTACACCTGACAGTTCTATATCTTTTTCAATACTATACGAATTGCAAATATCAAGAGGTGTAGCAGTAATGTTGTCTTTTACAAATATGCAACTGCCTCCACCTTTGTAAGATGTTCTTGAGAAGTGACCCACGAGTTTAAAATTTGGTATCACAACGCTTTCTATTTCAAAAGACCTCATGAAATGTTCATTAATACATAATATCTGTGTATCTGACAGTTCACTTGCACTTGATAACAAAATTTCTAATTCATTAAGTTTGGTTTTGAGTCCTTGTACATTATGGATGTATACTTTTAGATCAAGAATTTTTTTGTTTAATTTTTTTACACATTGGTGAGGAGGTTCATACTTTACCTTATTTACTACAATTTGCTGATGGAGTCCTTTGCCAGTTTTATGGTGTATCTTTAACTTGTTTGATGGTGCTAAGTTTTTTCTTTCCTCAGAGGGGGATAGAAAAAATCCTCCTTCTTGGGTATATTCCACCTTGATCTTAAATTTACTCTTACAGGTGTAGCTGCTGCAATCCTTTGTGGATCTTCTGATGTCTCCTCTTTCCTGCTTTCTTCGTTCTTGTCGAATTTGCTTTCCTCATTTTTGCTTGTAAGTCTTTCAGGAAGCTGATAGACTGATCTATTTCGTAATAGTCTTTTTTTAATTGTTTCACTGATGTGATCGCTCATAGTACTTTTTCCGTCATAATTAAGGTGCATTCCGTGTTTGGTGTGTAGGTTTCGATGTAGTTTACTTATGTCCAGTACATCGCATTTTGGGTATTCTGCACACAATTTCTTAATTTTGATGTTAGTTTTCCTAATTTCTTTATTAACACACGATCTGTAAATTAGGTCGTGTCTATGAGGCACAGTGGCTACTATTATGTTCCTAGGTTTATTCACTTCTAGAAAGTTCTGTAGCATTTTAACGCAGGCATCGGCTTCATTTTTAGCTATGTCATTCGAACCCGCTATACATACAATAAAGTCATTATCCTCTATTGTGTTCATCTGAAGATCAATGTCTACGACATGGTGTGTTCCCGCTCCAGGTTTCACTATGCTAGTCACTGCCATTTCTCGATTTTTCTCTCGGAGCATGCTTGATAGCTTTCTGCCGTGGCTGTCGGCAAGCAAGAGAATACCACACTTTTTCCTTAATGATACGTGTTTGCCCTTACCACTGTTTCCAAGTTTACTGTTGGTGTCCGGATTGCAGGTTTTTACAACGTCACAATCAGTTGTACACTTGTTATGATACATCATATTTGGTTTTTTTTTCTAAGAAAGTAACACTTTTAACAGTTTTCGTGATTTGAGACCGAACTTTTTGCGACACTGCTATCCACTCGGATGATTTATCACGTGTATCTTGTTTCACTTCACACGAATTTTCCACTGTTTGTACTTCGCCGATTTCTTTCTTCAGTCCAGCTATTTCCCTTTTTAAATTATTGACTATGAATTGTAGGCTTGAAATTCATTCGTTTAGGGTTGTAATTTCAGCCTTACAATTTTCACAGGTTTTCTTTTTAACTACATAACTATAACTATTTCTCGTGTTAAAATGATCAACTTCCACACTCGTGGCCATCTTGATGTGTGTAATGAATCTGTACCATAGAGAAGTCTATTCAACAGTAGATCATGATATTTTATGTTTAATAAACTCTCCACTTCTCTTCATTTTTCAACTATATTTCTTCAAAAATTGCATATCTTACATTTATGAAGAGTGTTTTTGAGATCAGTATGCTGTTGGAGACATTGTTTTGAAATTTCTTTCATCTTTTTATATTTTTTCTATAATATTTTGGAAACCAGTTTCATTCATCTTTTTACTTTTAAGAACCTTAAGTAGACTTGGATGTCATGGCCTGTACTTTTTACTAGTTTTCTGAAATTTAATAACTCAGAAACTTTTATAGATTTTGGAATTAGACTCTGTGTTCAAAAATTAAAAACTGTGGAATACATAGTGGAGTGAATACTGGTATTTATCTTTTGTACTGAATTACATGTAATTTTTATTTTAGGTACACTGTACTGCCACACTATTCAAAATAAATGATTGACACAAATTTTATTCTTTTTATCATTCATTATTTGTTGTGTGTAATTTAAAAAAAAAGTTTTTAGAAGTAAATTCTTTTCTCCTAATAATTTAAGAAAATGTGACATGCTCCAGCTTAGAATATTTAATATGTTTCTGAATGATGTGGTTTACTGTGTAGACAAGCACTATATTACTATTGATGCAAAATTTTGTTTTTGTAGCTTTAGTATTATATGAGATAATTACACCTAAATATGCAAAAATGTTGATCTGGAAAATTGAAACGAAAGATTTATATGTTGTTTTCTTCTCAATGATAACATTTCAAAACATTCCAGCTCAATAATCTTGTTGATTCTGGATGTTCAAAAATGGTTCAAATGGCTCTGAGCACTATGGGACTCAACTGCTGAGGTCATTAGTCCCCTAGAACTTAGAACTAGTTAAACCTAACTAACCTAAGGACATCACAAACATCCATGCCCGAGGCAGGATTCGAACCTGCGACCGTAGCGGTCTTGCGGTTCCAGACTGCAGCGCCTTTAACCGCACGGCCACTTCGGCCGGCGATTCTGGATGTTCTTTCATGTTCCCTAGTTTCTTTCTTTTCTTTTTATTCTGGCCTCTTTTGTCATGCTTTCAGCAACTTTTTCAGTTTCAGTGACACATTGCCTCACTTCACTGCAGTGTAGCAATTTCTTCATTTTTACGATTTCCAACATGCTTGTGCTGACTACCATACAATTTATGATTGCTATTTTGGAATTTTACAATGTAATGTGATTGAAATACACAGTCACAAGAACAAGCTTTCAAAACACACATGAAAAACATAAGTAAACTTGTATTGATAGAGAGATCAATTTCAATAAATCCATGCTCTTAGTACAGTCCTTATGTTCTTTGAGGATATTACACACAAAAATTGCATACACACACATCACTGACTATTTGGTGAGTAGTAGTGAATTGTTGATTACATTGAACATGGAAATATCCTACGAGAATTTATTTTGAACAAATTAATACCTATTTGGAAATGTGTAAAACCTGAAGCTATTGAAGTATGATATTCTTGCAAAATTTAGGACAAAGAGTTGAGCCACAAATTCTACAAGATGATTAAGATGAGTATTTTCATTGTTTTCTAGTTTATGCAATAACTAACTTTGAAACAGTTATTCTAGATTGACATTTCCCAACATCTACCAATTTAAATTTATAATCTGGTAGTCCAGGTGAAGAAATGTTCCTTTTAAAATGAAATAAAACAACAATCACTCATTGATAGGACAGTGAAGGTGGACTGTTAGATCATGCAACACTGAACAAGTCAGAACTTAATTAAATAAGGTATCTGTCCATCAACAAAACAACTTACCAGAATATTACTGAGCAAAAGTTATTTAATTACATAGTTTCTGCAATACATCTGCTATGACATCATTTGACCTCATACTGAATCAAAGTAGAAACATACTTCTTGCATATGATAAGTTAATATCTTGATCACATCTCAAATTCTTTCTACTAGTTCTAGAACAATTTTTAAGCTGAGGTTTTTTGCACGAATGGTACTAATGAGGGGAAGTCAAATGAAAACCAAACACTCGCCACAGTGAGACCATGGAATTATTCCATTGAAAATTAATCACCATGTACATTAAAACATTTACCCCACTTGGGACCCAGGATCACATTCCCTTTTGTACTTCCTTGTCCAACTGAAAACAATGTCCATGCATTTCTTTCTTCAGACTGCCAAACGACATTTTTATCCAAGTGTAAGACAACCCTGAATATAAGAAGACCCCCTCCCCCCTTTTTAAGAGGCTCCTTGAGAAAAATGTATTTTTAATATATTCTGACTAATCAGAATTACAAACTTTTGTGCATGTGAGACATCTGACTAAAAAGTTAACAATGGATCTATTTTAAACGTATGCAATTTATTCACTGTCTACATTTTGATAATACAAGGACAAATAAAATAGCCTAAACAAAAAAAAATGGTTTACATTAATTTTTATCTTCACTGCCTTTTTTGTTTACTGTCACCTGTGGTATCACTATTTTTAATCATCATCATAATCATCATCATCATCTTAATAGGGAAGCTATGAAACTTATATCTTTGTTATCATAAATATTTGGATATTTATTCTGAATACGTTGCAACTTCTATGGTTGTGGTTGTGGTTGTGGTGGTACCTGAGAACAACACTGTTTTTACAATTTAAAGAAAAACAGCCCTCGGTCATTATTTTTAAGAAATTAACCTAGTTTCAACACTGCTAGGAGTGTCTTCTTCAGAATTTAAAATAAAGAATGGTCTATATTCTATAACATGGTCACAGAATAATGACTAAAAACGTAAGATAGGGTATAAGTATGGAATCGTAAAAGACTGACAGTACTTATATGTCATTTATAAAATAATAAATATGCCAAACAGGCATTAGTCAAAAAGATATTTAAGATAACGAAAACTGTGATTGCGAGCCACTAAGGGCTGCTCGTTACTTGCGTGGTGCTGGTTGCAAAAGCTGTTTTTTTTCTGAACATACAGCAGATTTTGTGTCTATCCTGACATGATAATTTTACAATTTCTCTTGGTTCCAAACATATTGTCTGCCCACAGCTCTTGTGAAGAACCAGAAGCTGACATGTCTTATCGTTACTTCATACCTGACGGTGAGTGTTGACAACATTGCTAAACAAAACTCGTAAGTACGTCGCTGGCTCCAGTCTACACTTTAGCTGCCTGCTTGCAACTCCTTTGCCCACACTCAAGGTAGTTATCACCCAAGATGTCACTGTTCACCTTCCAACCCTTCCGTACTGCTGTGCTTGAAGAATAGTGAAATACATACAGCAATATCCCCTATGGTGCAGCTCATATGCAACAGCAGCAGCTCAGTCCAATTGTCGAACTTTTGATTGTCCTGTGATTTAGTGAGGTATATTGATACTATCTCCACAATGATCTTACCACTATTCTTAGGATAACAATTGCTGTCAGTTTAATCCTATTTCTTTCTTATTTCATCTGAATGTTACCATCTTGTTCTAAAACCAATTAACATGCTAGTGATGCTATTCACCGGTATTCTAAAATGTGAACAGTCTCCGAATTACTCACTTGCAACCCCCCTGGGAAATCATTACAGTTTCTTGTAACCAAATAAAATATTGACTTCAGTTCAGAATCAAATAAAGGTTTTTGAAGGAAAGATTTTCACCTTTTAATGTTACTTTTATTTAAAAACCAATAAACATCCATATGCTAATGAGAAATTTTGCTGCAAACCTGTTGAAATCCAACAGAAGTTTTTATGTTGATAGAATTAAATTCTTTTTCCTCCTGAGTTTCACAAAACTGTCAACTTTTAAACAGAGCATTAGACTGTTGTAGTGGCTATCATAGTGACTGCTTCATAGTTTCTCATTTATCCCTTGCACTACAGTCATGATTCAATTGTCACACAATTGTTCGAGTAAGGTCAATACTGTACTGAGTGCTTCAGCATATTGGGAAACCTTGAGCTTATTCAAATGAAGTCATCACTACACCCTGTCCTTTGGAATGCTTCAAAATAAATTTGTTTGTGCGAAACCTTAATATGTGTGTGTGTGTGGGGGGGGGGGGGGGGGCATTACCAACAAAAAGTATGATTCCATCTGACCGCATCCTGGATCTTTTGACTTTACAGCACGTCACAGTGTCTGCACAATGTCTTTGCAGCATTGAGCATTGACTGTGGTTCCACGCTCAAGGAACTCAATGAGCAGAGGGCCCCTGAATTCGAAGGAGGATGTCATCGTATCTTACCTGAATTTGTGTTAACAGCTTTGGCCTTCCTTGGCAGGGAGAAGTGGAATGTTTCTACTGTTGACTTTACCATTTGCCCTCAGGCTTGAAATGGTGCCATCACCTTTTGTCCCCTGTGACAATGTGGATGCCCTTTCTTGTGGTACCACAGTAAATGACTCAAGACGTGACACCATTCTGTGGATATTTGTTCCTCATTCAGTGGATGTAGCACCCATTGAGCCAAAAATTTGTAGTAATGCAAGCAATCTTTGATGACAGCATGCATGGAGCCATGACTAAAGCTTACCTGAACACAAATTTCATCCTCTGTTATTCATCAGCGTACTCAGATATGACCATCAATCTGCCCCCCACATCAGGGTTAATAGCTCAACAGGTCTGTCCTGGGCATGGATCTTGCAGTGTTATGTGCCCTTCCTGGAATCTCCTCTGTCACTTGTGCACACATACCAGGGATGCAGTGTTCACCGTACACAGCTGATATGCGATGATGAATTTTGTGTACTCTAGCACCCTCAGCCACCAGAAAATGAACCACACCTCCCTGCTCTTCTTCACTTGCCTCCAAGTCAACAGCTGCACGAACACACCCCACCCGTACACCAACAACCAAGGCCATTACCCAACGCCTCTCATGTGGCACTATGCCGTTACCATACCACAGCGGTAACAGTACCGAAACATAAGAATAGTGGAGCCACCTGTCGCTGGGACAGGTATTATGGTGGGTCTTTGGTTTTCATTTGACTGGCTTTTATATTTAGTTACTTTTGTATTTTATGCAATATGAGAAGCACTGAACATCATAGAAGTAATTCCTGGAACTATTTTTGCACAGTCTAATGTATATCTTAACTCGCTTAACATTCCAGTATAACTGTTCCACTGCACACACACAATTTTCTCTACTCTGATATGAATAAAAGAGCTGAAATATTCATTTTAAGGATTGCTGGCAGTGTTGTCCAACTGATTATATATACTCTCTCTATATATAAAGAACACTCTGAAACAGCAACAACAGAAATTACACCTTTTACATCCACTTTGCTTGTTTGCAAATACACTTACAAAACAAAGCTAACAAAATGAAATACATATCACAAAATGAATTTGTCAGAATAAAAATATGAACTGTCACAACAAACAGCCAATTCATTATTCACAGTAAAGCACTTCATTACCAATCTTGCACTGAAGTTCAAACACTGAATTAAGTGCAAAATTTGCTGTACATCTAACTAGGATGGGAGCTTTCAATATGTGAAGCTACATGCCCTTTCCTCTTAAAATGTGCTTGCATATGCCTCCTGAGATCAACAGCCCGTACAAAAGATTTGCTACAACAATTGCATTTGTGTGGCTTCAAATCAGAATGCACTAACAAATGAACTTTGAGCTCACTACGTCTAGCAAACAATTTGCCACACACATCACACTGGTGTGACTTTAACCCAGAATGTACTATCGAATGGTACTTGACCTCACGAAGTGTAGCAAACAATTTGCCACAAACATCACATTTGTGTGCCTTCACCCCCAAATGCAATAACGCATGGGATTTGAGATTACTGAGTAAAGCAAACGATTTTTCACACACAACACATTTGTGTGCCTTCACCCCAGAATGCACTAATTCATGGTTCTTGAGCTGCCCAAGTCTAGAAAAAAATTTACCACAAACATTACATTTGTGTGATTTCACTGCAGAATGTAGTAGGGTATGGGCTTTGAGATTACTAGGTCTAGCAAACAATTTTCCGCAAATATCACACTCATGTGACTTCACTGCAGAATGAACTAGGCCATGAACTTTGAGTTCACCAAATCTAGCAAACAATTTGCCACAAACATCACATTTGTGTTTCTTCACACCAGAATGAACTATTGCATGGGATTTGAGCTGACCAAGTGTAGCAAACAATTTGCCACATATAGCACATTCGTGTGCCTTCGCTGCAGAGTGCACTAATGTATGAGCTTTGAGGTTATGAACTGTAGTATACAGTTTGCCACATACATCACATTTGTGTTTCTCTGCAGCAGAATGCACTGATTTGTGATTTTTAAGATGATCAACACTAACAAACATTTTTCCACAAACATCACATTTGTGCGACATTACTCCAGAATGTACTAAGGAATGGGTTCTGAGAAGAGATGCATAAGCAAAAGATTTGCTGCATACATCACACTTGTGTGGCTTGGTGTGTATAGGGCATGAGGAAACTGTTTTACCATTTTTTTGACAGAGAGACCAGCTACTGGGATCACAGTAATATCCCTGTGAGGCATAATAAATGTTTGCAAACTGTCCACATGAATCACTAACAGTGGGTGCAGTTAGAGCAACAGGCATGTGATCTTTTGCAGTGAATATATTCTCGCACACATCTCTACAGCTGTACACCTCCCTGGTATCAGGAAATGGTTGTGCAATCAAGGTCCTGCCATCCTCCTTCATACTGACATGCTTATTCAGGGCATCATTGTCAAGAAACACTTCACCACAACATCTACAAACATGTAATGGTGGCTGTGCAGTGTCAATGTGAATGAATACATGCATTATGAGGCTGTATTTTGAGGAAAATCTTTGCAGGCATGTATCACAGGTGAAGTCACAGAATTCATTGTCCATCTCACTCATGTTATCTGCATTGCAGAAGGAATTACTGTGTGTGACAGTTTCCTGTGTCAGCTCATCACAGGTCACAGCTGGAGAAACAGTTTCTTTAAATGAAGAGCCATAGTTTTCATTGGACAGATGAGATGATCTGAAACATCGAGATAATCAAATAAAAATGAATAAGACAACTCAGAGTGAAGATATATAATTACTTCTACATTACTTGTTATGAACATAAAAACAATGACTCAGTTACTTTATAAAATTTGAAACACACAACTGAAACCATGGCTGTTGAGAGAAACGCACAGTAACACCTGCAGGAGAAGCACTGGAAGGAAACACACTTGAATTTACCTCAGAACATCAGAATCATAACGAAAAATCTAAATCACATCAGCTCCACCTAGACTTCAATTCAGTCCCCCTGAGAGAAATCGAAACCCTGGTTTTACTTTCACAGTGAACATATACCAGCAACAGCTGAAAAATAGATCTGAACATCTTATGCTGATCATGCAGAAACAAATTGCTGGACAAAAAAGTATGTAGGAATTCGCCACCAGTTCTCATTCAATAATTAAACCAGAGCAAGTTGCATAGAATAATTAATATTTATGATACTAATGATCGTGGATAACTTAGAACAATCAACAACTAATAATTAGTTAATTTATTAGTTTCCTTACATTTCAGTCTGAAAACAATATCATCAGGGTGTGTAAAAGTCAATTTACATAAGTAATGAGAAAACACTGACCAAATCTAGTACTGTGCACCATATTAACAATTAACAATCACTAAAATACTAAATTTTATTCACACTTACACAAGGCAAAGTGAATACAATGTTAGAAAAAAAAGACTCTTAGTCATCATATATTAATATTGGCTACTTCTCACATTCAATCACAGATTGCTTGGGGTATGGCATGAAATCTTCTGGCACACAAACACAATTCAATCAGGGTTCAATGTTCCATCTAGGTATGTCAGAATGAGTGAGTCAAATTATCAATGTACATAAAAAGTAAATTTGGAGTTCATATGTTCATCACTGACCTTTTCCTTTATCTGTAGTACATACATTTTTTTAAAAATGTATAATGTGATCATAACAGCAATCAAACTTTTATAAAATTTAGGGTTTCGAAAAATAGTTTGCTGTAAAACTAGTGTGTCAAATAACATGTCTATCAAGTCTTCTAGCCACTGGGATTCTTATAAAAATCCTATTCAAGAAAACCAACTGTACAACATTACACTGATCAGCAGAACATTACAATCACCTACCTAATAACCAGTATGTTCACCTTCCACATGGATAACAGTGGCAACACATCATGGCATGGAAGCAATGAGGCCTTGTTAGGTTGCTGGAGGGAGTTGGCACCACATCTGCACACAGAAGTCACCTAATTCCCGCATATTCCAGGGAAAGGGGTGATGAGCTCTGATGCAACGCTCAATCACATCCGAGATGTGTTCGATCAGGTTCAGATCTGACAAGTTGGGGAGCCAGCACACCAAACAGAAATCATCACTGTGTTCCTTGAACCATTTCATCACACTCCTGGCCTTGTGACGTGGCATATTATCTTATTTAAAATTGCCACTGCTGTCGGGAAATGTGATTGTCATGAAGGGATATACGTGGTCTGTAAGAATGAATGTGGTCTGCAACCAGTGTACGATAATTCCTGGCCATCCTGCTGCCTTCACAAGCTGCACTGGACTTGCAGATGCCCACATGAATGTTCCCCAGAGCATAATGAAGCCATCACCAGCTCATCTCTGTCCCACAGTGCAGATATCAAGGAGCTGTTCCCCTGGAAAATGAAGGGTTTGCACCATCCCATCAGCACGATGAAGAAGGTATCGGGATTCATCATACTGTGCAATGCTCTAACACCGCGCCAGTGTCCAGTGCAAATGATCACAAGCCCAGTATAGTCATAGTTGCCGATGTTGTGGTGTTAACATTGGCACATGCATGGGTCATCATCTGCAGAGGCTCGACGTTAAGCATTTGGTGCACTGTGTGTCCAGATGCACTAGTAATCTGTCTAGCATTAAAGCCTGATGTTACTTCTGCCACAGTTTGCCACCTGTCCTGTTTTGCCAATCTGCCCAGCCTATTACATCCAACACCTGTAATGAGGGATAGCCACCCAACCCCACAATGTCTGGACATGGTTTCACGTCACTAACCACAGCACTCCTCAAACACCTGACAAGTCGTACAGTTTCTGAAACATTTGTGCTAAGCCTCTGGGCCATCACAATCTGCTCTCAGTCAAACTCAGATAGATTGTGCACCTTCCCCATTCTATGCAAGGATGGCACACTTACTGATACTACATGCACCATGTGTGTGTCTGACTAGCAGTCATTGCTCGGCAGGTGATCTTGCTATCACCTGGATGAGTTTATGTCGATAGCAGGTCAGTGGTCATTTTCACTGATCAGTGTATGTTATCCAACAGACAGTTCTACTTTGTGGTGTATATTAATACATTATATATAATACATGATATTTAACATGGTCATTGCTACAATAAAGGTATATTGTTAGTGTTATGCAACTTTCAGAGAATAACATACAAGCAGATAAAGTTGATTTTTTTTACAGAATAATGGACTACTTGTTACATGAGCCTGCATTACACAATATCATAAGTAACTAGAATAATTAAATCATTGTACTATAATACATGGTCTCTATAAGTCCTAATTGGTTTCTAGAACATCACTACATGTCACGCACTGTGTACAAAATACAAGGCAGGCCGTGAAAAGTGCAACATCATGAAGGTGCCATGTAACAAATGTCAAAATGGTGAAAGGTGTACCGGATGCCTAAATATGCAAATAATTGGCATTTCAGTGCAATGTTGAGGTGGGAGAGGAAGGACTTAGGGGTGAGCAATAAAGAGATTATTATTGAAATAAAAAGTGGAAGACATGGTAAATAGAGAAAATGTAATTCATTTTACAAAATGCAGGGGGTAGTCAAGTTGCCGGTGGCTTGGAGGAGTAATTCAAACAAAGTTTTGGAGGAGTGACGAAAGGATGTACATGTCCAGATCAGAGGCTGAAGGCAAAGAACTTCAATTCTGGAATCCACACTTTGCCCACGACCTCTAGCTACTCGTAATATCCTAACAATATTGTGAAGAGGAAAGTTGCTACTCACCATATAGTGGAGATGCTGAGTCACAGATAGGCACAACAAAAAGACCATCACAAATATAGCTTTCAGCCAGTAAGGCCTTTGCCAAAATTAGATGACAAACACACACATTCACACTCATGAAAACGCAACTCACACACAAATGACTGTAGTCTCAGGCAACTGAGGCCATACGTAACACCCTACTCCATTTCCTATTGGTGGCCTACAATAAGCAATGTGTCCAACTGGGGGAACTATGTTTGGCCAAGAAGTATGTGTCTGTACTAAGTGTGAGCTGCAAGAGCAGTCTTCCGATAAGTAACTCAGAGAGAAAAGACAATCCTTCCATCCAAACACTTTGCAATAAATTACTGCCACTTTTCTCCAACTGAGTGGCCATCTACACAGCAACTGCACAAAGCAGGTGGGAGAAATGTTATCAACATTCTGGATGTAAGAAAAAATTATGCAGCCAGTTTCTGGTTTGTTGTTTGTGACAAGACTGCGTTACTCCTCATGTAAAAAGGAGGAGAAATGTCCACCAGTATGTGTCAGAATTTGACAGGTCCAGGACTGTGACCTGTTGAGACAGCGATTTACCATTCTGTGATATTGACACTTGCATTAGTGAAGATCCCACGACTATCCTGCGAATGTGGGATCAATAAATTCAGGTGGGCCACGTGTAATTTTGGAGCCTGCAGCAATTAGTTCACCATGAAGTCTGATGTCCAAGCACATTGTCAGGGTATGAGATTTTCCAGATATTTTTGGAAATAGATAATTTCATTATGGGGATGTGAAATCCCATATTAATTTTGAATGTAAATGAACAAGCTTTATTGGTAGAATTGTATGAATTTTTGCTATCCAGAATAAGGAATTAGAATGTAAAGTTTTAATTATCATGGAAGAAGATTTATTAGAGGGCAAGTCCTGTTTTGTATGTTT
The DNA here is from genome assembly GCF_023898315.1 of Schistocerca nitens. Lineage (NCBI taxonomy): Eukaryota > Metazoa > Arthropoda > Insecta > Orthoptera > Acrididae > Schistocerca > Schistocerca nitens. The sequence continues at coordinate 195,425,655 of NC_064624.1, read as the reverse complement.
TATTATTTGCATCGGGTATTCCACCTAGCCTCCATGCCATTCCAAGAGAGTAGAAAATGGTCTTGCAGTCTTGATGGGCAAAGTAATCAATGGCAGCAAACGGTCTTCTGCACCAGCAATGCTGCCAAGGAATACCAATGACCAGAAGTTTATATCATCAACTTATATATGTATGTATTAAAAAAACAGCTGTTATTCATTATCCAGAAGGTCTCCAATGACAACATCCTTACCATCTAATATGTGTTGTATTTAAAGGCACAATAAAAGCCTTAAAAGATCAGAGTTGCAAGATCCTGGTTTTTAGTAAAAATTAAGTTATTCTACACATAAGAAGAATATTTAACAAGTCGGGGGTTCACAGACTACTCCAAGCTGAAGATCACAGTGAGGTAACTTAAAATAACCCTCTCAATATATAAAACTGGCATGCCTGTAGTAATTGATATTCACGTGGTTGTGAATTAGGAATTGGGAGCCGGAGAGACTTACTGGAAGGAAAGCCATGTTATGAATGCAAGTTATATGCAAGGAAAAAGCTTTTAAAGCATGGAATGAGAAAAAACTGAAACATGATGATGAAAATGAGAGTGGACTGGAATGAAAGAAGACTCATTAAGTCAAATTAAGGCAAATGATTATGCTCACAGTGAAATGGCAAGAGTTCTGATTCACAGAACTGGGATAATATGTAACACAACACTGCTGTTAGTCAGACAGAATGATGTCAAGGATTTGCAGACACTATAGTCATCTTAACAAACAATGAAAATGAACTTTTAAGAAATGTTGAAAACATTACAGTCTTCTGTAAATGAGTTGGTGTGATAAAAGGTAAAGTACAATTAAATAATAGAAACATGTACCAAAGAGAATGTAAAATGGAGGTATGTAGCAGAAATAAAAATATAAATATCAGTGGCAAAGTTGGTATTTGCAAATACTAGGATATTTGAAACTCCCTGACAAATTAAATTTATTTGCCAGACTGGGACTCGAACCTGGGACCTCCACCTTTCACAGGCAGGCATTCTACCACTTTCCCATCAAAGGCGAAGATCCTTGGTTTGCACTCAGGTCTGGCACACAGTTTTAATCTCTCAGCAAGTTTCATATAAGCGCACACTCCACTGCAGTGAAAATTAATCAGGGATAGAATCCCCCAGGCTGTGATTAAACCATAAACCATGCCTCTTCAGTATCCATTATTCGAGGAGTGCTAGTCTTGCAAGGTATTCAGGTGAACTTCTGTGAAGTACTTGCAGAAATAAAACTGTGAAGATGAGTCATCAGTCATGCTTGGATAGCTCAGTTGGTAGAGCGCTTGCCTTCGAAAGTCAAATGTCCCAGGTTCGTGCCCCAGTGTGGCACACAGGTTTAATCTTCCAGGCAGTTCCTTATCAGCGAACACCCCATTGCGGACAGAAAACTCATTCTAGTAGGATATTTGGCAGCAATACTGATTTCACATCAAGAGCCTATCAGTGATGTCTATTGTGTGGATCATTCTGTTATAAAGAACTCGGATTCTGTGGAAAGAAAAGAGAATCCTGGGGATTTTGAAATACGGGTGTGAAGATGAATGGGGAAGAGAAAATACAAAGTTGCATGTGAGTGTGCTGACCACTTAGCAAAAACTTTATAAAATAGACTGGCTGTTGATTTTTTTTTCTTTGGAGGGGGGGGGGGGTGAGTGGTCTCTGGAGAAAATTGGGGAACATTGTAGGGTGGGAGTTGAGATCCATCATTTGAATCTAATAATGGATCTCTGTATTCATATCTTCAAAATGATAATGTAAAAAAATCAAGACAATTTCATAGAATGTAATGGGATAAATAAAAAATCTACTCACAAAGTGGTAGCAGGAGAACATACATATAAAAAGTATTACAGTTAACAGTTCAGAACCAGTGGTGCCTTCTTCTGGTGGAACAGTTGAAGGGGAAGGAAGGAGCGCGAAAAGATAAGGACTGGCGAGGCATATGAAAAGGGGTAGAGTTTGGAAAAGTCAACCAGAACCCCAGATCAGGGGAGACTTACCAGATCGAATGATAAGGAAAGAAAATTACTGGTGAGGTTTGGGAAAAGTGGTAGAATTGGGAAAAGTGGTAGAATTAGGAAAAGTTTCACAGAAATTTGGGTCAAGGAAAACTTACCAGATGTGTCTGGGTGACAATTCCAAACACTATCCCTTTTCCTAAACCATACCAGTCCTTTTCCTTCACACCTCTTCCTTTGCCTTCAACCCTTCTGCCAGAAGGAGCCACTGGCTTTGAAAGCTTGCAAACTGTAATACTTTTTATATGTGTGTTCTCCTGCCACTGCTTGATGAGCAGACTTTTTTAATCTATCCCATTACATTATATTTTCAATACAGTTTCATAGGAAATCTTGACCCAGAAAAAGTGTTCATCAATGTAAAATAGTTCAAGGTGTATGAAATTCTCAGAAAAAGAACTCTACTCACCAAGTAGCAACAGGAGAACACACACATAAAAGAGGTTTCCCTTCTGCATGCTCTGGGAGACAGTGGCTCCTTCTTTTGCCAGAAGAGTTGAAGGAGAAGGCAGAGGAGTGAAGGAAAAGGACCGGAGAGGTTTAGGATAAGGTGTACAGGTCGGAAAAGTCACCTAGAGCCCCGGCTCATAGAAGACTTACGGGATGGGATGAGGAGGAAAAACTGATTGTTGGGGACTGTACCAGATGAGGTTTGAAACCTGAGAGCTTAAAGGTGGAAGATGGTGTAATATGCAAGACAGAGATTACTGCTGAAACATCAAGCACAAGCTAATAAGAGTGAAAAGCTAAGTGCATTTTATGTAACAAAGTTGGGGGGGGGGGGGGGGAGAGGGGGAAGGGGGGATAGCGAAAAATAGACAGGTCAGAAAATAAAACATGTCGAAGACTAAAATGGAGTGAAGCAAGGAGTAATTACTGTGAAGAAATGCTGAGATCAAAGAAATTTTTGTAAATAAAGGCCAGGTGAGTGGCAAGAAGGTTGGGCGTGTTGTAGTGCCAGTTCCCACCATTGGAGTTCTGAGAAACTGGTGTCTGGTGGAAGAATCCAGATGGCACCTGTGGTGGAACAGGCACCGAGGTCACAACTGTCATGTTGTAGAGCATGCTCTGCAAGAGGATATTGTCTGTTGCCAGTATACACCCTCTGCCTATGCCCAGTCATCCTAACTGATAATATGGTGATAGTCATGCTGATGTAAAAGGCCAAACAATGATTGTATAATGGCTGGTATATGGCATGTGATGTTTCACAAAGGGCTCTCCCTTTGATAGTATATGTTTTGCCAGTTATAGGGCTGGTATAGGTGGTGGTAGGAGAGTGCACAGGGCAAGTCTTGCACCAGGGACGGTCACAGGGGTGAGACCCATAGGGTAGGGAGATGGGTGCAGAAGGAGCATAGAGTGTGACAAGGATATTGCAGAGATGGGAGCATGATGAAAAGCTATTCTAGGTTGTTGTTGTTATAGTCTTCAGTCCTGAGACTGGTTTGATGCAGCTCTCCATGCTACTCTATCCTGTGCAAGCTTCTTCATCTCCCAGTACCTACTGCAACCTACATCCTTCTGAATCTGTTTAGTGTATTCATCTCTTGGTCTCCCTCTATGATTTTTACCCTCCAAGCTGCCCTCCAATACTAAATTGGTGATCCCTTGATGCCTCAGAACATGTCCTACCAACCGATCCCTTCTTCTAATTAAGTTGTGCCACAAACTTCTATTCTAGGTGTGGTAGGCAAAAACTCAGACAGAATAAATCTCATTTCAGAAGTACACTGGCACAGGAAAAGTGATCATTCCTAGCTAAAATAACTCTATTAGTGTCGAAAATAGAACTCAATCTGAGGAAGAAAGTTCTAAAAATATAAATTTTGTGCACACCGTTGTATAGTAGTGAATAAGACCATGGGAAAACCACAAGGGGGAAAAATCAAAGTATTTGAGGTTTGGTGTGACAGAATGATGCTTAAAATTAGTAGATCAACAAGATCAGAACTGAAGAAGTTCTCTGCAGAATTTGTATGGAAAGGAATATGTGGAAAAGACTTACAGTAGGAAAGGGCAGGATATGTTTTAAGACACCAGGGCATAACTTCTGTGGTACTAGAGGAAGCTGTAGAGGGTAAAAACTGTAGGGGGAGACAGAAATTGAAACACTTCCAATATACAATTTTGCAGTTACTCATATGTCCTCTTGAGGATCACATCTGTGTGTGTCACACTCTCAGTGAATAGATAGAGCATCTTGTTATTACCTTACCATACTGAATATGTTTTGGTGGGTGATAACTGTTTCATTAACTGATAGCCATAAAGCTGAATATGAATGTTATTTAACTTGTTTTTAGTGGTATGGCGTTGCACTAACAGTGACTTCAACACTAACTAATCTGATGTTAGATGAAAGGTTAAATACTGAGAACATATTTATGATGAAGTAATTAACCAGAACTAGTCTCGTATGGAAAATATCAATCCTCGCACCTGGAGAGAATTCAAAAAGAGCTAAGATTAGAGAAGACAACCAATTACTGGCAGTGGTGAAAGCAAAAGGACAAAATGCTGTCTGGATATATTTAAAGGGGAAATGATATCATAATGGCCATTATTAAAGGATATACAGTGTGGCCCACTTAAGCAACTACAAATATTGAAAAATGATTTTCACAGGTATGAATATAAGGTGGGGGCTCATGAATGTAAATAGTATGAGATATTCTAAAACATAAGCAAATATTATTGCCAATATAAACTTATGTTTTTTTTTAAATGGACACCCTGCATTATTTCTTACACAATCAATAACATGAAAAATTGCAAAAAGAATGGCATTTGTTACATTGCAATATCTCAATTACATCCCAAGAAATTGCAAGGTGAAGTTGACACTTGAAATAAATTAAAGATGCCACTATTGCGTGTCCTCAGATGTGAGCATGAACTTCATGTTTCTCATAATTGTGATGTGATTGATGTATTACAATGCAACAAACACTGTACTTACTGCTATTTACACTGGTCTTAAAGTGGACTGGAAACAATACATATGTCCAATCACACACAATGAAAAATAAGGAAAGGGGTTACTTGTTTGTGCTTTACTGATCTTTATTACAGTACTAGAGTGGACATAATGCTAACGAAAATCCAGGTATCACTGGCCAGGGTAAACATAATCAACAGCTGACTAAGCATATAACAGAGGAGTAAATGCGAGTCGTATGAATTTGTGTGACCAGACATCTGTGTTGTTTCCAGTCCAGTTATTAAGTGTGTAAATAGCATTAAGTATAGCATTTGTTGCAACGTAGTACATTAATCAAACCACAATTACGAGCAACATGAGATTCACACTTGCATCTCATGATGTGCAATGGTGGTGTGTTCCATTTGTTTCAAGTGTCAACTTGACTTTGAAATTTCTTGGGATGTAATTGTTATATTGTGATGTACCAAACATCACTTTTTTGTGATTTTTCATCTTATTGACTGTGTATGAAATAATATGGGGTATCCATTTAAAAAAAAAACATAAATTTGCACCAAAAATAATATTTGTTAACATTTTACAATGTCTTACAGTATTTACTTTCAAGAACACCAGCCTTACATTCATACCCGTGAAAGTCATTGTTGTTCCAAAGGTATTTGAGCTGAAAAATTTGAATGGACCACCCTGTATACACTGATAGAAAAAAACCCACAACACAAAAAATAATTAATGTAGAGTAATGAAAATTTGGGAGTCCATTTGTCTAGGTAACATACTTAAGTGGTTAACATTACAAGATCATAGGTTAATGTAAGTGCAAGACAAGCCATTGCAAATGTGAAATGCCGGCACATTAATAACCAGTTTAACCACCAGAATTCTGAATGCAAGCATGCAAACATGCATGCTTTGTATTGCACAGGTGCCGGATTTCAGTTTGTGGGATATAGTTCGATGCCTGCTGCACTTGGTCAGTCAATACTGGAGCAGTTAATGCTGTTGGTGGATAACACTGAAACTGTCATCCCATGATGTTCCATATGTGCTTGATTGGAGACAGGCCTGGTGATCAACAAAGGAGAAGGAAACATATCAACTCTCTGTAGAGCACACTGGGTTATAACAGCGATATGTGGGTGAGTGTTATCCTGTTGAAAAACACCCCATGGGATGCTGTTAATGAACTGCTGCATAACAGGTCAAATTGCCACCAGGCTGGTGTACAAATTTGCACTCAGGGTACTTGGGATAGCTACAAGGGTGCTCCCACTGTTATTCAAAATCACGCCCCAGACCATAATTCCATGCAGACAGGTTGGGTGCAGGCCCTCGACTGGCCTCCTCCTAACCAGCACCAAGGTAGAACCATCTTTCATCAGACTGACCTCCACCCTACCCTCCAAGGAGCTCTCATTTGACACAACTGAAGAAACAAATGGTGGTGGTTTGGGGTCAGTGGAATGAATGCTACGGGGCATCTGGCTCCAAGCTGCCTAAAAGTACTCAATCTGTCACTGTGGTGCCAAATGCTGCTGAAATTGCTGCTGCAGATGCAGTTCGATGGGCCGGAGCCATACACCGAACACAATGGTCTTCCCTCTCGGTACTGCCACGTGGTCATCCAGAACCTGGTCTTGCTGTGACTGTATATTCTTGTAACCACTGCTGCCAGCAATCATACACAGTGGTTGCATTCCTGTCAAGTCTACCTTCAATATTGTGGAAGGAACATCCAGCTTCTTGTAGCCCTATTACACGACCTCGTTCAAACAAAGTGAGGTGTTGATAATGACGTCTTTGTCGCCTTAAAGGCATTCCTGCGTAACATCAGCTCACCATGTCCAGTCTCAGAGGTAACTAATGCTCAAAACTGTTTGAAGTAAACCTGATTTGCATCCTCATAGTGACACTAATAGCACCTCTCCTATGTGACTGGAGCAAAATTTGAATTGATATCATCTTTCAGAAACACACCTACCAACTTTCGTTTATGTCACACAACTTCTTTGTGGTGTTATGATTTTTTTTTTCCTTTTTTTTACATCCGTTTATAATGGGGAGGGGAAAAGCAGAAGGAAGAGAATCTGGATCCTAACGATTGAAAGGTAAGCTTTAAACACTGAGGAGGAAATAATGGGTCACATGCTTTCCAAGTAGAAAACTTTCCTTAGGTTTTGACATTGACACCAACGTGAACACCAGCTATGATTGTGGACGGATGGGCAACACAATTTTGCATGTCCTCCTCCATCCAAGCATTTATTCCGGTGTGGCACGTTGTTCATAGAACATTTACAAAGCAACACCTGAACAGATTTGGAATAAAACCTGGCAGGCAGGTGAAACAAATGTGTGAAAAAAATAATGAAGGTCTTACCGTGCGCTATCTGATGCAAGTCCTCTTGTGGATGCCTCCTGGAACAGTTGGCAGCAGTATCAGATCACAAATTCAGCGAGATAAAACAATAAAGAAAGGAAACTACACTAAATCTTGTAGAAACCGAATACCCCTGCAAGATTTCTTTCAGACAACATGTAGCAAAAATTGCAGAGTACGCATTCTGAAGACTAAAGATTATTTACACTACTCAGAACATAACACATCACTTCTACTTTATTTTAAATGTCTACAACATTTTTTACTTACTTTAAACATTCTGTAAATCAGCACTACTACAAATTTTGTCAGCTGGTGAAAATTCCTTGTTACATGCATACACTACTTCATTTTATTACAGCATCATTTGGTGTTTTTAATTCATTTTGTGACACTTTTTAACACTACATACATACTACTATACAAATATGTGTTGCTAGTACAATACACAATTCAGTTTAGACACGCAGCAAGATAAGTGGGAAGATGTCACTCCCCGCCCCCACTTGGCCAACATCCGTTACTACAACATGTGAGTGGTTGCCACAGTCATTCAAGTGATCTTATGATGCAATAAGTGAGATTGTTTACACAGTCTTACAACGAATGCTTCAAAAATGCAGTGGATAGGTTTCAAGCAGGGATATAACATTTCACACATCCTAGGAGGACATGTTTTCATTGCACACTGATTATTGCAAAGTTCCATCATTAAATTACACCTAACATTAGCCATTAAAATTGATAAATAATCAGGATTATTAAAGCACATCAACAATGATAGTATAGCAATCATGGACAAAGCCAAACTAACATGTACAGGGGTATCAGATATATTTAAGCAATTAAAATGATATCTGAACCCCAACTATGAGGAAAATGGAATGAAGATAAAAGTGGAAAACACTAGTACAATGATTTTTACAAGGAATTCCAGGACCATAAAAATGAAAATCAGTGATGAGTTGGTGAAACAAGTTGGCAACTCCAGGTATCTAGGATCCAAATAACCAGCAACATGACACATAATCAAGAAATCAAAACAAGAATACCTATCGAAAAAGAAATGTTTTACACAAGTAGTATTTTCTGTGGTCCATTAAATAAACAACCAAAGAAAATATTAGTTCAAATGAATCAAATGGTTCTGAGCACTATGGGACTTAACATCTGTGGTCATCAGTCCCCGAGAACTTATAACTACTTAAACCTAACTAACCTAAGGACATCACACACATCCATGCCCGAGGCAGGATTCGAACCTGCGACCGTAGCAGTCGCACGGTTCCGGACTGCGCGCCTAGAACCACGAGACCACCGCGGCCGGCGAAAATATTAGTGAACTTTTTTGTGTTGTCCTGTATGGTGCCAAAATATGGACAGTAGGATGCAGAGAGGAGAAATGCCTAGAAATCCTGTGAGACATGTATATGGAAAACAAGGAAAAGTGTGAAATAGACAGGCAAAATAAGATTGTTGTGACACAAAGAGTGAATGGGAAAAAATACTGGAAACAATTGTTGTTGTTGTTGTTGTTGTTGTGGTCTTCAGTCCAGAGACTGGTTTGATGCAGCTCTCCATGCTACTCTATCCTGTGCAGGTCTCTTCATCTCCAAGTAACCACTGCAACCTACATCCTTCTGAATCTGCTCAGTGTATTCATCTCTCGGTCTCCCTCTACAATTTTCACCCTCCACGCTTCCCCCCAGTACTAAATTGGTGATCCCTTGATGCCTCAGAATGTGTCCCAGCAACTGATCCCTTCTTCTAGTCAAGCTCTGCCACAAATTCCTCTTCTCCCTAATTCTGTTAGATCTCTTCATTAGTTACATGATCTACCCATCTAATCTTCAGCATTCTTCTGTAGCACCACATTTCCAAAGCTTCTATTCTCTTAATCACTTAATCAATATTCAATGTTAACAAAGTTCTATTCTTCACAAATGCCTTTCTTGCCATAGCCAGTTTACATTTTATATCCTCTCTACTCCAACCATGATCAGTTATTTTGCTCCCCAAATAGCAAAACTCATCTGCTACTTTAAGTGTCTCGTTCCCTCAGTATTAACTGATTTAATTCGACTACATTCCATTATCCTCATTTTGCTTTTGTTGATGGTTCATCTTATAACCTTCTTTCAAGACATTGTCCATTTCGTTCAACTACTCTTCCAAGTCCTTTGCTGTCTCTGACAGAATTACAATGTCATCAGCAACCCTCAAAGTTTTTATTTATTCTCCATGGATTTTAATTCCTACTCCAAAATTTCTTTTGTATCCTTTACTGCTTGCTCAATATACAGATTGAATAGCATCGGGGAGAGGCTACAACCCTGTCTCACTCCCTTTCCAACCACTGGTTCCCTTTCATGTCCCTCAACTCATAACAGCCATCTGGTTTCTGTACAAATTGTAAACAGCCTTTCGCTCCCTTTATTTGACCCCTGCCACCTTCAGAATTTGAAAGAGAGTATTTCAGTCAACATTGTCAAAAGTTTTATCTAAGTCTACAAATGCTAGAAATATAAGTTTGCCTTTCCTTAACCTCTCTTCTAAGGTAAGTCGTAGCGTCAGTATTGCCTCACGTGTTCCAACATATCAACAGAATCCAAACTGATCCACCCCGAGGTTGGCTTCTACCAGTTTTTCCATTCATCTGTAAAGAATTTGAGTTTGTATTTTGCAACTGAGACTTATTAAACTGATAGTTCAGTAATTTTCACACCTGACAGCACCTGTTTTCTGTGGAATTGAAATTATTATACTCATCTTGAAGTCTGATGGTATTTTGCCTGTATCATACATCTTGCTCACCAGATGAAAGAGTTTCGTCATGGCTGGCTCTCCCAAAGCTATCAGTAGTTCTAATGGAATGTTGTCTACTACCGGGGCCAAGTTTTGACTTAGATCTTTCAGTGCTCTGTCAAATTACTCATGCAGTATCATATCTCCAATTTCATCTACATCTACATCCTCTTCCATTTCCATAATATTGGTCTCAAGTACATTGTCCTTGTATAGACCCTCTATATACTCCTTCCACCTTCTGCTTTCCCTTCTTTGCTTAGGATGGGTTTTCCATCTAAGCTCTTGATATTAATACAGGTGGTTCTCTTTTCTCCAAAGGTCTCTTAATTTTCCTGTAGGCAGTATCAGTCTTACCCCTAGTGATACATACTTGTACATTCTTATATTTGTCCTCTAACCATCCCTGCTTAGCCATTTTGCATTTCTGTGAATCTCATTTTTGAGACATTTGCATTCCTGTTCACCTTCTTCATTTACTGTATTTTTATATTTTCTCCTTTCATCAGTTAAATTCAATATCTCTTATGTTACCCAAGGATTTCTACTAGCCCTCACCTTATTACCTACTTCATCTTCTGCTGCCTTCACTATTTCATCTCTCGAAGCTACCCATTCTTCTCCTACTGTATTTCTTTCCCCTGTTCTTGTCAATTGTTTCCAAATACTCTCTCTGAAACTCTCTACAATCTCTGGTTCTTTCAGTTTAACCAGGTCCCATCTCCTTGAATTCCTACCTTTTTGCAATTTCCTCAGTTTTAATCTTCAGCTCATAACCAATAAATTGTGGTCAGAGTCCACATCTGCCACTGGAAATGACATACAATTTAAAACCTGGTTCCTAAATCTCTCTCTCTCTCTTATCATTATATAATATATCTGAAGCCTTCCAGTGTCTCCAGGCGTTTTCCATGTATACCAACCTACTTTCATGATTCTTAAACCTCCTGTTAGCAATGATTAAGTTATGCTCTGTGAAAAATTTTTCCAGGCGGCTTCCTCTTTCATTCCTTACCCCCATTCCATATTCACCTACTACTTTTCCTTCTCTTCTTATTCCTACTTTCGAATTCCAATCGACCATGACTATTGAATTTTCGTTTCCCTTCACTATCTGAATAATTTCTTTTATCATATCATACATTTCTTCAGTCTCTTCATCTGTCTGTCTATCTTGGCTTCAATAATCTGTTCACTAGGCTGTTCATAGCAAGTTATCCAGATTCCTATTTTTTTATTCATTATCAAACCTACTCATGCATCACCATTATTGGATTTTGTACTTATAACCCTGCATTCACCCGACCAGAAGTCTTGTTCCTCCTGCCACCAAACTTCACTAATTCCCACTATATTTAATTTTAACCTATCCATATCCCTTTTTAAATTTTGTAACCTACCTGCCCAATTAAGGGATCTGACATTCCATGCACCAATCCATAGAATGCCAGTTTTGTTTCTCCTGATAATGATGTCCTCCTGAGTAGTCCTCACCTGGAGATCTGAATGGGGGACTATTTTACCTCCAGAATATATTACCCAAGAGGATGCCATCATCATTTCACCATATAGCAAAGCTGCATGCCCTTGGGAAAAATTATGGCTGTAGTTTCCCCTTGCTTTCAGCCATTTGCAGTACCAGCACTGCAAGGCCGTTCTGGTTGATGTGACAAGGCGAGATCAGTCAATCATCTGGACGGTTGCCCCTACAACTACTGAAAAGGCTGCTGCCCCTCTTCAGGAAGCACACATTTGTCTGGCCTCTGAAAAGATACCCCTTCATTGTGGTTGCACCTATAGTACAGCTGTCTGTATCACTCAGGCACACAAGCCTCCCCAGCAATGGGGCAATGTCCATGGTTCATTGGAGGGGGGATTGGGGGGGGGGGGGGGGGGACAATTCAGAGGAAGAAAAGAAATAGGGTACAATACTGTATGAGAGGACATTGCCTACTAAAGGATGCAGCATAGAGAATGAAGACTGGAACAATGACATGAGGGAAAAAATATACTAGTTAACTGACAACATCAGGATAAATGAATCACTTGCAGCTACAAAAAGGATGGCAGAAAACCAGCAGGGCTGAAGAATACTAAATGTGCAGTGCTAGACCTGCCTATTAGGCAGAACAATACCTTATCATCATCTGTTAGAAGTCAGTAATTCTCACATGGCTGTGTAATGGAATGTCATTCTTTGTTCTGCATTATGAGCTAAACTTGTGTTTTCCAAGGTTACCACCTCAGCATGTACGGTGCCCCTTACTTGGAGATAAGAGTGCATTTTACTTTATTTCCAGTTTTGCTATTTCACATATATGAAGTGAGTGCATCAGTGCTGCAATTACGTACAGAGCAAGGAAGAAGTGGTAGGTTCCCACACTGGCTGGCAGAGGCAGTTGCCTATCTGGCAATTCCAGAGGTAGTGGGATGGTGTTCCCAATGCAGAAATCCCTCATGATCAGCAAAGACAGATAAGTAGGAAAAGTACATTTATTCTGCTTCAAATAAAGTAACTATTACTAATAAATATTTGCTAACAAAAGTTACCTTTTGCCACTCAGACATTAGGAGGAGTCTATGGGTCATAAATACTGTCTTTCAGAAATTTTACAATGTCAGGAAACATTGATGCTAATAAATAAATGAATAACTCTGGCATAACCAAAGATGTACGATCTTATAGAAACTGTTCGGATTGTTTGCTCAAGTTACGGATGACGCATTATAGTCGGCAGTTGTCAACAGGATGCCATTCGATCTGCTATGTGGTACCATTAATAGTTAGCTTATAACCAGTGTGAACAAGTTCATTTTACAGTGTTTCTTAAATATACACACCATAATGGCATCCCATGTAAAAATTATTTGCACAACAGGTAGGTTGTATTCCTATGTGGTAGTTCACTATGTCAGTTCAAGGATGAACTGGTTTAATTATCGCAAAACTCAAGGGGGGGGGGGGGGGGAAGACTTTGGGACTTTGGCCAGTTGCAGGAAATCAGCATCGAGATCCACTTTGATGGAAACTTTCACCACTCCCAACATTAATCGGCGTTTGCAACAGAATGCAGAATGATTCTACTGGCACCAACACACTTCTCAGTTAAGGACCATGAAGACTAGCTAAGAGAAATCAGGACTCACTTGGAGGCATATAAATAGCAATTTTTGCCTCACTCAATTTACGAGTCAAGCAGGAAAGAGAATGATCAGAAGTGGTGCGACATACCACTTGCCATACACCATATGGTGGTTTGGCAAATATGTATGTAGACCTACAGACCTATACAGTATGTTACGCAGAACCATAGTCGTGGACACTGGTCCCAATAGGTGACCCCTTCATAATGAGAAAATTGTTGCAACAAGTTCGACACTCCGTAAACCAGTTTTCGTGGAACAGATGTGTTTTTCCTTGTTTTTTGTATGAACTGATACATCAAGAGAAACAAATACTATAGAGGTGGTCAAACAATGCTAGTGATGATAAATGTGTCAAAGAAGAACAAGAGAATGGCAGGTATGAGGTCAGCATGCTTAACTGCACAGGAAATTTTTGTGGCTGGTGTAGACATAGGTACCGCCCCACTGTAGACGGTTAGAATCCGGACACCTAGTGGCACAGACACATGGTAATTTCAGTCAAGCAGTAATGACCTCTTCGCACCAGAAGTAGACATTATTTGTCATGCACTAAATGAAGCACAGTGTGTGAAATTCCTCAGGATTTATCTGCATTCCAAATTAAAATGGAGTCATCAGGTAGCCCATCAGCCCAATATGCACTGAGTGATAGTGGTTTTAATGCTTTAGGCATTCTGTACAGTCTCCTCTGCCTCGAGTACAATGCAACACAACACGCAAACAAATGAATGAGTGAATGAATGGCCTGTAAGCATGGTAAATGGAGAATAACAAGTAAATGTACTTATTGGCTGCAGATAATTTATTTGTACAAAATGAAACTGGAAGGTGAAGGTCAAGTGACAGGTGTCATGATTGAAGCTACAAAGTAGAAATGCTAATCCCACTAGTAAAATCAAAGAACTTCCAGGTGTTTCAAGATGAATATCGTGGTTTAAAGGATTTATAGCATTCATTACATGCAACTTACAAAAAAAACACACACACACACACACACACACACACACACACACACACACACACACACACACACACACACACACATATATATATATATATATATATATCACTCCAAAAAACACACACACACACACACACACACACACACACACACACACACACACACACACACACACACACACACACACACACACACACATATATATATATATATATATATATATATATATATATATATATATATATATATATATATATATCACTCAAGCAGGCTCACCTTGCACGTACATGGCCACTGTCTCTTTCATTTGGTGTAGTGTGGCCCGAGTGGCCAGATACAACAGTCACGTGTGTGTGAGGTGCACTTTACAGTGAGTAGAAATTTCCCTTTTCATAATTATCAGTATTCTAACCTGGATTTTCCATTGTTTAAACAATGTGTTGAATGAGTGTGAGAGCCTGTCATGTGTAGCCCCAAGGTATAAGTTCAGAAGGCTAGTTGTGAAATAATGATTCCAGTGACATCTATGTTGAGCCTTTTAAGGAGGTGTGTATAACTACATCCATATTATTTGTAGTTGTTACAAGCTATAAGGCCTATAGAATACAGTTTATATGCAAACTTTGCAAACAAAACATTGGTGCACAATGATCTGGATCATGTTATCCTCAGAGGTGTATCACCATTTCACCTAAGTGGAAAAGTGAACACACATAATGTATGCATCTGGGGGTCAGTAAATCACCACAGGATGGTACAGCTGCAAGAAGACTTTTCTAAATTGAATGTTTTTTTGTGCCATATCCAGGTGGAAACTTTATGGGCACCTTTTTTTTTTTTTTTTGTCAAGCAACTTAACAACGTGTTTTGTATTTTGGTGAGACAGAGCTATGCCCCCTTCCTCAATTGGAAGAAGCTGAACAACAGAACTTTGTCATTATTATGGTGCAATGTATCACTGACAACTCAGGTCACGATTGGTCAAATGACGTTGTACCAGACTGATGGATTAGCCACAAGGGGCCAGATGACAGAACTTGTTAAGCACAGCCTTAATATTCCCCCAACCTGAGACCACACGACTTTTACCTTTGGGCATTTATAAAGGATCATGCGTTTGTGCTTCTGCTACTAGTTGACTGAGCTAATTTACGAGACAGGACTGAAATGGTCATTGCAACACAACAATTACTCCAGAAATGCTGATGAAGGTGTGTGTGTGGTGGTGGCGGTAGTGGTGGGGGGGGGGGGGGGGGGTGCTCCACTATATGGTGTGTAGCAACTATCCTTTTCATAATACTGTTACACTCCATTCTGTATTTTCCATTGTTTGTTACCAGGATTCGTCACATGTGAGAACTTTGTCCAAATAATCTAGTCCCCTTGAAGCCTTCCTTTCATTGTTGACATGCCATCACACAGTGAACCTTCTGTTCATCACTGATCACATGAGGCAGCCATTTTGCTGCAACTTTTCTATACCCTAGAACATTTGGTAGAGTGCCTTCAGCTGATCAGTATGACATATTTATAATTTCTGACATCTCTGTGAATGACAAATGATGGTCTTCCTGCAACATGACATCACTTGTGTTGACAATGGTTTCAGTCTTAGATGATGAGGGCCTTCCAGGACATTGAGCATCCGCAAGTTCATTTTCACCCCCACAAATCATTTGTGACACTCAAAAACTTGTGTTTTCCCCATGGCTTGCTCTCAGTAGGCTTGCTGCAACATTTCCAGTGTTCGTGACAGAGTTTTCTCAAGGAGAACACAAAATCTAAATGTCACATGCTGCTGCAACTTGGGATCTGTGTTGCGTACAGTAAACATGCCCGTACACTTTTCCTGCATACTGCCAGGTAACTGACACGTTCAGTATTGCATCATTCAAGATCAGACCTCTCTGGTACTGCCAACACCAATCTCAACTGCAAGCACAATAAAATGCAAAAAAATAATTCTCTTATATTTTCTGACACCCCCTTGCACAAGATTACTTACACCATTGTCAGTTGCATCCACTCCCAAATCTAAGTCTGGATCTTCTTTAATATAGACATAGACCCTTGATGTTTCAAATGGATCTTCGACAACCTGGAAAAAGGAAAACAATCTATACTACTAAATCACTATCCTAGAATCTGGTATCAGTTGCAATTTGCCTATCTAACAATTTCCAGGAGCAACAAAAATTTTATTTTCAATATTTT
This sequence comes from Schistocerca nitens, assembly GCF_023898315.1. Taxonomy (NCBI): domain Eukaryota; kingdom Metazoa; phylum Arthropoda; class Insecta; order Orthoptera; family Acrididae; genus Schistocerca; species Schistocerca nitens. The sequence goes on along the minus strand of NC_064624.1, from coordinate 195,409,142 downwards.
GCATAATTATTGACCAATTTAAAAAAAATTATAATGCTGTCTTTGTCTGCTCATTAAGAAATGTAATCCCATGTTAAAGTTTGGCATAATAATACAAGCATTACTATTGGAAACTGTGTTTCTCTTGAGGCAGCTTATTGATGGTGTACAAATACTGAAACTATACTCATTCAGTATTTGAGAATTAGGGCACTTAGCAACTTTCAGCAAACTTTAAACATAATTTTAAACATCACCTAAAGTGGTTCTTGCTTACATGCTTAAAGCCAAATATTTATCACATTAACTTGTTTGAAAGGTAATCAGACGCTTGAAACTGTGTTACACAACGGAGTTTGATTCTTTAAAGAACTGAGATTTACTGATTTAGTTTAAACTGAAGCTGCAAGAATACATTTACATCTCCTAACTTCTCATTTTACAGGAAAAGGGTAAATTAGTTAGTTAGTTAGTAATTCAATAAATCAAAGTTACTAGAAATGTTATGATATGGAATGTGTCAACAGATTACTGACAGAACACTTACATACAACTTAAAAAATAATAAGTAATATTTCTCTACAAATGATCAATTTTATGTATTCAAGAGTTATCCTATGATATAGAAGAAGATGTTAAGAAGAAACATCTTCAATACACATTTGAAAACACTTCTGTTATACATTTTATTTCTATGGACAGAATGTCAAAGAGTTTTATAGCTGTGTATTTGACTATTTTCTGTGCCAAAGCTATATTTATGAAAGGGTAATGCAGATGAGTTCTCCTTCTAGTTTTGTACTTGTGAAACCCTCTGTTACTCTCCAACTTAGATGGATTGTTGATAAAAAAATTTCATACGTGAATTTGTGTACTGTGAGGCTGTGGTTAATATTTCCAGCTGGTTAAAGTGAAACCTGCAAGATGTATGTGTGTGTGTGTGTGTGTCATCCACAAGTAATGCCAAGTGCTTCCTTTTGTGCAATAAATGCTTTTTGCCTAAGCAAAGAGTTGCCCCAGAATGTTATCCCACAAGGCTTCAGTGATGAAATATGCAAAATGTGTTAATTTATTGCCTTTTATATCCTCAATGTTGGTACTTATTTTTGTGCCAAAAATAGCTCAACCTAAATGTTTTACCAGACCTACTATTTTGTTTTTCCAGATTAATTTTTCATCTATATGCACACTAAAGAATTTACAAGTTTCTACCTTGTTTATCATTTCTTGACAGTATACTAGGCTAACTGTGAGTGGAATACTTTCAATAGTACAAAACTGGATGAGCTACATTTTTCCAACGTTTAAAGCTGGCCCATTTGGGCAAAACCATTCAATAAATTTTCTTTGTTGGTGTTTCTTTGCTCAGGCCCAGAACAGCATTTATATCATCTGCAAACAGGGCTAATCCTGCCTGCTAGGTGAAATAAAATGGCAGATAATTAATATAAATCAAGAAAAGTATTGAGGCCAATTATTGAACCCAGTGGGACTAACCAATGTGATCTCTCCCCATGCAGATCACATAGTGTTCCTGTTTATATTACTCAAATACCCCTAGGGTAACTTCCTACATTCTATCTCTCAAATAAGATCTGGACCATGCATTTCTGCATTACATGTTCCATAAAAGTTAATTTCTTTAATAGAATATTGTGACTGACACAATCAATTGCCTTCCATTTGTCACAGAAGATATCAGTTGGTGATATATGACCATTCAAGTATTTTATTACCTGCACAGTAAATGTACACAAGGTCTATTCAAAAAAAATTCCGGAACTTTGTCGACAAAATTTTTCTGCACTTATGTTTTACTTATGGACTCCTTTGAAATACTCTTCCCCACAATTGATACACTGCTCCCAACACCGTATCCACTTCTGGAAGCAGTCTTGATACGTCTCTTGCTGGATAATGTGAAGTGCCCTCTTCTAATTTTCTTTTATCTCATCCATCATTCTTCATCCTTTCAATGGGGTTTTCAACTTTGGAAATAAAAAAGGGTCCACAAGGGTCAGGTCTGGAGAGTGTGGAGTATGAGGCAGCACAGCAGTTTCGTTTTTTGTGCAATAGTCACGCACCACCAGGGATGAATGCGCAGGTGCATTACTGTGATGCAAGAGCCGTGAATTGTCTCACCACAATTCAGGCCGTTTCCTTCCCACATTTCCCAACTGAAATGTTACATCCTTCTGAAATCTCTCGGACAGTCAGTCTTTGGTCGACACACACATGAGCATCGTCAGTAGACGTCAATGGGGCGTCCTGAGCAAGGCTCATCTTTAACTTCTATCTGGCCATCTTAAAACTGTGTGAACCATTTGTAACACCAAGTATGGCTTAAGCACTCATTATTGTAGGCTTTCTTCATCATTTCGTGTGTCTCTGTAAAGGTTTTCTTGAATTTCATACAAAATTTAATGCAGACCAGTTGTTCTCTCCTATCTCGAAATTTGCAAACTGTGTGAACAACATTCTGCTCAATATGGCACTGAACAATAAATAACAAACAGACATACAACAATGCCAGTTACACAACAAACACAGGTGTGTGCAGGGATGCCAACCACATTTCGTTCCAAGACACAATTGGTGCAGAATTACGAATGTTCCAGAATTTTTTTTAACAGACCTCATAAGTAGCTGACTCAGTAGAATGGTCCTTCCAAAATCCAAACTATGATTAGCTAAGTATCTCATCACTATACAAGTGGGTAAAACCCTGGCGTACATTACCTTCTCAATAATTTTAAAACATCATGCGAGGAGTGGCGTTGTGTGGTTGTAACTGATATATGTGGAGCCATCCTTTTTATAGAGAGGTTTGACAATCTCTATTGGAAAACATCCTGAATTAATGATGCATTACACAGTGACGAAGAATATTACACATTGCAGAGCCACAACTTTTTAGTCACTTATTGGAGATATTATCTATCCCGCACGAAATTTTACTTTTTAGATGGAGTTGTGACATTAATTTTTAATTCCTAAGTATAATTTGTATTGCTTCTTCAGTATACTGTTTTGCTTTCTCTTCTGAACTATCTATACCAATTTTCTCACCTATTTTTGATCAAAAATATCTGCTACATGTGAACTTTCCTTTACAATGCTCCCATTTTTTTTTTTTTTACAAAAATATTGTCACCTTCTATGGCTTCTTTCCATGTCCATATTTTAACAATATTCCATACTGATTTTGTTTTAATATTTGTTTGTTGATTTCAGACATGATGAGTGTCCTGGATATTTTACAACTTTTCTTAGTATGTTGCAGCACTGTTTATAATAATTTAATTGGATAGATACAAAAAATCTACTCACCAAGCAGAGCAGAACACAAATATAAAAGATGGTTGTAATTGGCAAGCGTTCGGAGCCAGTGGTTCCTTCTTCAGGCAGAAGGGTTGAAGGGAAAGGAAGGGTGGGGGGGGGGGGGGGGAGGAGTGAAGGAAAAGAACTGGAGAGATCTAGTAGGAAAAGGGGTAGATTTCAGGAAAGTCACCCAGGACTGCAGGTCAGGAGAGACTTACCACATGGGTTGAGAAGTAAGGACTGCTTGTCTTCAGTCAGCCTTTCCTTCTCATCCCCTGACCTGCAGTTCTGGATGACTTTTCCGAAATCTATGCCTTTTCCTAGATGGCTCCACGCCTTTTCCTTTAACCCCCCCCCTCCCCCCTTCCTTTCCCTTCAAGCCTTCTGCCCGAAGAAGGAGCCACTGGCTCCGAAAGCTTGCCAATTACAACTGTCTTTTATGTGTGTGTCCTGCACTGCTTGTTGTGTAGACTTTTTATCCATCCAATTAAATTATTTTGTCAGTAATTAATTGTTTCAACTGTTTATAATAAGTATTTATACATCATTACTTATTCTGGACGTTTTGTACTCCAGTCCTTTATTTGCTGTCAAGAGAGACTGATACCTATTATGCCATGATTCTGCAGTGAGGTTGTCTATGCGTTGACTAGAAGGGCCAATTAATAAAACACAGAAATATGAAATAATATATAAAGAAGTAATGTAATAAAAAACGTTCCAATCTAACATCTGTAATTGATTTAGAGAACAGAGAATTGTGCTGAATAATGTTTATTGATTAAAGTATGTCTCAACTAACCAGAATGTGGTCCTACAATATTCTATTAAAATACAGACAGAAAATAACCTTTTTAAATGCAGTAAAGTTGTTCTGAGAGCATTATGAGGATAGCAGCAGAATCCCCACACTAAACAGTCTCCGAGACATGCAAAAACTAAGCTCATTTTGTGATCACAGTACACGAAATATTCATTAGCTCAAAATAGCTCAGTGTTCAACGTGATGATTTGCAGATTAACACACACAAGGTGACAAGGTGAAACTTACACTCTGTCTATTCTCTTAACTTTAAGGCAATTGGAAAAAGCTGGAGTATTGTAGCAGCCACTCACAGCCCAGAATCTATCACCTACTCAATCAAAAGAAGCACTATATCACGGGCAGGTCTTCCTTCTTCAGGAATACAATATGAAGTCTCTTCTTCAAGATATAATGAAAAGTGCCTTGAAAGTTAAAGTCTTGTAGCAGCTGTTCACTGCCCAGAATATATCACTTATATGACTGATGCATGTTACCACACGATGGTCCGCCTTCTTCCAGAACGAAGATTCTAGTGTTTAGTATCACTCCCTTATATTTAAATATATAAATTTTATAAGCATTTGGTCACACTCAGGCCACTCACAATAATTACAAATAAATGTCTATTCATAAATAAATAAGCTAGTATTCTTACACAAGAGCACTAATGTTAAATGATGACAGACTGTCACTAAATATTGTTCAAACAATTACTTATGCCTGCTTGACAGAAGCATCTTTTGGCACTCTTTTTAGTGGCAGTGCCAGTTAACACATGCAACTGGCCACTTTTAAATTTTCAGAATGAAATTTTCACTCTGCAGTGGAGTATGCACTGATATGAAACTTCTTGGCCGATTAAAACTGTGTGCCGGACCAAGACTCGAACTTAGGACTTTTGCCTATCATGGGCAAGTACTCTACCATCTGAGCTACCCAAGCATGACTGATGACCCGTCCTCACAGCTTTACTTCTGCCAGTACCTCGTCTCCTACCTTCCAAACTTAGCAGAAGCTCTCCTGTGAAACCTGTAGAACTATCAGTCCTGGAAGAAAGGATTATTGAGAAGACATGGCCTTGTCATAGCCTGTGGGATGTTCCAAGGATGAAATTTTCACTCTGCAGTGGAGTGTGCGCCGATATGAAACTTCCTGGCAGAATAAAACTGTGTGCCGCACCAAGAACTTGGAACTTTTGCCTTTTGTGGGCAAGTACTCTACCATCTGAGCTACCCAAGCATGACTGATGACCCGTCCTCACAGCTTTACTTCTGCTAGTACCTCGTCTCCTACCTTCCAAACTTCACAGAAGCCCTCCTGCAAAACTTGCAGAACTAGCACTCCTGGAAGAAAGGATATTGTGGAGACATGGCCTTGCCATAGCCTGGGGGATGTTCCAAGAACAAAATTTTCACTCTGCAGTGGAGTGTGCGCCAATATGAAACTTCATGGCAGAATAAAACTGTGTGCCGGACCAAAACTCGAACTTGGGACTTTTACCTTTCGTGGGCAAGTGCTCTACCATCTGAGCTGCCCAAGCATGACTCATGACCTGTCCTCACAGCTCTCCACTCTGCAGTGGAGTGTGCACTGATATGAAAATTCCTGGCAGGTTAAAGCTGTATACTGGACACTTTTTAATTACCAAGGTCCTTTAATAGCAGTTGTAATCAAGTTACTGGCAAACTTGGAAAATATTCCTTAAATGACTACACAAGTATGAAATACATGAGGTATTCATTCACTGTGTTACTGGGGAGAATACAATGTTTTGACGGACATTTCCATAGCGAAGAGGTATGTAAAAAATGCAATAAGTAAAAAAAAAAAAAAAAGACACAGATACGTAACGGTACCTTTCACGGATCATAGCTATAGTTCAATGCTATCATCAGTGATATTGTTTGTTAAAATCACATGAAGTGTTTAAAAGTTGCTAATTCAAAGGTTCATCATAAAACATACTTAATGCTGTACAATATTAACTTTTGTAGTTTTGAAGATATCGAAAAATTGTCGTGTAACTGGATGCATCTCATCTTTCTAGTGTCGCAGATGTATTCAGATTTGCTTTATTATTTGACTGTGAATTATTGTGGAATTTCAAAGAACTGTAAGAAGCCATCTTGCAGCTTGTCTGACACACTGTGACTGCTTGGGAATTGCCTATTCTTGAGCGAGTGCTGTCCAAAACCCGAGCCTTTGTGCCCACACCTGGACTCGCCAGCAGTGGTTGCTGTGGCTGGACCGGATGCGGTATTTTGGTGACCCTGGGGCTGTCTGCCAGCTCTCAGCCTCACAAGAAACTTCGCCTCAGCTTTTAGCAATCCAGCTGGCTGAATAACTCACTCGCATACACAAAACATTACATGTTACACAGTACTGAAAATGAACAAGTGCTCATAGGTCTTCAGGTATGCACTTTAGAGCCCATGTTTACTGCGCATTTATTCTTGTTTTGGTCCATACTACCTCCTCACAAAGTATGGAAAGCAAAGAGCTTGCAGTAGAAGCAATTTGTTTCACAGTATTGAAGATAAAATGCTCATAGCTCTTAAAGGTATGAGGCCATGTTTACAGAGACCTTTTTGCATCTATAGTTGAATTCTTTTATCTTGGCGGCTCGCCCATGCCCGCCCAGACGCGGGAGATTGCTGTGTTGCCAGTTGCAAATGACGCACGCGCCAAGAGAAGCAGCGCCATAGTATAGTATAGTATAGTTCGCAAACTTACGTTTAGGAGGGAGCGCGCAGTTTATGAAGTAAAGCCACCACGGTCGCATTAACCCTTTCGCTGCTACAGAGACGTGCTCCCCGCATTCCGCGCTGTACGTGATTTTGTCATCACTGCACTGCTCGCCTGTGCAGACACATGGTGTTCCGACTGCTTTGACACGCTTTGACACACTTATCAATCAATTTCACAAAAACTATTTGGCCCAAAAATTTTATTTTTACACATCTTTTTGGCTGATACCTTCCCCCCATAAACGACTTAATTTTGTTTCGATGTTCAACGCAGTTATTGTGCAGCATTAAATGTAGTAAACCATTGCATGAAATTTTGAAGGGTTTGCAGAGGTAAAAGTCCATAGCGTATACTTTCCGTATGGTCCATTTTAGTTGCCACAATGTTGAGAATGGAATGTGGACAATATACCTAAATTTCATATAAAATTTACAGTATAACAATGTCTCATTTAATTTAAGTACCAGATAGGTGACGTATGTAATATTGAGAAATATTCCGTCTTTCGTGACTGTAATAAAAGTTTTATTTATACCAGAGTCATTTCGCTTTTTTCTAAAAAGTTCTGATTAAAACAAAATTTGCGAAGTACACAAAACTGAGTTGTGGACATAATAAAACATAGAAACTAAAATATATTGTCAGTGAGGCGCAGTGTGCAAAAAATTTGTGTTTGTCACAACGGACAGCAAATACTTGCCAAAACATAGATCAGTTACCAAAAACATTGAATATGATGATGTTGCCAAAGCAGCGAAGCAAAGAATTGCGTCAGACAATCAAGTAGCTCGGCAACGTAGGAGCCGAAATTCTGCTCTAAATAATATTTTTAATACTGTCACAAAGAATATATTTCAATATGAATAGTAAAACAGTGACTGCGGAAGAGAAGATATACAAACAAAACAGATAACATGAATATTGTATGTGTGCCTCTTCATTGTTTTTAATTGCCGTGAAAAGAAATATTGGAGGACAAAATTAGAAAAACCGAAAACTTATTATGGTTATAATGAAGAGACAAAGAACTAGAAGTTTCAAAAAATGACATTCAAAGGAATAAAATTCATGAAGTAAGACACTTCGATATTGTTAACCATTACGCTACCGCAGCTCATCATTTAAATATACTCCGGGAGGACTCTAAAACATCACGCACAATATCGACAAACGCTGTTGCCATGACTATGAATCATTCACGTTTCGTCGAAGTACAATAGGAAATAAACAATTACTGCTGTTCTTTATTGCGATAAAGCAGTTCCTGAGAATGATACAAACACCTTTCCTTGCTATCACCTGAATTAGGAGGCTTATTGCTTGTTTGGTTTAATTAATTAATAGAATATGAAGTAATTGGTATAAAGAATGCTTTTTCCAAACTTTCTATAAAAGAAAGTCTGCTATCAAGACATTGCTTTTGTTCCATTACTTTATTTATGACTCAAAATTTCTAAAACTGAAGCCACTCATCCATGCTCTGCAGTGCAGTCGAGCTCTGGCAACGTCGTTCTCTGTTCATTGGCTGACTGTGTTTTGTGTCAGGTGCGCATATCGAAACTAAACTCGGCCGCCATCATAAATGACGCGCACTATAGTATCACAGATTTAAGTCATTAATTATGATACATTCTCTATGTGTTATATCAATGTGAATAAAGACATGGATGGGTGGAAAGCATAATGAAACATCAAAACAAACTTTCTGTATTCTGAAGACAGTCTTTCACACACATGTCCACATATTCCTTTACATGCATGAAAATTTCTCTTCCCCAAAAGTACAGGGTGTTTACCAATAAACTTCCACTACTTGAGAGAGCATCTGCAAAAAAGAAGAAATTGTAGGACAATGAAACGCGAAAACGTTTGTAAGGACAGGAGGAAGAGAAATAATGAATAAACCATTGAAAGAAACATGTATTAATTTCCTCATGAAATGGTAACATTTCTTAATTGCCTACCATGTTTATATGAGGGTGTGTCAATTATTATCCACAATTTAGTTATATTTGTGTTTATTTTGGTAGTAGTGTCATTTTACGTTGATGACACATGCTTTGTTTATTTGTTTTTATACCTTTGCAATTTTCAAGCTGCTTGGTTAGTTTTGTCATTGCTGCCGTGGTGTTAATCACGGCTGCTCTGCTGTCTATTTTCACCAAAGAAGAGCAATGTTCAGTGATCCATTTTTTGTGGTCGGAAGGCGTATCAGGGGCCAAAATTCATCGAAGACTTTCAGTACAGTACAGGAACAGTGTTTTGCCACAGCAGAGTGTCTACAAATGGATTAAAAAATTCCGAAGTGGTCGCACAAGTGTTATGCATGATCAAGGAACCGGACAACCATTCACTGCTACAAATGAAGAAACCATTGAACATTCATGTGAAATGATTCTCTTAGACAGACAATTAACTATTGATGAAGTGGCACATCATCTGCAAATTAGTCACGGTTCTGCCTACAAAACCATCCACAACAGACTTGGGTTTCATAAAGTTTGTGCAAGATGAGTCCCAAAACAATTCACACAGTTGTATAAAGAAACACACTTGGACATCTGCAAAAAACATTTGGATCGCTATGGTAACAAAGGAAACAACTTCTTAGACAGGATCATTACTGGTGACAAAACATGGATCCATCATTATGAGCCGGAGAGTAAACAGCAGATTATGGAATGGAAACATCCAAATTTGCCATGCAAGAAAAAGTTCAAGACCCAACCGAGCGCGGGAAAACTGACGTTTATGGTTTTTTGGGAGACAAGAGGTCCAGTACTGGAACATTATGGGGGAAGAAGAACAATAATAAACAGTGCAATTTACAGTGAGATCCTTACTGCCAAGCTGAAGCCTGCAATTCGAAGCAAATGCCGAGGATTGCTGTGAAAAGGTGTTGTGTTGTTGCACGACAATGCCCGTCCACATACTGCTGCCCACACTGCTGAAACACTCCAGAAACTGAAGTACTGGATCATCCTCAGTACAGTCCCAATCTTGCCCCTTCTGTCTATCACTTATTTGGTCCACTCAGACAGACATTAAGGGACCGTCGATTTGCCTCGGATGAAGGAGTGAAAGAAGCGGTGCATTCCTGGCCCACAGCTCAATCGAGAACCTTCTTTAATGAGGGCATCGGGAATCTTGTACAGTGAGGGAACAAGTGCATTGAAACACAAGGAGACTATGTCAAAAAATGATGTTCTTGTAAGTTTCCTACTTCATTACAATAAAATTTCGTAACTACTTTGCGGATAATAATTGACTTACCCTCGTATTCAAGGTTCCTCAATGTGATGATCATCTGCATTCATGGCAGCTTGAACCCACACTAGAGATTACATTTCACAACTGCTTGCAGCACTTTTCAAACAGTGAACCATGGAATGTTCAGCTGTTGTGACACAGCTCGTGCACTGATTTGAGATCACACATGGCATCCAGCAATCTCAGTCATGGCAATAGTAACTTCTTCAACAATTTAAGATGCAATTGAACATCTGCATCTCCCAGAAGCAATTCACAAATCACCATTTAACTGAGACTTCCGGATCGTGTTCATCAATCCTGGTGTGGAAGGAGGACCTCTCCATATTCCTTTAATGCACTGATACTTGCGAAGAGCAGCTGCATTGCTGCTGTTGTTTTGATAAAACAGATCTAAGAGTAAAGGATCGCCCACCTTGTACGGACCCATGTTGACTGACTGCTATTGTGGTGGACACTGATGCTTGTGTTTCAATCCTACATTACAGTAAGTCATGACACTAAAAATACTAACATTGCAAATAATTCTGCAATGCACTGTCTGATCGTCATTCCTATAAAGTTGGGTACCCATATGGTAAATAGTTTTCCGTCTATATTGGATCAAGTAGCAAAATTTTAATTATAACCATGCTGTACATGACACTGTTTCATCACCTCAGTTGTGTTGCCACCACGTAATGGGACACCTTCCTCTAACATGACCCTTTTTTTTAATATAGAAGTAGGTGATACCAGGATTAATCCTGAAACTTGTATAGGTTAAAATTAATTATCTCACCTGTTTCACTAAAAGAATTTCATATGATTTTGTATGTGATGTATTATATTTCAGGCTAAAATGTATAAAAAGAAATTAATTTGTTACACACTGTATGTATGATTAAAGTTACTCTTCTTTTAGAAGTGTTTGAAATTACGAAATATCTGGCATACTTAAAATTCCTATTATTAATTGCACAGTCTGCTGATATTTATTACACTTATTTCTGGATTCATTTAGAAAACAATGATAGAGCTTGGTAGGGATTCATCTTTTATCAAGAAAGTTTGTAAGCTTTTTTGCTTTTTGAACTCTTCAGAATATTGTGAGCACCGCAGAATGTTAGTAGTAGTGGGCATGCCTCTGATGGAATTGGACCTATTTTTATGATTGACACTAACAATGTAATTTGTGGGGTTATACAAGTGGAAATTGTAAAAATGGTGTGACATTGAAAAATGTGACAAAGAATAAAATTCAAGAGTAAGACAGGCAAATCTTCATCAGTTATTTAGCTATCAGAAACCCACTAAATCAAAATTTCAGCCTCAAGAATATCACTAGATGCAAGATCTGCAGCCAACAACAAGAGAAAATGAAGATAAGTAAAAAGCTTTTCTTTTGTATATCTTAGGCCTCTCAAAGCTTTCAAGACTTTTCAAGAGACAGGAAAAATTAATGTTGATGTGTGGGAGGGTAAGATTACAACCACATGTATCATTTCTTACAATATTTCTGTCATCTCCATTCCTCAAACATCCCAACAATGAATCCCAACTGCTTACCACCATGTCACAAGACTCCCATAATAAACTAACAAGACAGGCTTTGCTCTCTCAGGTTTTCTTAGCATGGCTGATTCATGATTTACTTCCAGCTGTCAAGTAGTCATTTCCATTTTCTGCTCAATATTTTGTTGAGCAAGCCAGTCATCTCTCTTGATTTCTAAATTTCAATGGCTGTTTCAAAGCAGCATACGTGCCACAACAGAGTGAAAGATCATTCTGGAAACAACTCCGAGGTTACGGCTGAGGCATTTTTGTATGATATGCTTTCTTCCAGGTGTGCTAGTCCAGCAAGTGTGCGTAGCAGAGGAGAGATGCTGGCAGAAGAAAGAATGTGAAGGTAGCCGTGAATCATGCCTGTACAGCTCAGCAGGTGAGAGCATTGCCCACATATTGAAGGGTTCTTGGTTCGAGTCACGGTCTGGCACGCAGTTTCCATCCATCACAGAATCTTTAATGCAGAGTGAAACAGTTGCTTATTGTTTTAACAAATATAGCAACTATCTGCTTTTTTTACATATTTTTATTCATGCCAATATGCATTTCACACTTTCACCAGCTTTCGATTGGTGTAATACATACCTGAATCTTCAGAAGGTATATCGTTTAAACATTGACAGCAAACTGGATGCTGCTGTTGCCCTTAGAAGATGACAATTTATTTATTTACTACACTTTGAGAGAGGTCCGTTTGTAATATATTGCTGATTTCTTGTACTCACTTCCTATTTGGCTTATTGTTGTTATGATTTTCATGTTTATAGATTTTGCACAAATAAACAACACAGTATCCACAACATTGCTGACTGACATCTTTATTTACCGCAGACCACATTATCTACGTCTATGTTATTTACATCCAAAAACTATATTTTAGTTACTATTTCTAGTTTAAGCTTCAGTATGACTGAAAAGACTGGAAATTGATAAGCATTAATGTGCTGAATACTCTTTATTGTGACTGCATAAGTGCATTTGTGACTGTTAATTAGACTATATGGAATATAATAATACTAATTTTATACAAAAGAATTAATATTACACATTTTACTCAAGAGCTGGAGCAATATTTACAAACAATAAAGACAGACTAAAAGATTTACATGATGCAGAACTACTATATACACTGGATAAATTCGCACTGGCTTATGTTCCTCAATGGCAAATTTCGGAAAATCCTTCGAAAATTTTTGCAAGGTTACTCTGGTCATTTAGGATGTTATTTGGGGATGCACATTTATGAGAATAAGTTTCACTTTCTTCAATTAAGTTCCTTTTTTATCTTTGTTGGCAGGTGGAAGAGCATCCATTTGCCCCCAAAAACATATGTTGAAATTTCTTCCTTTTTGGTCAATGAATACCAGTAAAATGATAAATTATTGTTGAAACATTTATCCTGCTCTCTACCTCCCACAAATATGGTTCCATAGTGATTACAAAAATCTCAGAAATTACTACGGTAACTGAAGTTAACAGCCAATCAAGTGCCATCCAGAATGTTTTTCCTCCACAGCACCTACATTCCGCAGTGCTCTGGCTGTCTAGCCAATGGTAGAATAGTTTGAGGTAACAGATGGAAGAAAATAAGCGAGACATTTGGTGGTGAAAATGAAATCTTTCAGTACTGTTTGAAGTTCATTCATTGTATTATTCCATTTCTTCAAATACACAGAAGCCCAAAGTATCATTACATTGTGAGATTGGAGTCAACATTACTGTCAGTGAAACAACCTGATCTTACAGTTCTACAGTTCCTGCTGCAGGTTATTAACCACTTGCTTCAGAACATACTGCACATACTAAATATATATTATGCTCATGGTATGGAAGATTACCTTCAGCTCATAGCTGGGAAACAAAGACTTCTATCATATCTTATCTAATTGCTTACTTAGCCATCTATGTAGGCCTCTGTTTTCCCATCAAAGCTAACATACATTGCTGGCATCATTGATCTGTAAATAATTTTATTGACAGTTCTGCTTCTTATTCTTACTTTTACCACAATCTGCTCATTTGGATTTCATACAGGCCTACTTTACTGAACCTGATAGTAACTGGTCAAATAGGGTAGTATCAGTAACACGTGGCAGTCTGCTACCTCGGAATTTACTAAGAGGCTCTACAGTGGACATATCCATTCAAAACAAAATGGTGAGTCCCTCCACAGTCAGTTTCCACATGGTACAGTGATGTAACCAATATACACTTCAAGAAACCTGGCATACAATCAGTACATTGTTTCTCCTATAAATCATGTTGTTCAGAGACATAGCTGAATAAACTCTATTTCTTCCAAGTATATCTAACTCATCTCACATGTAACCATTCAAAAACCTCAGTTGTGAATGTGCATATTACACAAAAGCATGAACTGCTTTACTCAGTACAACAACATGTGACATTTGGAGAAATGTGCACCCAAGTTAAAAATACAGTCAACATTATAATCTATTGTTAGTCAATGTATGCAACTGAAACTTGCAGACACCACTAATTATTGTTGTTTGTGCTACTGAAGTGCAGCTCATGTATTTTAAATCAGATGACAACTGCAACTGTCTATTCTGTTACCCAGAAAAACTATCGATATGAAATATTTCCAAGGAACGTGGAAATGCTAAACACAAATTAGGGTGTTCCAAACTTATATTGATTATAAATGTCACCTTAGTCACACACTAGTCTCAAAATACTGCCATACTTGGTAAAATAATGAGAAAAAGATAACTGACTCTGCATTTGTAATATTCATAACACTAAAGCTGTTCAGAGTTCCTCTCACAGATACAGAATTTCAGCTTTAATTCAAGACCTCATCAAAATGGTGGACGGGAGCAACTCTCTTAAATCCACTACAACATCTATGTTGCACACATAGTCACAATAACCATACAATAACAATAATTTCCTAATAACAAAAATATTCCAAATAATTTAGAAAGCAATACGTAACTAACATGAGAGCTTTGTGAAGTGGAGCAGTTTGGGTGAAGATAATTGATCAAAAAATAAATAAAATTAAAATAATAAAAGCTACAAACTTGGCTTCATTAGCTAATTTTAGACTATAGGCCTATAGCTAAATTGAAATATATGAAAATAAATAAAAAAGCTAATTCCCTAAACTTGGTATTATCTTTGATTAATCTATACAGCCAGGTTTTAATCTACGGTACATTGCCAACAGCAGTGCATAGAGCCAAACACAAAAATGATGACAAAAAAGATATGTCCACTACAAATCACATCTTCCTAAGCTGTCTTCTTGACACCGCAACAAAAATCCATCACAGGTACAGGTAATCATAATTTTCAGTGTTTACAACAATTAACATAATTTGTCAATACACCAGACTTTCCAGAAAAGATTAGATTAGTACTTGTTCATAGATCATGAGTACGATACTTCATAATGATGTGAAATGTGTCAGGTTAATAAAAGGTGCCTATACAGGATATTACATTATACAAAATATTACATGACTCTTAATCTTTTTTATTTTTTGTGTGGGGGTTGGGGAAATTACCCACTTACTATATCCAAAAACTCATCTAATGAGTAGAAGGAGTTGCCATTAAGAAATTCTTTCAATTTCCATTTAAATGCTATATGGCTATCTGTCAGACTTTTGATGCTATTAGGTAAGTAACCAAAGACATTTGTGGCAGCATAATTTACCCCCTTCTGAGCCAAAGTTAGATTTAACCTTGAGTAGTGAAGATCATCCTTTCTCCTAGTGTTGTAGCCATGTACACTGCTATTACTTTTGAATTCGTTCGGAATGTTAACAAATTTCATAAGTGAATGTATATATTATATCTAAAAACAAAGATGATGTGACTTACCGAACGAAAGTGCTGGCAGGTCAATAGACACACAAACAAACACAAACATACACACGAAATTCAAGCTTTCGCAACCAATGGTTGCTTCGTCAGGAAAGAGGGAAGGAGAGGGAAAGACGAAAGGATGTGGGTTTTAAGGGAGAGGGTAAGGAGTCATTCCAATCCCGGGAGTGGAAAGACTTACCTTAGGGACTTAGGGAATTACCTTAGGGACTTAGGGATTGGAATGACTCCTTACCCTCTCCTTAAAACCCACATCCTTTCGTATTTCCCTCTCCTTCCCTCTTTCCTGACGAAGCAACCGTTGGTTGCGAAAGCTTGAATTTTGTGTGTATGTTTGTGTTTGTTTGTGTGTCTATCGACCTGCCAGCACTTTCGTTCGGTAAGTCACATCATCTTTGTTTTTAGATATATTTTTCCCACATGGAATGTTTCCCTCTATTATATTCATATGAATATATATATTGTGAGACTACAGTGTACATCTCTAGCTATTTAAATAAGTGTCTGCAGGATGATCTCAGATGAGTTCCCACAGTTATTCTGATTCCACGCTTTTGTGCAATGAACACTCCTTTACTCAATGATGAGTTACCCCAGAATATGATGCCATACGAAAGCAGAGAATGAAAATAGGTGTGGTAAGCTAATTTACTGAGATGTATATTGCCAAAATTTGCAATGACCCTAATAGCATAAGTAGCTGAACTCAAACGTTTCAGCAGATCCTCAGTGTGTTTTTTCCAGTTCAACCCCTCATCAATGCATGCACCTAGAAATTTTGAATATTCTACCTTAGCTACCGATTCCTGATCAAAGTCTATATTTATTAATGGGATCATTCCATTTACTGTGTTTTGTCAAACTTTAATGAGAGCCCATTTGCGGAGAACCACTTAATGATTTTTCTGAAAAACATCGTTCACAATTTCACCAGTTAATTCTTGTCTGTCGGGTGTGATAGCTATACTTGCATCATTGGCAAAAAGTACCAGCTTTGGATCTTCGTGAATATAGAATGGCGA
The DNA here is from genome assembly GCF_023898315.1 of Schistocerca nitens. Classification (NCBI taxonomy): domain Eukaryota; kingdom Metazoa; phylum Arthropoda; class Insecta; order Orthoptera; family Acrididae; genus Schistocerca; species Schistocerca nitens. The sequence continues at coordinate 195,392,597 of NC_064624.1, read as the reverse complement.
GTCATTAATAAATATTAAGAACAGCAGAGGACCCAAGACCAAACCATGCGGCACCCTATTCTTGATTTTCCCCAGTTTGACAAATCACCAGTTTTTTGCATATTATGTGAACTGTTTATTTCAACTTTCTGCACTCTTCCAGTTAGGTATGATTTAAACCATTTGAGCACTGTCCCATTCATACCACAATACTTGAGCTTATCTAGAAGTATTCCATGATTTACACAATCAAAAGCCTTTGATAGATCACAAAAAATCCCAACGGTTGACTTCTGGTTACTCAGGGCATTTAATATTTCATTAGTGAAAGTATATATAGCATTTTCCGTTGAAAAAAGCTTCTGGAAACCAAACTGACATTTTGCTAAAACTTTATTTTTGCAAAGGTGTGAAGCTACTACACTATACATTACTTTTTCAAGAATTTTGGATAAGGCAGTCAGAAGAGAGATTGGATGGTAGTTGTTGACATCAGACGTATCCCCTTTTTTATGCAGTGGTTTAACAATGGCATACTTCAGTCTATCTGGGAAAATACCCTGCTTCAGAGAGCTGTTACATATGTGGCTAAGAATCCCACTTATTTCTTGGGAACAAGCTTTTATTATCCTGCTAGAAATGCCATCAATTCCATGTTAGCTTTTATTCTTAGAGTTTATTATCTTCCCAGTTTCAGAAGGAGAGGTGGGTGGAATTTCAACTGTATCAAATGGTGTGGGTATGGCCTCTTCCATCAACTGCCTTGCTTCTTCTAACGAACATTTAGATCCTATTTTCTCTACAACATTTAAAAAAGGATCATTCAAAATGTTTTCAACTTCCAGCTTGTTGTTTATCAAGTTTCCATTTGCTTCGATGGTGATGCCATTATCCTGTACTCTTGGTTGCCCTGTCTCCCTTGTAATAATATTCCAAATTTTTTTGATTTTGTTATCAGAGGTATTAATCTCAGACATGATGCACATGCTTCTGGACTTTTTAATAACCTTTCTTAATGTAGCAAAGTAGTTTTTACAATATTTGGCTGCTTCTGGGTCATTACTCTTTCTTGTTATTAGATACAGTTCCCTTTTGTGTTTACAAGATATTTTTATTCCTTTAGTAAGCCAATGTTTTTTGCATGGTTTCTTATAATTAGATTTAACTACTTTCTTGGGGAAACAGTTTTCAAATTCTCTTACGAGTGTATCATGAAATAAGTTATATTTTAAATTAGCATTTGGTTCCTTGTACACCTCATCCCAGTCTAACTGCTGAAGATTTTCTCTGAAATTTCTAATTGTTGAGTCATTAATTGAACACACAATTTTTGAGGGTAGTTTTGAATTACTGAATGGAGCTATGTCATATACTGTAACTAGCTGAGCATCATGACCAGAAAGGCCATTCTCAACAGGACAAGAATTTATGTTATTAAACCTATCTTGGTCTATAAAAGTGTTATCTATCAATGTGCTGCTGTCCTTCACTACCCGAGTAGGACAATTAATGACAGATGTCAAATTGAAAGAAGTGAGTAAGACTTCCAGGTCATTCTTCCTATTACACTCTTTCAGTGAATCAACACTGAAGTACCCACAAATAATAATTTGCTTTCCCCTATCTGACAGATAGCACAACAAGGCATCTAAGTTTTCCAGGAATAAATGAAAGTTTCCTGAAGGGGACCTATATACTGTTACAATTTTAAAAGAGCCCTCCTTCAGTTTAAGTTGACAGTTACATGCTTCTATATGTTGTTCTAGACAAAACTTTTTAGTATCTAAGCTTTCTACACAGTAATAACTTTTGACATGTATGGCAACTCCTCCTTTCACCTTATTCTCTCTACTCATGTGTGCAGCTAGTTTATAACCACTGATATTTATCTTTTCCATATCAGACACAATGTGATGGTCAGACAGGCATAGTATATCTATTACATTATGAGATTCAATGTCATCTAAACAAACCAGGAGCTCATCTACTTTATTCTTCAATCCCAGGATATTTTGGTGAAAATGGTAACATTATCTTTTACTTTACTTTTGTGAGAATCTACGTTTTTCTTTAATCCACCAATATTTTGGTTAAATATGGTAACATTATTATTTACTTTCCTGTTGTGAGAATTCTGTGAGTTTTGGACCTCTTTAGTACCTGCCTGCCTCAACTTTGCATTGGACACTGATGTTAGTCTAAAAAAGTGGTACATCCACGTATTTAGTGTCCCCCCCCCCCTCCCTTATGGATTTCGCTAACAACCCTGCCAGTATACCCTTCCCTTTCCTATTGAGGTGTAGGCCATGCCTTGTGAAATCCCACCTATCAATAGCCTCGACAGGAACCAATCCAATGTCTGACATTATACATGCCTCATCACACATCTCCTTGTTCATCATGCGACTGCTATACTTCATACAATTGAAAATCCAGGGGGGAATGAGAACAACATGAACCAGGTCATTGTCTGTTAGCTTAGTCTTCTTTTAAATGTGCCTGTCTGACACTCGCTGCCTCCTGTATATGGAGAGTATCCTGATTCAGATTATACTTCACAGTAGAATCCAAGGAGTTACTTAGCAAAGACATATGACAAAGCTCTAGATGCAATTTAGAAATAATAAGATAGCTTTCTGACACTGTAATTTAACACAAACAACACATACTACAAAACACCCAATTCTACACTACTCATAGGCCTACCTCACATATCCAACAGCATAATTGGAACTGAGCTACCTGAACCAGCATGTTGTAGTAACTTATACAAAAACTTCATTGAGGAGTAACTCATGAAAACTGCTTACCACGGGGTTACATTCCAGATTCATCTCTTCTTTTTTCACCCAGCCATTTGTGTCATGTTCCATAGCTGCTACAATTCTAGGTACCTGAAAAAAAAAGTACTTTCATGTAGTTGCACCTAATTTCCTGTAGGCCTACTACTGTCAGATGTTAGTTTGTATATTAGGTCTTTTTTTGCCCACACCAGAATAAGAAATGCATCGGGATTCCAACCATCTGCTTTGAGCCATGACACAATGGTGTTGTGTTTGAGGTCACTATAGTGCAGTGCTTTTGAGATGGTTCACATTTGTAGATGTTGTGTCGTCATATGTGATGGCATCCTCTGGTCATGGATGTGGACACATTGAGTTTGATGTCTTGGTTATCACTGTGGTAATGCAAGTTTATTTGTCTCGGTAGTCAGTACTCTAATGGGAATTTGAAAGTGTTTTTTTTTTATGATGATTTTGTTTTGTTTTGTTTGTGCATGTGGCATCTTTGTTAGGTATGATTAGTTTGGTGCTCATCATTTTTTTTTTTGGGGGGGGGGGGGGGGTTTGGAGTGACGGCCAACACAGGTGATTTTGTCAGAGGCCTTCTTGCTGGCAAGAAAATTTTGTTTCGATTTTATTCCATAGTAATCTGTCCTTCTGTCTGTTTTATATTTATGGTATTTCAGCTGTGTTTTAATTGATCTTGTGAAAATGTTTTTTTTTTTTTTTTTTTTTTTTTTTTTTTGAGTTTCTGGGGTTTTGGTTTCAGTGGGGTTTTAAACAAGTTATGTAGGTAAGTGAAGTTTGTGGTTGTGTTTTCCTGTTTTTTAGTTTGCTGGTAGGTATCGAGAGCTGCATTCGAGTGATACCGATCACGGTAAATGTCTAACACCACTTTTTGGAACTGCAGATGTTGGATTTTTTTTTATAAGCTGAGGTTTTTTTGTTTTGATGGGGCAATGTTTTATATTGTTATATATTTAACTTGTTCTCGCCCTAAACAACCTACATCAATACTCTGGAAGCCACTGTGAAGTGCATGGCAGGTATTAATGTGTACCACTTCTTGTCATTTCCCCTCCTGTTCCACTTGCAAGTAGAGTGAGGACAAAATGACTGACTGTATGCCTGCATATGAGCTCTAATTTCTTGTATCTTATCTTCGTGATACTTAACACGCAATGTATGTTGGCAGCAATAAAATCGTTTGGCAGTCAGCTTCAAATGCTGGTTCTCTATATTTTCTCAATAGCGTTTCTTGAAATGACGTCGCCTTCCCTCCAGGGGTTCCCATTTGAGTTCCCCAACCTCATATTTCCTGCAGTTGTCCTGATAGTTCCATTATTTCTTGGAGTGAGAAATTCTTGTGCCGTTTTTATTTTTGTTCACTTTTGTTGGCATGTGTATGTAGTGACGATACCGTCACCATTTTGTATAAGCTGGAAGTGGGCACTTCCGCCTTATTGAGACGTCATGGGTCACAGCAGACGGATGGAATCGGACGCTTCCATAATGCCATGGCAAAACCTACCTAACTATAAATGTTCACTTGAAATAATTAATTGCTAGAGTATGAATGTTCTGTAAGTTCAGAACGTTGTACAATATCTTTTGTCAGTTAGATATGCATACAATTCAGAATTTACCCTGGAATAATTAATTACCTGCAACTTCATACAAAGCCGGTCTACACTGCTACACAAGATTGAGCTCACACACATTTTTCTTGACACTGCGGCTAGTTAGAAATGATACTGAATTATGGACGTTACATCTTAATACGCTAAATTCTGGGCAGGCACATGAAATGCAATATCTAACGAAGCATCTTTCGTGGCATTTCCTGAAATGGTTTAACACGTTGTTGGCAGGTAAAGCAATTATTGTATCACATATTCGGCAAAGCAAAGGCAGTTTGGTGTAATCTAGATCCTCGCTGTCCTCCAAAACCACTTACTACGCCATGCATGGAGTACAAGCATATATAGTTTAAGCCACTATTGCACTAACTAATGGCATCATAGCAAGTGTAATATGTCAGAATTAAAAGAAAGCGGAAACCCATAAAAAATGCTTACATGCACAGGAAACAATTTGTCTGTAGTGGTAAAACACAACTAAACACAATCGCACGAAATAAAGTTGCTATCCTATACATCAAAACTGTCAACAGTAACCCAGCCACAATAATCGACGAATACGATTACTTTACGGTGCGCTCAGCAACAAGATTAAAGTTTTGACTTTTCGGCGTTAATTCTGCCAAAATTACACAACGAGAGATATACGGTACTAATGAGACTGGTTTGTAAATAACCACAAAATATTTCACGGGTTTATCACATTGGGATACGTGTTTATGCATCTATCGGCGTCAGTCCGTCGTTTTATTTTTTTATAATTATGTAACTGACGTATTTCTGCAAAAATCAAGACAACAGCAGTGCAAACGTAAACATTCGCATCATGACAGTTCGTCTGCGCTCTGTGGTTGTCTGTTGTTCATCATGGCACTTAGAACGCCTCATCACTTTCCTTCGCTAAATGTCACGAAGAAAAAATAACCGAGCAACAAAATAACACTGTATGACTAAATATACCACAACACGAATGTGTGCGGCAAGAACATGTTAACTTTCCATGCTAGTAGAAGACGCCACTGACAAAATATAAATTGACATGTCGAATAAACCTTTTTATGACCTGCTTGAAACCACGCTTCAGCTGTTCAATACATTTTTGTCATACGCGACATGAAGTTGGCGTTCTACGTACCACGATGAACAGCGGCCAATCACATGCCATGTCCCGATCCAAATATTTACGTGGCAGGTTTGAAATGTGCAACTGCTTATTATTAGATAAGAACTTAACGAGCATTACTTGACTTCGACATTGAATACTTGTGATGTGCTGATTGCCTCTAATATTTGACCCAAATAATAATAACTGATGGCAGGAATCTGTTAAATTCAAGGAATGGAAATGCCACAATAGACAATGTTTCCGTAGGGAACCACCTTATTGTATTAAGAAATCAGTTTCATAATTCTGCGTAAGTGTTCATCGAATATTGTCTCAGAGGAGGAATTTGCGGTACTGGCATGGCTTTGACCCATGTATTAATTGTAATCGATGCGTAGTCACTTCAAGGTGAGTATTTTAAATTGAATTTCCCTATAGCGTTGCTGTGATAATCACGAAGGTTTAGAGTGAATTTTTTTAATGTCTGCTGTGTGAGAGACAAAACACTGTCTCTTCTGTGTCGCCAGAATTCAAAAATTTCGTCAGTTTATATTGAATTCTACATTCCTTGACTGCTGAAGTTAAACCTGTTTACAAGAAGGGGGATAAAAAGATACCATCAAACTATCGACTAGTTTCACTTTTTCCGGCTTTCTCAGAAATATAGATTTATTTATCACCATACCAATTATTACAATTGTGATGCTGAATTCATATGAATCTATCTTATGTTTAATACAATATACAACTAATAAGTGTTTTTATGACATAATTTCTTATGTGCTTGACAGACATATTCCTTGATGTTGTGATTTCATTTGTCACATTTATGATATCACATATTCTTATACAGTTGAGCAGAGCTATTCACTTATACTGTAGTGACATTTGTTAAGCATGTGGTTCTTAATCTTCTTATGTGCTTGACAGACATATTCATTGATGTAATTTCATTTGTCACATTAATTTAAACATATATGCTGTAATAACATTTGTCAAGCATGTGGTTCTTTATATTATAATATAGTTGAGCATAGAAATTCACTTACACTGTAATAATATTTGGCAAGCATGTGATTCTTTATAACAGTTTTAAATTTATCCTCATTTTCCAGCTCTTTGATATGTTTTGGTAGTGCATTAAAAAGTTTGATACCTTGATTACATACATGTTTCTGACTTCGGGTTCTTGTTACAGCACGTAAGTGGAGATCTTTACATTGCCGTGTATCGTAATTATGGTAGTTGTATTGGTTTTCATTTTGTCCTGATTTCTTTTGATCTCCAAGAGACATTTCAGAATGTATAATGACGTCACACACCACAACACGCTTACGTCATGGGTCAAAGCTGACGAGTAATATCGAAGGTTTCTGTTGACCCGAAAGTTTCATATGAAAAGGTTGTGTTCAAGCATCTCCTTCCGCATCTGGCTGCAAATAATATATTGCCCAAGTCACAGCTTGGATTTATAAAGGGTTCTGATATAGAGAAAGCTATTTACACTTCCAGTGAGAATAATACTTAATTCAATGGATAATAAATTAGAGGCTGCTGGCATGTTCTATGACCTGTCAAAAGCCTTAGATTGTGTGAACCAGAGAACTTGTCTTAAGTAAATTAGAATATTATGATGTCACCGGCAATGCTGTGAAACGGTTTGAGTCTTATTTATCTAACAGGAAACAAAGGGTGTCATTACGAAATACCTGTGCAGCAAGCAGTTTGTCTTCATCTGACTGGGGATTAATTACATGTGGTGTTCCTCAAGGTTCCATTGCTTTTTCTTGTGTATGTTAATGACCTCTCATCTGTTACATTGTCAGATGCTAAATTTGTTTTGTCTGCAGATGATACAAACCTTGCAATAAGTAGCAAGTCAAGTACAGATTTATAAATAGCTGCTAATCAAATTTTCACTGACATTAATAAGTGGTTTAAAGCTAATTCACTGTCATTAAACTTCGAGAAGACTCAGTATATGTAGTTCAGGACCTGTAAGAGATTTCCTTCCAGCATGTGTATAACATATGAAGACATTCAGGTTAACAGTGTTAAATTTCTGGGATTAGAACTTGATAATAAATTCAGTTGGGAAGGGCATACTACAGGTTTGAGTAAGTGCCTACACAACTCTGTTTTTTTCCATGAGAATTGTCACATGTAGGAGATATTAATATAAAAAACTTACATACTTTGGTTACTTTCATTCTATCATGTCAAATACTACCATATTCTGGGGAAACTCATCAAACTGAGCAAAAGTTTTTATGGTGCAAAAGTGTGAGATAAGAATCATTTATGGTGTAAATTCAATAACATAATGTAGAAACCTGTTCAAAGAACTTTGTATTCTAACCACTACTTCTAAGTATATTTATTCTTTAATGACATTTGTTGCAAGTAATACATCTCTATTTCCAACCAATAGCTCAATACATAAGTGTCAATATTAGGAATGAGAACAATCTACATAAAGACCTAAAATCACTTACCTTGGTCCACAAAGGGATCCAATATTCAGGAACAACGTCTTCAATAATTTGCCAGCAACTATTAAAAACTTTGTTTCAGATCAAGCATGGTTTAAACAAAGTTTGATAGACTTTTTGACAGGCAACTCCTTCTGCTCCACAAATGAATATCTTAACAGAGACTGTTAAGCTAGCTTAAGTAAAAATGTGTGTTACATTTCAGTTTTACAGCACTTGGTCACAACAATCAAGATTAGGTATTTCGTGAATGATAAATTTATTAATAGTGCATAAGTGTGTTTCATTCTGACAGCGTGTTAAGTCTGTAAATATTAGCTGTTCCGGATTACTGCATTGTATTCACCTATTTCGACAATCTCCTGACAAATGATCAGGGTGGTAAATTTAAATGTTTTGTGTTATATTTTCTGATGACTTGTTCCATACCCATTGAGCCCTGCAGCCAGGCGACTAGCGCGAGTTTTGGTGTTGTCGTAAAGATAAGTCATTTTAGATTATAAAACATATAGATTAGTACTGAATACGTGGTAAATAAGTGTATTAGTGTGCCGTTTAAGTCTACCATTAAAGGTTTCATTCTTCTTTACGTAATATAGCAGAAAACACGAAAAGACCGTACAGTCGTATTTTCTGTTTATGTTCTGCTGAAGCAAATCTATAGAATTTCGTTTAGTTGTTCCTTGCTCTCTCCAGCAATTTAACTTAGCGTACCTCTTCATTATTTAACTAGCATTTCCGGAAAGTAGCGTAAAGTTTAAGTTGTTGTTTCAGAAACTTTGCACTTTTGTTTTTGTTTACACACAGTTGCGTAAACAGTTGCGTATAGGCCAAATTTGTGTAACCATATTTTCGTGTTTATGTGTAATTTAACTGACTTATTCTTAATAAACTATTACGTTTATCATGAGTGAAAAGTGCTTGACTTGCCGTAGAATTGTTAGGTCGGGGCTTTGGTGTGATGGGTGCTGTAGTTTTTTCCATGTGGGTGACTGTAGTGGCGTGGGAATGGGGGAAGTAAATGAGACTCATCAGTGGTTTTGTAGGATTTGTAGTAGAGATAGGAAGATACTAGAACAGGAGGGGAAAATTGCCGCCCTTCAGGCTGAGTTAGACAAGGCCAGGGGAGATCTTGACAGGTTAAGGAGGGAGAAGGGTAAAGAGAGGTGGGAAGTGGCAACAGGCAACAGGAGGAACAGGCCTAGAACTTTGTCTGACAGCTTTATGGTGAATGTGGAAAATAGATTTGACCTGTTGCTTCAGTTAGAAGCTGGTGAGCCTCAAGCAGTTGCAGGTGTAGACAGGGCACAACAAACTTTCAGCAGCAAATTGAAAAGTAAGAATGTAGGGAAATCAGTAAAGAGAAAGAAAGTGTTGTTGTTAGGTAGTTCCCATGGAAGAGGTGTTGGCCAACTTTTGCAGGATGAACTAGGATCAGAATACCAGGTCACCAATTTTTTTAAACCTAGTGCTGGTCTGGAGCAGGTGACAGAGGATTTAGGATCACTTTGCAAAGATTTCACTAAGGAAGACACCGTGGTTATAGTGGGTGGGGCAGGTAACAGTATTGACAGAGATCCTGGGTACAGTATAGAGTGTGACCTGGCGAAGATTGCGTCAGCATCGAAGCATACTAGTGTTGAGTTTGTATCTGTTCTTGGGCGCCATGACCGACCTCATTTGAACTCTTCTGTCAAGAGAGTTAATTTGGAGCTGGAACGGCTGCTCATGTCGGGTACGGGGTCACACATTGGTGTGGTTCCTGTTGATTCTCTCAGTAGGTGGGATTATACTAGGCATGGCCTTCACCTCAACAGGAAGGGGAAGGGTAAATTGGCTGGGGAAATAGCAGGAAAGTTAAAGGGGGGAGGCACTATCATGAGTGGTAAAATACCAGTGGTTATAGGATTCAGAAAAGACCCTTTTTTAGGGTAGGGAGGACAGAAAGAAAGCAAATTTTAAGAGAGGTTAGAACTGAGACAAATCTTCAGTTTGAGAAAGAAATCAAAAAACATAATTCCAGCTTATTACATCAGCATAAACAGCAATTGGTTAAGAATTTTCAACTGTCAGCAGATATTTTAACTCCACCCAATCTTAACTCAGTCAATGAGAAATGTCAGCTATCTTTATTGCATCAAAATATTCGAGGACTGAGAAATAAAATTAATGAATTAACTATCTGCATAGATGAATTAGAGTCTTCAAACCCAGCTGACATAATCTGCCTCTCTGAACATCATGTGACCACTGGTATAGAACTTTTAAGTGTTACAGGGTTTAGGTTAGCATCTCACTTTTGTAGATCAGAAATGGAGAAAGGAGGAGTTGCCACATTCATCAGGAACTGTCATAAATTTAAGAACATAGACATTCATAAATTTTGCCTAGAACAGCATATGGAAGCATGTGCAACAGAATTAGAATTTCACAAAAAATCCTTCATAATATTAAGTGTATATCGAGCACCTGCAGGTAACTTTAATCTGTTTGTCAACCACCTTGAAGCTGTACTGGCCCATTTAACAACCAAAAACAAAGAAATAGTGGTTGCTGGTGATTTCAATGTAGATTTCCTTAAAGACTCTCCCAATAAGAACTTGTTTGAGTTAGTAACACTATCATTCAACTTAATTCCCACAGTAAAGTTCCCCACTAGGATAGCCACTTGCTCACAAACAGCCATTGATAATATCTTTATAGAAAAGTCCAATGAACAAAATTATATTACAAAACCAATAGTCAATGGCCTCTCAGACCATGACATGCAGTTCCTTCTGTTAAATGTTAATACTGAACAGGATATAAAATCTGTTAAATCTGAGCTCAAAAGGGTAATCAGTAAGCCAAAAATTGATTATTTTAGGACACTCCTCAGAGACATTCACTGGACTGATGTTTACAGCGTTCATGGCATGAATGAAAAATATAACATTTTTGCTAATAAAGTGCTTACCTTATTCGAACACTGCTTTCCCCCAAAACTTACCAAGGTTAGAGCAAAGTCTACAAAGAAGCCGTGGATTACTCGAGGAATAGGGGTATCTTGTAAAACAAAAAGAAAACTGTATCTGTCACTCCGAAACATTTCCAATGTTGATGCTATAGCACATTATAAGAAATACTGCAAAATATTAAAGACTGTAATACGGATGTCAAAGCAAATATATTACAAGGAAAAGATAGTCATATCAGATAACAAAATAAAGACAATATGGGATATAGTGAAGGAGGAGACTGGTAGAACCAGGCATGAAGAGGAACAAATAGCATTAAGAGTAAATGATACATTGGTGACAGATGTGTATAGTGTTGCAGAACTTTTTAACAAACATTTTATAACTGTTACTGACAAGATGGGGTTGTCAGGTTCGGTAGATGCTGCTATGGATTACCTTAGACCAGACATTTCAAGTAACTTCCTTAATATGAATTTGACCCTCACTACCCCAACAGAAATAATGTCCATCATAAAATCTTTAAAATCAAAAACATCTAGTGGGTATGATGAAATATCAACAAAGTTAATTAAAGAATGTGATTCTGAGCTAAGTAACATATTAAGCTATCTGTGTAACCAGTCGTTTATTAGTGGAATATTTCCTGAATGGCTGAAATATGCTGAAGTTAAGCCACTGTTTAAGAAGGGAGATAAAGAAATAGCATCAAATTTCCGTCCAATTTCACTGTTGCCAGCATTCTCAAAAATTTTCGAAAAAGTAATGTACAGTCGTCTTTATAACCATCTTATCTCAAATAACATACTGTCAAAGTCACAGTTTGGATTTCTAAAAGGTTCTGATATTGAGAAGGCTATCTACACTTACAGTGAAAATGTGCTTAATTCATTAGACAAAAAATTGCAGGCAACTGGTATATTTTGTGATCTGTCAAAGGCATTTGACTGTGTTAATCACAATATCCTTTTAAGTAAACTAGAATATTATAGTATAACAGGAAATGCTGCAAAATGGTTCAAATCTTATATCTCTGGCAGGAAACAAAGGGTGTTATTAGGAAAGAGACATGTATCAAGCTATCAGGCCTCATCCAACTGGGAACTAATTACATGTGGGGTCCCACAAGGTTCCATTTTGGGGCCCTTACTTTTTCTTGTGTATATCAATGACCTTTCATCAGTAACATTACCAGATGCCAAGTTTGTTTTGTTTGCCGATGATACAAACATTGCAATAAATAGCAAGTCAAATGTAGTCTTAGAAAGATCAGCCAATAAAATATTTGTGGACATTAATCACTGGTTCCTAGCCAATTCTTTGTCACTAAACTTTGAAAAAACACACTACATGCAGTTCAGAACTTGTAAGGGGTGTCCCAAGAGTATATGTCTAACATACAATGACAAGAAGATAGAAGAAGTGGACAGTGTTAAATTCTTGGGATTACAGCTTGATAATAAATTCAACTGGGAGGAGCACACCACAGAACTGCTGAAGCGTCTTAACAAATCTCTGTTTGCAATGCGAATTTTGTCAGACATAGGGGATATAAAAATGAAAAAGCTGGCATACTATGCTTACTTTCATTCCATAATGTCATATGGGATTATTTTTTGGGGTAATTCATCAAGCCAAGCTAAAGTTTTCCGGGCACAAAAACGTGCAGTGAGAGTTATATGTGGTGTGAACTCAAGAACATCCTGCAGAAGCCTGTTTAGGGAACTAGGGATACTAACTACTGCTTCCCAATATATTTATTCCTTAATGAAATTTGTCATTAAAAATATATCACTTTTTCAAACCAACAGCTCAATTCATGGAATCAATACTAGAAATAAGAATAATCTTCACAAGGATTTAAAGTCACTTAGTCTTGTACAAAAAGGTGTGCATTATTCAGGAACACACATTTTCAATAACTTGCCAGCAGCCATAAAAATCTTAACAACCAATGAAATTCAGTTTAAGAGAAGCCTAAAGGATTTATTGGTGGCCAACTCCTTCTACTCCATTGATGAATTTCTTAGTAAAACCAACTGATTTGTATATAAGTACAACATAACTTCTGCACAATTTCAGTGCAGTAATGTGTTCATTGAAAATTTGTGTGTGTGTGTGTGTGTGTGTGTGTGTGTGTGTGTGTGTGTGTGTGTGTGTGTGTGTGTTAGTATAATCTAACTTCTGCACCATTTCAGTGCAGTAATGTGTTCATTGTAAATAAGTATTACAGTAGTTGTATTGCCTTATAAATAAATAAAAAACTTTTTTATTTTAAATTCAGTGCATTAGTATTTGTAAAACTACTCTTAGTGTTCATTAAAAAATGACGATCATTCCACTTGGGACCTGTGGAATGGTACATTAGCTTATTTGTTTTAATTGTAAATATTTGTCATGTATTGTTGTTTTTCTGACATGTTCCACATCCTGGAGGACCTCCTCACTACGGATCAATTGGAATGAAAGTAAATCTAATCTAATCTAATCTAATCTAATCTAATCATCTCATTTTTTGGGTCTGTGGAATGAAAACTGAATCTAATCCAATTTAATCTTTCCATTAAGAAATGTGGAGGATGTTGTAGGTCATTCTGTACAAGGAATTAGATGTGGCTGCATTAATATACTTGGTTTGTTTCCAGAAATGTAGAAATGAAGCAACCATTGAATAAGAAACAACTGGTTGTGTGAAGCAAGATGAAGCATATGAGATCGACTTGAAAGCAAGTCCCCTGGTAAGCAGTTTTCATTAGATTCTCCTCTTTTATTTTTATTTATTTATTTTCCACACTGAGTGCCCCTTGGAGTTGTATTGAGTGTAACAACCTAGTCAACGAGACCCAATATGGGTTCTGAAGTGGGCTGCCAACAATTAAGGCTGTACAAGAAATTGTATCATCAACACTACATGGATCTGAAGCACCTGGGGTCACCTTCTGGGGAAACTCTAAAACAGCTAATAGCACTTTTAAACTACAAAAAAGGGCCATTAGAATCTTGTTTGGGTGCAAGCCTAGAGATTCTTGTAAACCCCTGTTTAAGAAATCTGGTATTCCTCCATTATCATGTGTATAAATTATGGAAACCCTTTTGTTCTTTAAATTAAATGTAATAGGTAAGGACCCGAGACTGCAAAAAAACTGTGATATACATGATCACTTTACCAGACAAAACAGAAAATTACATATGACTCAAATCAGCACAGCACTGTGCCACAAAGGTACTTTTCACATGGGAGTTAAGCTTTATAACAAACTTCCTGAAAACATAAAAGCTATCACAGAGGTCAATACATTTGGAAAATCTCTAGTCATATTTACAGCATCACTGCTTTTACTCCATTGAAGAATATCTAAATTTATGAAATGTGTTATATAAATACTTATGTGTAAAGTGTATTATTGTAACCTTAAATATGTATGCCTTGAAATGACTTTCAGCCTGTATATTTATAACTTGACTGGTCCAATGTCTTATGCATAAGCTGCTATGTAGACAACAGGACCAATAAAAAATACAATACAATACAAGTAGCGCACCTATACTACTCTAGTGGGTCTCATTAAGGCATTGGCACTGTCTCATGTAGTATCTTGATTAAGGAACTTGAAAGATAAGGAATAACTAAAACAGAACTCACATTACTGAAACCATATTTGGCAAATAGAAACTGGATGGTTGTTGTAAATCCAAATGATAAATCTGTTAATCTGAAAGTAAAATATGGAGTCCCACAAGGATCCATGCTGGGACCTTTCTATTCACTGTTTGTGCGAATGACCTCCCTAACTCATTATCCTATAAATCTTTGATGTATGCTGATGGCACAACTTTTATCACATCACATAATGATGCGAATGCTGGCAAACAAATGAACAACTCCATTATGGAAAACTGAGCAAGGTGGCACAGTGGTTAGCACACTGGATTCGCATTCGGGGGGACAACTGTTCAAACCCTCATCCGACCTTCCTGGTTTAGGTTTTTCGTGATTTCCCTATATCACTTCAGGCAAATGCCAGAATGGTTCCTGTCAAAGGGCATGACCAGCTTTCATCCTCATCCTTTCCTTATCTGATGGGACCAATGAGCTTGCTGTTTGGTCCTCTCCTTCAAATCGACCAACCATTATGGAGAAGGCAGCTCAGTGGTACCAGAAAAATTGGTAGACATAGCTAGAAAAACTGAACATATCCCCTTTTCTCTTAGAAATATTAACAATGGACAAAATCACTCAGTAAATTTGTTAAGCATCTACCTTGATAGGCTGGAACACCCACACAGAAAAACTCTGCAGTAAACTGGCAAGAGTTTTATATCTCTTGAGGAAACTGGAGTAATGATCTCATACTTACAGCATACTATGGCTTTTTCCATATGGACTTACATTATGGGATACTTCTCCGGGGAAACTGCTCAGGCAAAAGAGGTCTTTATCTGAAGAAGTCATCACATCTATATTTGGTTTAAGCAAATTAACTTCTTGTGAACAATCCTTTGTTGGACATAAGATACTTACCATCTCCAGCCTCTACATACTAAAGGTTCTTATGCTTGGTAAACAGAATGACCATGAGTGTGAAAGTAGGTCAGATGTGAACTTATAAGGTACCAGAATGAGGAGCTTCCAGACATTGCTTGGATTTAAGTAAAAAATAAATAAATAAATAAATAAAAATAAAAAAGCTTTGCATTCTGCAAAACATTTTTCAACAGTATGCCTACCTTATAGACAAACAAATTACATGAAAATAAATTTAAAATGGTGGGAGAGACATGGCTGAAAGGAAAAGCATTTTATAACACAAATGAATTTATATGACCAAAAAAATGAACTTTTAATAAGGTGACTGTGAATACAAGTTTATATGTAGGCTGCATAATCTATGTAACACAACATGGGATAATCTAAATCTAATTATATGATTCAACATAGTTATCCACAGACAAAAAACATCAGTTTCAATTTCCAAATAATTAACACTGGATATGTTGGCAGTATTTTAATGAACTGATGTAAGAATATACATTACAGTTGTTCAGTGTGGCAGTAATTGTTGCAGTGTGAGTAGTTAAAATAATTTTCTTGCCCATAAGAAATCTTACAGTAATACTCAGTTTTTTCAAGTGTTTATATATTTCTGTACTACTTCATATGTGCAAATCTGTAATAGGATAGTACCATTAATTGTTCCAGGAGATGGCCAAATGAGAACATGCTTCGGGTATTACATGGCTACAGCTTCATTATTTTTTACCTGACGGGGTTGAAGCTTTAGTGATTGTTTCTACACGCATCCAGATGGTCCCTAAGAAATTCTCACCGATTGTGGTGGCAGAGTGGGGTAAATAATAAGATAGTTGAAAAGGACATGACCAATCTGTTCGTATCTGTCCCCAACCTGAGCTGGTGTTGAGGCCCTAATTGTGTGTCTCTTGTTGTTGATGGGACATTAAACCATAACAGTTCTTTTCTTCGGTCACAATAGCCACAGACACATGAGTCTTAAATTCTTCAACAAACTGCCAAAAAGAGCTCACTAGATTCCCTTACTCAAATGCTAGAAAATATTAGAAACTGTGCTAAAAGAGCAAGACTTTTATAGAGTTGATGAATTCACGGAGAGTGATTTCCAAGGACTGTGCTTTGGATAGCTGCCTGTGTCAGTAAAATTGCATGTAATAATCATACAATTAGAATTTGGTGTTTATACAGGGTGAAGCAAAATTCGCACTCTTGGGCTTCGCAGTATGACTCCTCACACGCCAGCAATAAAAAAATGTCTCTCTCAAAATTTAGTCTGGCAAGAACACCCGGCAGAAAAAGGACGTTAAAAGATTGACAATGTGGTAACACTGTAACCACATGTATGGTATATTCCTCTGTCAGCGTGGATCAGTTGTGCTGTATATGTGGTGCAGTGGGTAGAGTTTTGGGTTATCATGCAGAACGACGATGGTTCGATCCTGTGTTAGGGCATATGTTTTTTATATGGTAAATGTAGTCCGGATGGTACAGTATCTGGCATCTTAATCGTCAACAGCGATTGCAGCAGGTCCTCTAGAAAACATTTGCACTTACATACTACAATTGTAGAAATGGAAGATTGGTCAGCTTTGAAAGAAGCCCTTTCCACATTGCGGGCTTGAATTTATTCGCACCACTTCATCTACTAGTCGCAAAAGCTGTTTTTGTTTGTACCCTCCTCCAATGGTCCCATAGATTAGTAGCAACTATTATTCTTGCCTCGTTCAGGTCCTTTACTTTTCGTTAGGGCCTTACGTTAGCATTAGGACTAGCAACGTGCTTTGCGAATAATGTCCAAACTCGGTTACTAATTGTATGTGTTATCACAATGGTCCCACTAATTATGCCTTTCAACACTGAGTCTGATAATCGCATGCTGTTTACTACACATCTCAATGCACTGACAGGACATTTGTTTCAACTGTCTATTTCTTATTTGTCTAGACATATTTGTTATGTTCAGCGTTACAAAATATTGTAAATTAAGGATACAGGTAACCTATGAAATGGTGTATATTACAGTAGAAATGTCAGAATGAAAATAGCAAATTAAAAAAAAATGCACTCCAGCCAGGATCGAACCCTCGACCTCCTGCATGATAACCCAAAACTCTATTCACTGCACCACATATACAGCACAATTCATATGTGCTGACACAGTGAGTGACCATATATGTGATTACAGTGTTGCCAGACTGCCACTCTATATCGTCCTTTTTCTGCCAGATGTACTCAGAGATTTTTTTATCACTGGCATGTGAGGAGTTGCACTGAGAAGCCCGAGTGCGTGGATTTTGCTTCACCCTGTAAACACTATGTGATCAAAAGTACCCATACACCCCCAAAAACATAAGTTTTTCATATTAGGTGCTCGTGGCAGAGTGGTTACATGACAATAACGTTCCTGTAATGGACTGGCCTGCACAGAGTCCTGACTTGAATCCTATGGAACACCTCTGGGATGCAGGCCTCACTGACCGATATCGATACCTCTCGTCAGTGCAGCACTCTGTGAAGAATGGGCTGCCATTGCCCAAGAAACCTTCCAGCACCTGATTGAACATATGCCTGCGAGAGTGGAAGGTGTCATCAGGCTAAGGGTGTGCCAACACCATACTGAATTCCAGCATTACCAATAGAGGGTGCCACAAACTTGTAAGTCATTTCCAGCCAAGTGTTGGGATATGTTTGATCACATAGTGTACATGTAAATATAAATACTTGGGTGTATTGCTTCAACTAGCCATAAGTAATCATAAACAGTAAATGTATGTAACTGATATTTAATTGTAATTTTGAGTGTGTGTTTCACTCATAAATCAAAGCTGGTTCATTTAATTTCATTAACTGTACTTTACACGTTGACAAGGCCAATTGTATCAAAATATACTGAACAGCTGATGATAAACATTCTAAACGTAAATTTTCTTTACATTTTACGTTATGTTAAGCAAGAAAATAAATATTCAGTAATGTTAAGAGTTCTATTATGATAATTAATTTTCTTTCCAGTATGCATATTTTTGCTGTCTCTATTTCTTGTGATCCATTGTTGTGTCTTCAGTTCATTGTTTGTGCCTTCTTTTCCAATCATCTAGCAGTCACATCCTTTCTCTTCCCTATTATGTATCTGTAAGTAATGGTGTTTATGGTGTCATTTCCCTTTCACATATGTCTGATTTACTTTTCCCTATTGTCTTTATCACTGCCCGTAGTTAGGTGTCTTCTTGCATTGATGTCAGGTACTTCTAAACCCTACCCATGTACAAACATTCAGCACTTTTAATTAAACTCGTTCCTGTTTGACGAGTTGTGGTGTATTTCATTCTTGAACATACCTGTTTATATTTAACCATTTAGCATCAGATTTCTACAAATGAAGTCACTGAAGTGCCAACACCAAACTGCCATTAAATCAAGTCAATTAATATTCAGCTTCAGAATTATTAGTTAATAGAATAATTCGCAGACAAGAATGTAATATCGTTCTCTTGATTCTGAGGTAATAACAGAAAATGAGTGTGACATACAGAGGTGCGATGCTCAAGACAATGGGTGAGCAACTGCAAAATTACACTTATTTGAAAGATACAAGCCCAGAAATTCGCAAATAGATTTGTGGTATGAATAGCCACCCACTATATGACACATCTCAGTATTTCGAGCCTCCCTCCTACGGTCATGCATAGCGATCAGCAGTCTTGTCTTCTATGGTCAGTGTTGACTGCTGTCAACACTGGGAATAGAAGCAACAGCTGGTCTATACTTTCACATGTCATCCCATTTGATCTTTGCCATTCTCCTCCACACCCGTAATGAGCAGCCCATTACCACTATCTGTTGGTAACACATGCAATTCCAAGATCTTCTCCTAGTCCTTCATGACAATAGGAAGATGTAGCATTCCTGTGGTCTCCCAGTCACATTGGGATCATGGGAAACTAACCTCGTTGATCGGTTCACTGACGAGGCTACTGGGGAGGACGATCTGGAAATAAAGATGCTGGTATATGATATGCAGAAGAGACTCTGTCACTGACTCTTAGCAGCATGAAACAGAGAATGGAGTGCCATGGCCACAACCAGTAAGTTACAAATACCAATTTTCAGATAAACCAGGGACATTTTCATTGTGTAAGTTAGTTAGAAACTGGGTAAGAATAGCAGCACATACAGGTAGTAACTTAACAAAATGTAACGCGTGAATCGTATTACTAAAATAGTGTAAAGCTAAGTGTTACGTTTCTAAGGACCTTTTTATAAGTTTGGCGTATAACACCATAAATATAATGGGACAATGTACATGAATGTATATTGTGTCAAATTACATATTCTTAGTAAAACATAATGGTCAAAGGATGCAAAGGCAGCAGTGCCTAAATATTTTGTTTTTAAGTAATAAGTTGCTGTCTAGGTGTGTTAAACTGACATTGTCTAACACTGATTAATGAAAGAACAGAAGTTAACCATCAGTATCAGAAGACTTGGTGTGCAACACCACAGTCCTCAATCATATACATTTTTTTGACTGGCATGAGGTCAAATTTGCAATTAGGCATTTAAATATGTGTTTGTGCTTACGAATAACATTTAATATCAGTGTGATTTGGGCATGTAATGCCACAGTCATACCAAAAAGTCAAGATTACATTTGCACATTTAAATATACATTTCTGCCTATGAACGAGACAAAGAATATTGTCTCATTAAGATTATTTAACAGCTAATGACACGATGAGTGTGTGTGTATCCCACAGTCACATTCCAGATTGGATAAAACTATCCAGACTGGCTACAGGTAACAGATAAGTAATATCTACAAGTGGGATAAAAGAACATTGTTTCACATGGGTAAGTGTTAGCATAATCTTAACAGCTAATGACTGTACCTCCCAGTGAATGAAAAAAACCTCTTTAGTAGTGAGGACACACACACACACACACACACACACACACACACACACACACACACACACACACACACACACCTACTGTTGAATATTATAACTTTAAGCTCCCTTGGCAATACGTGTTCACTGCTGCTGGAAATTGAATATCACAGTAACATTGACAGAAAAGGTGTAATCATACAAACAGTTTAACAGAATGGAGTAACTTCACAAATCTGTTTCATTCTTACACATATTACATTGCCAACCATTCATTTTTCTGCCAGCAGGTTTGAAAACCAATAACCACTTAAGCAAGCTTGTAAACTGCTCATCTTATATCTGTGCACCCTCACACTGTGAACAACAGCACTAAGGAAATTTTAAGAGATTTGAGATGTGAGAAGCTGGGTGCAGAAATCATACTGTGGTACACATGGAAACAGCCTGTGGCTCTAAAGTATTACTAAAAATTAAAAATTCCTTTGTAGCAAAATGTGATGGTAGTTGTGACATACAAGTAGAGAAAACACCAGTAGCTACAAAACTAGTGAAGAACACACAGCATCTGGAAATCACTTCACATTTCATACTGCATCCACATTAACTAAGCAAAACTTATTCTATATGCTTAATTTCGATGTTAGCCAGTTGCATCTTCTTCACCCTGCATCTGCTCCAGCTTTAGGTAAATATTCAAATTATTCTCATTTGACCCATTTCAGTTTTTTACTTCTGGGTCTTCCTTTACACAATTACTTGAACTTAAGGTTCCAGCTAGATCTATGAGAATCTGAAAAAGAAGTAAAAACAAGATCATCTATATCTGGTTACATAGTTTTCTAACACATCTATGTCAAAAAGTTATGTTAACATCTATTCTTTCTACTTTGTAATTTCTTATGGTCATGCTTCAAAAATTCCCTACAGATGCTAATTCATTTACAATACTCACAAACCACAACTTCCTTATTGTAAGGTAAAAACCGTGTAGCTTTGATTCATTAACATTTTTCAAACTTTTCATTTAATTTTACAGCTCTACCACTCTGTGTATTTGATAATTTTTTGTGCTTTAATAATGAAATATGGACAAAAAGGTGAATGGTCTAGGGAAGAGCAATAAATAATAGAGTAATGTTGGTAGATGAGATGGTAAAAGAAAGCAACAAAGGGAAAGAGACCAACATATGAGATTCATTCTAAAAATAGAGTGTTTATTTCTTTGGAAATATTATTCAACATTATTTTAAAACATATTTTGATACCTCAACTATTTTTATGCCTGGCCATCATTCAAACTTAAACATCTACTATAACACTCCAAAAGCTTTCCTATGCCTTGTGCATACTCTATTGCCACTGAGTTGTTGAACCTGTCACTGACTTTCTCTTTCAGTTCATTGGCATATCCATACTGCTTTCTGCCCAAATAAATCCCTCAATATGGGAGAAAAGATGGTAATCACTTGAGGTCAAGTTCAGGCTATACACATTCAGCAATTTCCTACTTAAGCTGCCAAAGAGAATTCTTTGTCTATGCAGCAGAATGTGATTGAGTACGTGAGGATACACATTGCCACCAGACAAAAATCCATGCTATTTGTTTTGAATGACGCGGTGTGATCAGTGAAGGGGTTGACAGGAGGCCACTGCATTTTATGGTCTCCCCTCTAGCCATCACCCTTTCTATCCCAAAACATGGTGGACATAACCTTGTAGATGGTCAGAATTTACATTACCCTTTTCTTGTTCTGTTGGGGCTCACAAATGAAGTCATTACACTGACTGTTACTTTGTTTCTGGACTTTTATGCAAAACCCAGCTCTCATCACCAGTAACAAAGCACTTCAAAAACTCCTTGCCACTCATGTCGTA
Organism: Schistocerca nitens; assembly: GCF_023898315.1. Classification (NCBI taxonomy): domain Eukaryota; kingdom Metazoa; phylum Arthropoda; class Insecta; order Orthoptera; family Acrididae; genus Schistocerca; species Schistocerca nitens. The sequence continues at coordinate 195,370,343 of NC_064624.1, read as the reverse complement.
CCTAGTGAAAAATCACAGCAGCTCCCATTTGTTGTTTTTTGTGTTCACCTGCTAAAAGTGGAGGAACCTATGTGGCACATACTTTTTATAGCCATGTCACCACTAACAGTTTGATACGGAACTATTAGCAAAATTTCAGGGAAGCAAAAGGTTACGCCATCAGTAGGAAACCGTCAACCCTGTTGAATTCTTCCTTCAATCCTCGATTTGAGTTCTTCACTCATAACTGAAGATCCACCTAATCATAATCCATCATGGAGATTTGTACATCTGCCATGAAACACGATGTATCAAACTCGATTCAGCACTTTTCTGTAAACTCTGTTGTTGTTGTTGTTGTTGTTGTTGTAGTCTTCAGTCCAGAGACTGGTTTGCTTTTATATCCTGTGCAAGCTTCTTCATCTCCGAGTAACTAGTGCAACCTGTATCCTTCTGAATCTGCTAAGTATATTCATACTTCGGTCTCCCTCTATGATGTTTACCCTCCGTGCTTCCCTCCAATACTAAATTGGTGATCCCTTGATTCCTCAGAACTTGCCCTAGCACCTGATCCCTCCTTCTAGTCAAGTTGTTCCACAAATTCCTATTCTCCCCAGTTCTGTTCAGTACCTCCTCATTAGTTATGTGATCTACCCATCTAACATTCAGCATTATTCTGTAGCACCAAATTTTGAAAGCTCCAGTTCTGTTCTTGTCCAAACTATTCAACCTCCATGTTTTGCTTCCATACATGGCTACACTCCATACAAATACTTTCAGAAAAGACTTACTGATACTTAAATCTATACTTGAGGTTAACAGATTTCTCTTCTTCAGAAACACTTTCCTTGACACTGCCAGTCTACATTTTATATACTCTCTACTTCAACCACTATCTATTATTTTTCTCCCCAACTAGCGAAACTCGTTTATTACTTTAAGCATCTCATTTCCTAATCTAACTCCCTCAGTATCACCTAATGTAATTTGACTACATTCCATTATCCTCGTTTTGCTTTTGTTGATGTTCATCTTATATCCTCCTTTCAAGACACTGTCCATTCTGTTCAGCTCTGCTCTTCCAGGTCCTTTGCTGTCTCTGACAGAATTACAATGTCATCGGCAAACCTCCAAGTTTTTATTTCTTGTCCATGGATTTTAATTCCTACTCCAAAGTTTTCTTTTGTTCCCTTTACTGCTTGCTCAGTACACAGATTGAATAACATTGTCTCAGTCCCTTCCCAACCACTGCTTCCCTTTTATGCCCCTCAACTCATACAACTGCTGTCTGGTATCTGTACAAATTGTAAATAGCTTTTCACTCCCTTTATTTGATTCTTGCCACCTTCAGAATTTGAAAGGAGTATTCCAATCAACATTGTCAAAAGCTTTCTCTATTCCTCTATAAATGCTAGAAATGTAAGTTTGCCTTTGCTTAATCTATGTTCTAAGATAAGTCGTAGGGCACTGCCTGGCGTGTTCTAACATTTCTGCAGAATCCAAACTGATCCTCCCCGAGGTTGGCTTCTACCAGTTTTTCCATTTGTCTGTAAAGAATTCGTGTTATTTATTAAACTGATAGTCTGTCAACAACTGCTTTCTTTGGGACTTTAATTATAACATTCTTTTATAATCTGAGGGTATTTCGCCTGTCTCATACATTTTGCTCACCAGGTGGTAGAGTTGTCATACCTGGCTCGCCCAAGGCTATCAGTAGTTCTAAACTCTGGTTATCTGTCTGTAACTTTCGATAGGACAAACTTTTGTGCATTCAGAAAACACATTACACTGAGAACCTCTCACTTGATGAGATTATAAGCTTTGGCTCACATTTTAAAATCGCACCAATAAACAGCTAATGACAATTTCTGCCCACTTTTAGTGTCGCACTGCTGCCAACAATTAAGGAGGCCCAAGATATAGCGGCACGGATGGGGAAATAATTGCACGGCGCATCAGATAGAAATGCACTTAAGTTTTGGAATGACCTTCTCCTGCAAGGATAGAGGGTAGAGGAAGCCAAGATAGCTGTAACAGAGGAAACTATGGGGAAACTTGAAGCTGGAGTCAGAGCCAGGACTGAAATGTGGCCACAGTCAGACAGCAGGTGCCGGTCACTGAACTGTGTGATCAGCTCCCTTATGGTCTGACCGAGAGCACCGAAATCAGGCCTCGGGCCACAGACACTGGCCACAGCTGGCAATGGCCTTGCTTAATCGGCACCCCTCAGTGGCAAGGGACACTTCTGTGATACCATTCTGGGTGTCACTGCCGCAGGACCACTCTCCAAGAAGCCACTCCGGCTCAACTGACTTTCACATCATTGACAGACACTGCCGATTGCGCACTGCCCCAGCCACTGCCCTTTTACAGCAGATTCTCATTGACACCGAAACGTAGCACAATCCGCAACTATCAGTGAATGGAAGTATCATTTAACCACAGCTGTATCTGCCTGTCAGTCTCTTCGACCAGCTGGGCAGTAACTGACACCTAGTCTGTGTCAATCGGCACCACTTCCATAACTCTGCCTCCACCGGGTTGTAAATGAGAGACCTCTGCCAGTCTGCCCAGCCCTGGCAGTCCACCTCAGCTCTTCAACATCACTGTGACAACGTGAGGAGACACAGTAGCCACACGTCACCACAGCGTGGCCACATCGTGCCGTCTCAGCCTGCCTCACATACCGGAATGCCAGCGCAATGCCATATGTCGACACCTGCAGCTACAGTGCCGGAATATTATGAGGGAATTCTGGGCCACGCCAGAGAATGGCACGCATTCTTAAGACTGAACTCTATGAATGAGTAAAGAACTAATAAAGAGTTGGTGTGCCTTCACTACCTCTACAGCTGTCCACATCCCCCATCTTCGGCAAAGAACCCAGCCCACACCCAGTTGTAACATTAGAAGCAGCTGATCTTACTGCTGCAGGATGGACTGAATCTGACAGAGCCTCAGTGGGTCAGCACAAATGCAGGCAGAAATACACGGTTGTGGGACGAGTTATTGTGGAGGGAATAGTTACTTGAAATGTCGTCACTAATATAACTTTACTGAAAATACATAAAATTCATTGCAAATATCCTAGAGGGAAACCAATGACAGTTTGGGAACCGCAGCAATGGGGCAAACACATTGGTCATAAATCCGTGTCTGAAGCTTTAATAGTTAAAAAGTTACTAACGTTATTACCATTATTGTTTATAGTAAATTGTAACAACTGAAGCCATCACAAGAGTCACACTCATAATGCAACAGATTAAAGAGGATAATGCCTGCAATTTAATGAACAGATTATTTTTCTAATAAACAAATACACTACTGGCCATTAAAATTGTTACACCACGAGGATGACGTGCTACAGATGCGAAATTTAACCGACAGGAAGAAGATGCTCTGATATGCAAATGATTAGCTTTTCAGAGCATTCACACAAGCTTGGCGCCGATGGCAACACCTACAACGTGCTGACATGAGGAAAGTTTCCAACTGATTTCTCAAACACAAACAGCAGTTGACCGGTGTTGCCTGGTGAAACATTGTTGTGATGCCTCATGTAAGGAGGAGAAATGTGTACCATCACGTTTCCGACTTTGATAAAGCTCGGATTGTAGCCTATTGGGATTGCGGTTTATCATATCGCGAAATTGCTGCTCGCATTGGTCAAGATCCAATGACTGTTAGCAGAATATGGAATCAGTGGATTCAGGAGGGTAAAACGGAACGCCGTGCTGGATCCCAGCGGCCTCGTATCACTAGCAGTCGAGATGACAGGCATCTTATCCGCACGGCTGTACCGGATCGTGCAGCCACGTCTCGATCCCTGAGTCAACAGATGGGGACGTTTGCAACACAACAACCATCTGCACGAACAGTTCAATGACATTTGCATCAGCACGGACTATCAGCTCGGAGACCATGGCTGCAGTTACCCTTGACGCTGCATCACAGACAGGAGCGCCTGCGATAGTGTACTCAACGACGAACGTGGGTGCACGAATGGCAAAACATCATTTTTTTGGATGAATCCAGGTTCTGTTTACAGCATCATGATGGTCACACCCGTGTTTGGCGACATCGCAGTGAACGCACATTGGAAGCGTGTATTCATCATCGCCATACTGGCGTATCACCCGGCGTGATGGTATGGGGTGCCATTGGTTACACGTCTCGGTCAACTCTTGTTCGAATTGCAGGTCCTGTATGGGTGTTTCTGGATACAGAAAATGTTCGACTGCTGCCCTGGCCAGCACATTCTCCAGATCTCTCACCAACTGAAAACGTCTGGTCAATGGTGGCTGGGCAACTGGCTCATCACTATATGCCAGTCACTACTCTTGATGAACTGTGGTACTGTGTTGAAGCTGGATGGGCAGCTGTATCTGTACATGCCATCCAAGCTATTTCACTCAATGCCCAGGCGTATTGGCCGTTATTACGGCTAGAGGTAGTTGTTCTGGGTACTGATGTCTCAGGATCTATGCACCCAAATTATGTGAAAATGTAATCACATGTCAGTTCTAGTATAATATATTTGTCCAATGAATACCTGTTTATCGTCTGCATTTCTTCTTGGTGTAACAATTTTAATGGCCAGTTATAAATAATTTACACAAAGGAAACTCCAGGTAGGAATATCAACAATGTAGGAAAAGACATATTGCTACTTTCCTTAAAGAAGACACGTTAAGTTGCAGACAGGCACAGTTAAAAGACACTCTCGTAAAGCTTTCTTTTGCAGCCTTCATCAGTAAAAGAGAGACACACCATTCATACACATAAATGGGCACACCTCATGCACAGCCAACTCCAGTTGCTGGCAGTCATGTGTGCATGACATGTGCTTGCTTGTGTGTACGAATGGTGTGTTCTCTCATTTACTGATGAAGGCTGTGGCTGAAAGCATTACGTAAGTGTCTTAATTGTGCCTGTCTGCAAACTATTGTGTCTTCTTTATGGTAAGTAGCAATCTGTCTTTTCGTACATAGTTAAACATAAAAGGGCTTTATATAAAGAGTTAAAATGAATCTGTTTTGAGCAGTGTTGTTATCTTTCAGGATTTCAACTAATAGATCCAACCTCAGTATGACTGTTATTAAATTTATTTGCAAATATCTCACAGCTAGTATAAGGTTTTGGTATAAACACTGTCATGTTGTGTTGTTGGGCTATAGAGTGACAGTATATGGGCACGCTTAAGGGTATACGGAACGCCCTATGCTTACAATGTTAAATTGAGCTAAAAGGTAGGAACATTTTCTCATTTGTTATTTGGACGATACTCTAGATTTTTTTCACAGAACGCAGAGATATGTTCTGCTTTTATGCTGAATTATTAATTTTGAAAAAATAATGTATAGTTTTTCAGATATTTTATTTTTTGTAAATGTTAAAAAAGTTATACATTTTAACAAGTATTTTAAAATTTACATCCATTAATACAAAATAATTTCACATATCTTTTAATTCAGATATATTAGAAGGTCTTAAGGAACAACTCCAGAAAATTTCATCTTTCTACTATAAATAGGCCCTGAGAAAATGTATCTTATACACAAAAAAAATAAAGTTACGGGAAATTAGCTTCAAAGTTTTTACTTCAGTACAAGCCTGCTCCATAGCTTGTATCATCAGAATCGTCCAACAGCTCCCTCTTGATGGCTCTGCTATGGTGTCTAGCCATCTTTGAATATACTTTTATGGCATTATCTGAAGACCTGAGCCATTCCTTGTCCAAACAAAGCATAGCTGCGGCAGTTCGTAATCCTACACAGAGCCCCAACTTCTGCAGAACTTTGCACTTTGTTATATTGCCCTGATTGAATGATGAAACAGCATCATAAACACCAAAGTGAAGTGTATCTTCTGGTAAACATTCCGGGATGTAAGGTCGTGTTCCATGAAACTCTTCAGCTCCTAACATTTCGTCCAGAGCTGCGCTGGACATCTTCAGAGGGGTGTTTCTCCTCCGGTGAGTCTTGCCGACTGACGGGTCGGACGTCTGAGAGCGACTTATATATCGTAGAAAGTGGGTGTGACCAGAGTTACACGTGATATGCAGAGATAATCTTTGTCAAAGATAAAACTTAACTATCGATCATAATCTCGTCACGGATAAAACTGTCTAGCAATTCTGTAGTGCTACTGTGCAAATATCACTAAGTTTCATGGTCTCTTCTTTCCGATTAAAATTATCCCTATGTTTATATATTTCAATTGATTCTCTACAAAGCCGTGGGTAATAGTTCATCGTTGCAGAACACGCTTTTCAGTCAGGAAAACATAAAGTGAGGTTTTCCGAAACAAAAATTTTATCTAAGACGACGAACTATTACCCACGGCTTTGTAGAGAAGCAATTGAAATGTATAAACATAGGGATAATTTTAATCAGAAAGAAGAGACCATGAAACTTAGTGATATTTGGACAGTAGCACTACAGAATTGCTAGACAGTTTTATCCGTGACGAGATTACAATCAATAGTTAAGTTTTATCTTTGACAAAGATTATCTCTGCATATCACGTCTAACTCTGGTCACGCCCACTTTCTATGATATATAAGTCGCTCTCAGACGTCCGACCCGTCAGTCGGCAAGACTCACCGGAGGAGAAACACCCCTCTGAAGATGTCCAGTGCAGTTCTGGACGAAACGTTAGGAGCTGAAGAGTTTCATGGACCACGACCTTACATCCCGGAAGGTTTACCAGAAGATATGTCATCCAGTCGTGAAAGCCTTCATACTATGAAAGTGAAGTGTGTTTATATCCACAAACACAGTTTTAGGTAGTCTATTCCATATCACATGGTTCACACACTCAATTGGATTTTGAGTTCGGCCATGAAGACATTTCTTTAGTAGACTAATATCTGCGAGGTCTCTGAATATTGGTTTTATTTCATCAATTATGGCAGGTGGCAGGTGATGAGGGTGATTGTACTGTTTCTTAAAAGGGAACCTCCCCATCGCACCCCCCTCAGATTTAGTTATAAATTGACACAGTGGATAGGCCTTGGAAAAACTGAACACAGATCAATCGAGAAAACAGGAAGAAGTTGTGTGGAACTATGAAAAAATAAGCAAAATATACAAACTGAGTAGTCCATGTGGAAGATAAGCAACATAAAGGACAATGCTAGCTGGTGAGAGCCGTGGTTAGAGTGAGCAGCTGCGAACCGAAAGGTCCTTGGTTCGAGTCCTCCCTCGAGTGAAAATTTTACTTTCTTTATTTTTGCAATGTTACGATCTGTCCGTTCATTCATTGATGTCTCTGTTCACTGTAAGAAGTTTAGTGTCTGTTTTGCGACCGCACCGCAAAACCGTGCGATTAGTAGACGAAAGGACGTGCCTCTCCAATAGGAACCGAAGCCATTTGATCGCAAGGTCATAGGTCAACCGATTTCTCCACAGGAAAACACGTCTGATATATTCTGTATGACACTGGTGACGGCATGTGCGTCACATGACAGGAATATGTTGTCGACCCACCTAACTTGCACACTTGGCGAATGGGTAAAAAGATTCTTCTACCTTACCCGATTTAGGTTTTCTTGTGGATGTGATAATCACTCCCAAAAAAGTGATGAGTTTGTCACATAAACTGTATCAAATGAATGCAACAGTTTCACAGTCGCACAGTTTTCCCTGTGCTCTATCAAAACATATGTTTTTTACGTTTTCAAATGTTTCCGTGCGTAGACCGTCAAATCCTGTACATGTCCAAGCAAATCTGAACATGTCCTGGAATTTTGGAGAGCAAAGTTGATTATGTGTGAGTGCCTGAACTTTGATAATTATCTGAAAATAAAAAATTAAACTTTTCACTCGGGAGAAGCTTTGAACCCAGGACCTGTCGTTCCGCAGCTGCTCACACTAACCACGGGACCACGGCGCTCGTAAGCTAACACGCTCCTTGATGTTGCCTATCTTGCGCATGGACTACTCAGTTTGTATGTTTTGCTTATTTTTTTCATAGTTCCACACAACTTCTTCCTGTTTTCTCGATTGATCTATGTTCAGTTTTTCAAGGCCTATCCCTGTGCCAACTTATAACTAAATCTGAGGGGGGTGCGATGGGGAGGTTCCCTTGTTAGTTACCTTGCTTCTGTTGTACTTGCACCAACTATCGTCTCCTTTTGGACATAGCCCATGTTGGGGATTCTCATTGTTTGAAGCTGTATGAAAAAACAGAGCGCAGACTGCTCTTCTCATTAATTCTGCATCTGCTGTATTCTGTCTTATTGCTGGACCATGGCACTTCTGAATATGATCTATTGTAGCATCTGTCAGTTTATTTTTCCCATCTAAAGTTTTTCCATCGCTCAATTTCTTGCCTTTCATGCTTGCCTTGAGCCGTCGAAGTCTTGATCCCATCCTTTTCTGAACATGGCCAACACACTCCAGTTTGGAAATTTTCACATTGTTACCATAGGGTCTCAGTTCCTCAATTTCTTTGAAAGCCTTTGAGTCACCATCTCCAAGATAATTTATTTATCTAACGTTGTACTTGTTTACTGATACTTCTTACACGAGCAACTTCCATACCACCACTTGACCCATAGTAATTTGCCATGCACTCCTCTTTATGTTTAGTTTTCATTTTCTCCTTGCATCTGCAATGCTTGGAAAGTATTGCCACATCAACTACCTTACCAGTGTCCACACTTGTAGCTGTTACTACACCATTCAGAGATGTGTGGCCTCTCTTCTGCCAGCTTCCATCAAAAGCTATGGACAAGTCTCTGCTATTATTATTTTCGACAACTGCTTCCTCAACAGCATCTTTCATGTTTTCCTGTGCAACATCTTCTACAGCAGAGCCTATTGCAATCATGTGTTTGTTAAATTTTGAAGGTGGAGGAGGGAGGTTCATCACACCACACAACATGGCACCTGCAGCCCTGCCCTTTCCTATACACCGTAATCCATAAACCAGTCTAATGTTTGTATCGTATAGTTTACCTGTATCTGCAGTAACATGTGAGGAATTGAAGAAAGTAACACTGTGTTTGCAATAACTGCACATCAACTCTAATTCACAAGCAGGTCCTACATGTAAGTTTGTTTTCAATGAAACACCACATTTTCCACTTTGTTTGCAGCACACATTGTTCTCCAAAATGTCTGATAATAAAGAGACGTTAATTACCACATATTTTGTAGTCCCAGCATTTAGTTTCTTGTATTCTTCTTCAATTCCAGCTAGTTTTCTTCTTGAAGCACTTTCCGGTGTAGTGGCAGCAGCATCACTCAATGTATCACTACCAGTGTTGAGGTTAGTCGCTACTGGGACATCAGATACTGATGAACATGAATCAGACGAATTTTTACTACACTTTACTTTCTTGCGCCAATGTACACGCTTTCTAAATACCTTCAGACTAGGTCTTGGCATGTTGAAGGAAAGAAAACTCAATGACTTCTCCACATACGACTTTCACAACAATGACATGGATGTACTCACAAAGGAAACAATACAAATGGTGCAGAATCTATCGTCAACTGTCTAGCAGTGTAGCCAACAGAAAAGCTAACTCTCTTGTGCTCAATTATATCTCTGGCAAGGCTGTCTATATCAGGTATATTTCGCGTCTGATATACAAGGTGAGGAACATCGTGTGACGAAATTATTTAAAAAAATTATTTAAAATAGTTCTATTCACATCATCCAATTATTTTATACATGGTATTAAACGGGAGAGTCTAAATTTCTCGAAAATGCATTTACCCAAAAATCGATTTTTTCATTGAAAAACTCATTCCGTATACCCTTAAAGTTAACAGGCGTACAGTGCCCACACACTGGCGAACAGGAGGATATGTCATATCAGTCAACTACCCTTTTCTCTTTTACACAGCACTGACAATGTAACAGGGATGCTTTCCACTGCCGGAAATAAATAATATACATGGAATATGTACCAAGGGCAGCTACGCCAGGATAAAAGCTGAAGTCCTAGTCTTGTCTCACATCCAACATCATTTTTGAATTTATATACAGGTAACAAGGTCATTTCTCCCACAGGCATATTGCCAGTGTTTACGGAAGAAGATCCAGAAAGATTTAGTGTCATACAGAGATACAGCCTTATTAGATCGTGTACTGCAGCTATGAAATGGTGATAGATGTTTGACCTACATCTACATGACTACTCAGAAATTCACATTTAAGTGGCCCGCAGAGGGTTCTTCAGACCATCTTCAGATTATTTCTCTACAGTTCCACTTTTGAAAAGCACATGGAAAAAATGAACACTATATAGGTTGGTGACAATAAAATATTTTAACATTCAGAGGAGAAAGTTAGAAAGTTGGTGATTGATTTTTTTTGTGAAAAGATCTTGCCACAGCAAAAGATGCCTCTGTGTCAACGAATGCCATCCCAACTCATTTATCATATCCGTGAGACTCTCCCCCTTATTTTACATTAATACAAAGTGAGCTGCTGCCTTTCTTTGAAATTGTTTGATGCCCTCTGTCAGCCCTGTCTGGTAAGTATCCCACACACCACAGCAATACTCCACAAGAGGATGAACAAGCATAGTGTAAGCAGTCTCTTTAGTAGATCTGTTGCACCTTCTAAGTGTTCTGTTGATAAATCACAGTTGCTGGTTTGCCTTGCCCACAGCTGTGACTGTTCCAATACAAGTTGTACATAATTGTAATTTCTAGGTATTTACTTGAATTAACAGCCTTTAAATTTGTGTGCTTTACTGTGCAATTTAAATTTAAAGGATTTATTTTTGTACTGATGTGGATGACCTCACACTTTTCCTTATTCGGAGATAACTGCCAATTTTCGCCCCTGTAAGACATCGAGTCTGTTATTTTGCAACTGATTTTATGTTCTCGTGACTTTACCAGACGGCAAATGACAGCATCAACTCCAAACAATCTAAGAGGGCTGCTCAGATTATCTGCTAAATTGTTTATGTAGCATAGAAACAGCAGAGGACATTTAACACTTCCCTGGGGAACACCGGATATCACTTCTGGTTTACTTTATTTTCCTCTTTTACTATGTACTGTAGACTTTCTGAGAGGAAATCTTGAATCCAGTCGTGCAGCTGAAGCTATACTCCAAATGCATGCAAAAGTTGCTTGTCACGAACGGTGTCAAAAACTTGGAAATCTAAAAAATATTGAAACAATTTGAAATCCCTTGTAGATAGCACTCATTACTTTGTGAGAATAAGGAGTTAGTTGCATTTCAGGATAACGATATTTCCTGAATCTGTGCTGTGTGTCAATAGACCATTACTTTCAAGGTAATTCATAATGATCAAACACAGTATATCTTCCAAATCCTCCTGCAAATTGACATTGGGGATATGGGTCTGCAATTCAGCGGATTACTCCTATTTCCTGCTGATATGAGAAGAGAGAACATCAGTAGCTACAAAACTAGAACAACGAAGAGCATGCAAAAATCACGTAACTTTATGTTGCAGCCACATTAACTGGGCAAAACTTTTTGCACAAGTTTTATTTCACATTTAGCCACTTACGTATTTTTCACCCAGCATCTACTATAGCATTTACATAAATACATTGTTCTGTCTGGCTCCCACTTCAGCTTTTACTTCTGGATCTTCCTTTACACCATTACTTCACTTCGAGATTCCAAATAGATTTTTGAGAATCTGAAAAAGAAGTAAAAAAGTTGTCTAAATCTAGTTACGTAGTTTTTTAACATTTCTGTGTAAAAAAAAATAAAATAAAATATATGTTTGCAGCCACTGTTTCTCTTACTCATTTCTTGTAGTTATGCTCTGAAAATTACACTCCTGGAAATGGAAAAAAGAACACATTGACACCGGTGTGTCAGACCCACCATACTTGCTCCGGACACTGCGAGAGGGCTGTACAAGCATTGATCACACGCACGGCACAGCGGACACACCAGGAACTGCGGTGTTGGCCGTCGAATGGCGCTAGCTGCGCAGCATTTGTGCACCGCCGCCGTCAGTGTCAGCCAGTTTGCCGTGGCATACGGAGCTCCATCGCAGTCTTTAACACTGGTAGCATGCCGCGACAGTGTGGACGTGAACCGTATGTGCAGTTGACGGACTTTGAGCGAGGGCGTATAGTGGGCATGCGGGAGGCCGGGTGGACGTACCGCCGAATTGCTCAACACGTGGGGCGTGAGGTCTCCACAGTACATCGATGTTGTCGCCAGTGGTCGGCGGAAGGTGCACGTCCCCGTCGACCTGGGATCGGACCGCAGCGATGCACGGATGCACGCCAAGACCGTAGGATCCTACGCAGTGCCGTAGGGGACTGCACCGCCACTTCCCAGCAAATTAGGGACACTGTTGCTCCTGGGGTATCGGCGAGGACCATTCGCAACCGTCTCCATGAAGCTGGGCTACGGTCCCGCACACCGTTAGGCCGTCTTCCGCTCACGCCCCAACATCGTGCAGCCCGCCTCCAGTGGTGTCGCGACAGGCGTGAATGGAGGGACGAATGGAGACGTGTCGTCTTCAGCGATGAGAGTCGCTTCTGCCTCGGTGCCAATGATGGTCGTATGTGTGTTTGGCGCCGTGCAGGTGAGCGCCACAATCAGGACTGCATACGACCGAGGCACACAGGGCCAACACCCGGCATCATGGTGTGGGGAGCGATCTCCTACACTGGCCGTACACCACTGGTGATCGTCGAGGGGACACTGAATAGTGCACGGTACATCCAAACCGTCATCGAACCCATCGTTCTACCATTCCTAGACCGGCAAGGGAACTTGCTGTTCCAACAGGACAATGCACGTCCGCATGTATCCCGTGCCACCCAACGTGCTCTAGAAGGTGTAAGTCAACTACCCTGGCCAGCAAGATCTCCGGATCTGTCCCCCATTGAGCATGTTTGGGACTGGATGAAGCGTCGTCTCACGCGGTCTGCACGTCCAGCACGAACGCTGGTCCAACTGAGGCGCCAGGTGGAAATGGCATGGCAAGCCGTTCCACAGGACTACATCCAGCATCTCTACGATCGTCTCCATGGGAGAATAGCAGCCTGCATTGCTGCGAAAGGTGGATATACACTGTACTAGTGCCGACATTGTGCATGCTCTGTTGCCTGTGTCTATGTGCCTGTGGTTCTGTCAGTGTGATCATGTGATGTATCTGACCCCAGGAATGTGTCAATAAAGTTTCCCCTTCCTGGGACAATGAATTCACGGTGTTCTTATTTCAATTTCCAGGAGTGTATGTAAAGTATATGTTATTCACCTTGCCTAATAGCAAAGTTACTTAATTTTCTCATGCCAGGAGCTCCTTCAAATAAAATACCTGTACAAAACTGTCAATTTCAGTTCAGCCAATACCATATTCTTGCATGAATTTCATTTTGTGGTCCCTCTGAATCAAATACAAAATATCAAACACAAACTGCACCCAATTACCATTTCCTGTTCCACATCATGTGTAATACTACCATCTGCAGCTTCCCAGTGATGATATTTGCATTTGTTTGCTCCAATTGATATTAATTTACAAAGCCACATATATCCCCAAAAAAATGGTTCAAATGGCTCTGAGCACTATGGGACTTAAAATCTGAGATCATCAGTCCCCTACAACTTAGAACTACTCAAACCTAACGACATCACACACATCCATGCCCGAGACAGGAATCGAAGCTGCGACCGTAGCAGTCGCGCGGTTCCAGACTGAAGTGCCTAGAACCGCTCGGCCACACCGGCCGGCCCACATATCCCAAATATACAAAGCTTAAAGCAAAGTGGTTTTTTTTTTTTATATAATGTCATGGCAGAAACCTATGAAACTGACAAGCTTTGAAGTTTTTCTTGCACAGTTGTTCAAGGAATTGAAAATCACCATTTTCTATAACAAACTGGCAAAAAAAAAAAAAAGTTTTTGGTCAGAAACAGAGCCAATTCATATGTCAAACTCATGCAGCCACACACCGAGACTGAGGCAGATGGTGATAAAGAGTAGGTCAGACAACACAATGAATTCTGACACATGGAATTATCCCAGTGAAGAAAATAGCCACTAGATTTCCTCATCGATTGTCACACAGGTCTGGAATGACAGCTATAGGGACAAAGAATCACTTCACTGAAAATCAGTTCAAACAACACAATGAATTCTGACACATGGAATTATCCCAGTGAAGAAAATAGCCACTAGGTTTCCTCATCGATTGTCACACAGGTCTGGAATGACAGCTATAGGGACAAAGAATCACTTCACTGAAAATCAGTTCAAGCAGTAGAGTAAATACCATTTGATCTGATGGTAAACCAGCTCAGTTCAACATAGGTTAGTCCAAGGAATACATCACTCTGCTACCAGCAGCTTATCACAGTTGGCTGGAGGGGACTGTTTATTGCAATTGACAAAACTATTGTCTCTATTGAGATTGAAGTTGAGTGTGACTGAAGTTACTTGCTTGTGTATAACAGGTCCAGGTGAAACCAAGTTAATTACTGGATATTTTTAACAGCCATCTGATTCTGCTGTGACAATCCCAGAGTTATTCAAAGAAGGTCTATGGCCAGTAGTGTGTAAATACACAGATCATGCAATGCTAGTTGGAGGAAATTATAAACTACCAAGTACAGAGTGGGACGACAATGGATTCATTGCAGAGGGTACAGACCAAAAGTTGTATGAAGTACTTTTGAACATGTTTCCTTGAGCATCTAATTTGGCAGCCCACATGCCATGGAAATATCTTAGACCTTGTAGCTAAAAATAGGCCAGATCTTATTGAGAATGTCGGTATAGAAACGGGGATTAGTGAACATGGTGTCATTATAGCAACTATGGTTATGGCTACGAGAATGTTTCTGCTAGGTAGAGCAGATAAGCAGTTGTTAACATCCCACTTAGACAGTGAACTGATATTACATAGTTCCACTAAGAGAGATGAATAGGAATTATGGGTAAAGTTTAAGCAGACTGTAAATCATGGTCTTGACAACTATGTGGCTAATAAGTGGCTTAAGGGCAGAAAAGGCCATGGTTTAACAACAAAATTCGGAACGTTATGAGGAAGCAGAGGTTGTTGCACTCTCAGTTTAAAAGAGAACACACTAGTGACGACAGGCAAAAGTTGGACAGATTTGTGTATGCAACAACTACCATCATCGTACCTTAGAAAAACGTCTGGCAAAGAACCCAAAATAAATTCTGGTCTTATGTAAAACAGCTAAGCAGGTCTTTGTCTTCCATCCACTCACTTATTGACCAGCCTGGTATGGCAGTTGAAGATAGCAAAACGAAATTTGAAGTTTTAAATTTCATGTTTAAGAAACTGATCATGCAGGAGAATCATGCAAACATACTATCATTTGACCAAACACACTCCTATATTGATGACATAATAATAAGCACCCCTGGTATAGAGAAACAACTGAAATAGTTGAAAACAAATAAGTCACCCGCTCCAGATGCAATTCGGTTTTTCGAAGAGTACTTTGTGGCATTGGCTCCTTCTTGCATTTATCACAAATCTCTCTCCCTGTGCAAAGTTCCAAGAAACTGGAAAAAATGCAGGTGACATATGTATATAAGAAGGGCAAAAGAACGGATCCAAAAAATTACAGACTAATATCCCCAACATCTGTTTGCTCTACAAAATCCTTGAACATATTCTCAGTTTGAATATAATACATGAATCAACAAGGTTTCAGACAGCATTGCCCATGTGAAACTCAACTTGCTCTTTTCTCTCATGGTACACTAAGAATTATGGATGAAGGGCAACAGGCAGAATCCACATTTGCAGATTTCTGGAAAGCATTTGAGACAGTGCTCCATTGCACGCTGTTAAAGAAGGTATGAATATGTGAAACAGATTCAACAAATATGTGAGTGGCTCAAAGATTTCTTGAACCCAGTACGTTGTTCTCAATGGCAAGTGCTCATCAGAGACAAGGGTATTGTCAGGAGTGCCCCAGGGAAGTGTGATAGGACCGCTGTTTTTCTCTCTATATATATAAAAGATTTGGTGGACAGCATGGGCAGCAATCTGTGGTTGTTTGCTGATTATGCCTTGGTGTAGAGGAAGGTGTTGACTGACTAGGATACAAGATGACTTAGACAAAATTTCCAGTTGTTCTGATGAATGGCAGCTAGCCCTAAATGTGGAAAATTGTAAGTTAATGTGGATGAGTAGGAATATCAAACCTGTAACGTTTGAATACAGTATTTGTAGTATTCTATTTGACACAGTCAAGTCGTTTAAATATCTGGGTGTAACATCGCAAAGCAATACAAGACAGAACGAGCATGTGAGAATCGTGGTAGGGAAGGCGAATTGTCGACTTCTGTTTATTGTAAGAATTTTAAGAAAGAGTGGTTCACCTGTAAAGGAGACTGCATGTAGGACACTGGTATGTCCTATTCTTGAGTACTGCTCAAGTGTTTGAGATCTGCACCAGGTCAGATTAAAGAAAGACATTGAAGCAAATCAGAGGCGGGCTGCTAACTTTGTTACCAGTAGGTTCGAACAATATGCAGGTGTTACGGCGATGCTTCAAGAACTCAAACATGAATCCCTGGTGGGAAGGTGAAGATCTTTTTGAGGAACACTACTGAGAAACTTTAGAGAAACAGCATTTGAAGCTGACTGCAGAACGATTCTATTGCTGCTAATGCACATTTTGCGTAACGAACATGAAAATAAGATACGAGACATCAGGGGTCATACAGAGGTATAGAGAGAGTTGTCTTTCCCGAGCTCCATTTGCGAGAGGAACAGGAAAGGGAATGACTAGCAGTGGTACAGGGTACCCTCTGCAATGCGTCGCATAGTGGCTTGTGGAGTATCGATGTAGATGTAGAATCAAGCAGTCTCGAATAAGTGCAAGTGACTAACATTTTGAAAGAGTGCTTGTTTCAGTTGCACACATAACTATGGTCTTACACTGCCAATGTCCACCGGTTGCCAAATTACATAACACATTTCATTCACATGGGATTACCTTCCTGAAGGGAAAAAAATCCCTCCAAAATAGACAGAGGTTCTGCAAGCAAGTACTGTGTCAATCTCAGTTCTTGTTGCTCATCCCTGACTACCAGGAATCAGTGCACAGAAGCAGCTGGGTTGGTACAACATTCCTCAACTACCAGAAGCAATTTGGTACAACTCCACACTGTTGTATAGTGAACAGTATGCAAGATGTAAAGGTACATCCACACAATGCTTTTTGTCTGTTCAACGTTGTGCACGCATGCATATTTGTGCATGCATAATTTGTTCAGAATGGAATCCATGATTCACTTTGCATTACTCCCCGGGTTAGGTGGGAATCTCGTGCACTGTCTAGCAGATGACAGACAGATGGTACCCGAGTGTGTTTGATCATGTTGTGTGTTGAAGTTATGCTTTAAGGCGATTTGTGTGTTGTCTACAAAGAAATTTATAAATAA
This sequence comes from Schistocerca nitens, assembly GCF_023898315.1. Lineage (NCBI taxonomy): Eukaryota > Metazoa > Arthropoda > Insecta > Orthoptera > Acrididae > Schistocerca > Schistocerca nitens. Next base: position 195,352,963 of record NC_064624.1, on the reverse strand, counting down.
TTCATATGGAATGCCACTTTATTTGAATAAAAATTTGAGAAATGATGCCCTGAATGCCAATCATTAAGTTGACTTGGTGGATTTAATTACATAATAATTATCTAGCTATGATAGCACTCCTTCTAGATTGCATATGAGTACAAAGGTACTGGATGCGGCGTAGCGCCGTATACCTATCCTGCCTTGGAGGAGGTTAAGTGGGAGATGTGTCTCAGAGCTGGATAGTGACAGATGGTGATGCAAGACTGGACGCGCACGTAGTTTATGTATCAGCCGATAGAGGACAATATTGGATAGGGGACTGATTTAGTTTTGACTGTGCCCACTAGAGTGCACTAAAGTAATAGAATGTTTTTCATAAACTGTCCTAGTATTTTCATAAAGTGTTGTTATGTGTTTCTGTGTAGGTAAAATGTCATCAATCTGTTTTAGCAGTATGAATGATGCGTGAGTGTGGTTTAAGGTTAATATGAAAATAATTGTTTAGTGAGTTATGTAGTGGGATTTAGTGTGGGAACATTTCGAAGAAGTATGAATGTGGACAAAGGGGATTTTTGTATAATAGATTTGTAAAGTAAGTTTATGGTAAAGGGAAAGTTAATTCAGGTATAAATAACAATAGTAAATAACTTTATGCATAAACAAAACTTCAGTATATTAGATAATTGAATACTCCATTAGTAGTGTAGCGGTTGACACAGTCATGTCGATTAAATATTTGGGCATAACATTGCAGAGCGATATGAAGTGGGACAAGCATGTAATGGCAGTTGTGGGGAAGGTGGATAATCTTCTTTGGTTCATTGGTAAAATTTTGGGAAGATGTGGTTCATTTGTAAAGGAAACCATTTATATAACACTAATACGACCTATTCTTGAGTACTGCTCAAGCGTTTGGGATCCCTATCAGGTCAGATTGAGGGAGGACATAGAAGCAATTCAGAGGCAGGCTGCTAGATTTGTTACTGGTAGGTTTGATCATCACGCGAGTGTTACAGAAATGCTTCAGGAACTTGGGTGGGAGTCTCTGGAGGAAAGGAGGCGTTCTTTTCATGAATCACTACTGAGGAAATTTAGAGAACCAGCATTTGAGGCTGACTGCAGTACAATTTTACTGCCGCCAACTTATATTTTGCGGAAAGACCACAAAGATAAGATAAGAGAGATTAGGGGTCGTACAGAGGCATATAGGCAGTCATTTTTCCCTCGTTATGTTTGGGAGTGGAACAGGGAGAGAAGATGCTAGTTGTGGTACGAGGTACCCTCCGCTACGCACTGGTGGATTGCGGAGTATGTATGTAGATGTACATGTAATTACATCAGTAAAAAGTGCAGTCATTAGGTTTACTATTTTGCGGTTGGTTATTGATGAAAAGAGAAGACTGACATGGGGGAATGTTGTTTTGCTTTGGCTGTTGAGCAAACTGACCAATGGTAAAGCAATATTCTTCGCGCGCCTTTCTCTGCAGGTAGAGAGGACTTGGAGTATTCTAGAGAGGAGTCGGAGCCTAGCCATGAAACAGTTCAGACGTGTGTAGTAGTAGTTCTGATGGAAATGATAAGTTGCCGGATCTAGCAGTGTTTCATACATCAAAAGTGTGGTAAAGTGACGATATAATTATTCCAATGGGTGTGTCAAAATTTCGGAATTTTTAACTGAATTGTGTGACGAGTAAACACATAAATTCCGCGTGGTGTATTGAGCAGGTCAGTGGCTAAAACTGTGACTGCATTAGGTACCAACAGACTTAATATTTGGCGAGCAGTCTCAATCAAAAACTAATTCCTATTCAAATTACCTAATCAACAACTGCAAAATACTGACAAACTACTTTGAGAAGAATGAAAAACCTGGAAGACACCATCTTCAAGGGAAATGAGTTTTGGTTTTGTAGCAATGTGGGAACACCTAAGTTGAAGAAAGGCAAACTACTCTTTGTACAACATTCAGATTTAGAAAAAGCTTTTCTTTCAGAATGTTTGAAACACTGAACATTGTAGGGATAAAATATGGGGACTGAACGGGAACACTCTTGACCACAAGATTTTTTTTGGAGGTTACCTGTTTTTGTATGTTTTACGTCATCTTCAAACCTGATATTGAAATATTTGAACATATAATAGCATTAGACGGATGTAGTAATATATAAAACACATCTTACAGAACACACAATAGAAGAACAACTTCTACGCTTGACGGTATGCAGTGCTGGTGAACGGAGCCGTCATTACGACTCCAACACTAACTGCTAAAGACAGCAAGGCAGCTGTTGCTCAAATACGCAATGCTCTGCCCATTGCACCCTGAATTACATCTGCAATTGCAGATCAGGCATACAGGACGTAAAACGGTTGTTGCTATAAAGTATATGCACAATGGTTATGAGAAAGCTAATAAATGAAGAAACAGGAGCCTTATATTACATAAAGTAACCGCTACTAACAGCACTTCGTCAGTCGGTGATAATAATATGTATAAGAGAGAACCAATCACAATCGGTTATGAGAATACAGATAGCCATCTGTGAGGATTTATCATGAACTCTTAGACTGTATGGCAGCAAAGATGGTGGTTATATGACACTAATGGTTCCCGAGGAGACGGTGTGGACATTTCGATATGCACCATCTAGCAGAGGAGGGTTTCAGAGCTGTGTCACCGGCTCGATGTCAAATATATACTGGCATGCAGGTCAACACGTAGAAATGCATTCAAGTTAACATGTATTTCTCTTAGATCATAGTGCCAAGGAAAATACTGCTCGACTGTTGCCATTATTTCCTGTCAAAGCGGTGTAGAGATGTACGTGCACGTTTCACCACAGCCAATTTCAAAGTAGCGACAGCGACTAGCTCTTACAAGATACTGGCATGCAAGTAAGACAAATGTCTTAATATGTGTCAGATCCACCCCATGGCATTAACCAAGGAAGATCAGGTAATTATAGTTAGGGGAGCAGGAAACAGCCTTGCTATGAATCCAAGATACAGTATTAGGAGTGACCTGGATAAAATTGGAGCAGTACCTGAGCACACAAATGTGAGGTTTGCCATGATCAGCCCTGGGTAAACACTGCACTAATAATTATTGTCCAATTTCTCTGATACCTATTTTTCAAAAATAATAGAATATTGTATACAAAAGAAAATTAACATGCATTTGTCAAAAAACAATGTACTGACTAAGTCTCAATATGGTTTTCGGGCCCAGTTATCAACAATTAATGTTGTTGAAAATGTTGTTTCTATTGTGCAATCTTCTTTTGAATCCAAATTATCTGCTGAAGCCACACTAGTGGACTTAAGCAAAGCATTTGATTCTGTAAACCACACAATATTGCTGGAAAAACTATGGTGTTATGGCATTAGGGATCTGGAACTCTCCCTCATGAAATCATATCTCAGTAATAGAAAGCAAACTGTAAGCTACAACGGTCAAAAGTCACAGCTACTGAATGTCACTAGAGGTGTACCCCAAGGATCAGTGCTTGGGCTATTACTGTTTATAATATTTATAAATGACCTGGCCAGCAATATGCCATGCAAATCTGTGCTTTACGCAGATGATACAACTTTCATAAATTCAGGGAAGGACATAAATAAACTGAAGGAGCAAAGTAAAGATTTTCTCAGATTATCCAATATGTGGTTCGAAGCAAATGAGTTAGCTATTAACTATGAAAAGACTGTAAATATATCCTTCAGCTTATCCAATGCTGATGTTGAGTACACTTCTACCAAACTTCTTGGCATATACTTAGATACGAAATTAACCTGGCAGAGTCACATAGACAACATATCTCGAAAGCTTTCGCGAGTTATCTATCTACTGAAAAAATTACGCACCTGTGTTTCTGAAAGCCTACTGATTAATTCCTATTATGCATTCTTTCATTTCCATATTAGCTATGGTATTCTTCTATGGGGTAATTCTCCATGGTCAAGGAAAATGTTTATTTGGCGGAAGAAAGCCATCAGGAGCACCTCTGGGATTACCAAAAATAACGTATCATGTAGGTCATACTTCAAAGAATTACACATAATGACAGTCTCTTCTCTTTTTATATACAGCTGCCTTTTGTACATAAAAGAAAACTTTAACAGTTACAACCTTAGGCAGTCCGTTCATAATCATAACACTCATCAAACATTTAAGATAGACGTACCAACAACTCGACTCAAGAAAACACAAGACAGTTATGAATACATGGGAATAAGGCTTTTCAATACATTACCTGTACAGGCACATTGTGCCTCTCTTAATATATTTAGAAGTAAGACTAAAAAATGGCTGAAAGACAAAGCTTTTTACAGTGTTAAAGAATTTGAAAACTCTTCAAAAATAGACCTGACTTACGAAACAACTTGCAACTCTGTTTGAACCTCTTCCTAAGCTTTTTTTGTGTCTGGAGTTCCACATATAATTGTTAAACATGTGGAGAAATCCTTATGTATGAAATGTATTTTTTTATTATGCACATTCTTTAAAATGCACACTTTAGTTATGTGGGATATCTTTATGTATCAAATGTATTCCTTTATTATGTATGTTCTTTTAAAATGTATACTTTAGCTTTGTGCAATACCTCACAATAGTTATATTTCTTAATATGTAAATTGCACATTACTCATGACGACATCGATTGCATGTAGATGCTTAAAGATGGATAAATAAATAAAAATAAAAAATAAATAAATAAATGAGCTGAACTGGATGCTCCAGATACCAGCAAAATCTCACGTAAGTGTTGTTCCAGTAAATGTAATTGGGAGGTGGGGATACACTACACATGGCCTGCACCTGAATAGGATGGAGAAAAGTAAGTTAGCTTCTCTATTAGCAGAAACTGCAAGGGGGTCCACAGTCACACAAGGGGTGATCCCTGTGGTTAATGGGTCCAGGCAGACAGGTTTTATAGGTTGAAGCCAAAGTCCAGATAGATGACAATCAAGATAAACAGAATAAAAGAAACTGCACATACAGTTAATTGGGATTAAGCTAAGGGCAGTATCAGCATACTTAATTAAAATATCAGGGGGGGGGAATAAAGTAGATGAGCTATCAGTGTGTTTAGATGATCTCAAAAATAAGAATGAGATTTATATAATCTGTCTGACTGAACACCATGTAACTGTGGGCATGGATAGTGTCAGTGTAAGTGGGTATAATTTAGCATCTTATACTTGTACATCTAGGATGGATAAAGGAGGAGTTGTCATTTTCATAAAACAAGGGTATAAATGCAAAACTGTAGATATAAGCAAATTTTGTGTTGATCAGCACTTTGAGGTTTGTGCATGTGAACTTTAGCTAGATAATGTAGTATTGATATTAGCAATAGTGTACAGGTTCCCATTAGGAGACTGGAAGCAGTTCATAAAAAAGTTTGACTCCCTATTATGCTGTATGTCAGACAAAAAGAAGAAATTATTAATCTGTGGTGATTTCAATGAAAGCTTTCCAAGTAATTCTGATAGGAAAAGTGAACTAGAAGTGTTATTAACAACATATAACTTAGAATCAGTGATCAATTTCCCTACACATATAGCTCAGGACAGTAGCACAATAATAGATAATGTATCTGTAAAGAAAGATGAAGCAAAACAAACACATGCTTTCCCTGTGGTAAATGGATTGTCAGACCATGATGCACAACTGATTAACTTACAAAACCTAACACGGTGTATAGTTCAGAAACCATTAAGTAAAAGTTTGAGGTCGCTCAACCCAGTATCTATACAGCACTTCAGAGAAAGCTTAAGAAATGCTAATTGCAGAGATGTATATAATGAGCCAAATGCTAAGTGCAACATATTTCTTGATAAATTTATATCCCTCTTTAAACATTGTTTCCCAAAGAAAATTACTACGTGTAACACCACACACTTTTCAAAGAAACCTATGTTAGAGAAGAAATTAACAACTCCAGCAATAAAATCAGATCAGTATGGAATGTTGTTGATTTTGATTTGATTTGATTTATTTCGTGTTCCATAGGTCCAACTGTGTTGGATACACAAGGATGTGGAACGAGTCAGTTTTTTACAAATACAATCTGATAGCATATACAGAAATTTGAGTACATAATTATACAAAAATTTATACAGTAAATTCTTTGTGCAGGAATACAGAAAAAGAAAATACATATTTTCTTAGAATCATTAAAACACTAAAGAAAACAGATACACAGAGCTCAGGTTAAATAATATTCTTAGTGGCATTATGTCAACTTGTATTATATAATATTAAAATATTACAATTTATTTAGTTAAAAATTCATCTAGACTGTAAAAAGCTTTTTCTAGCGCTTTCTTAAATTTACTCTTGTTATGAATCTCTGTCTTTATTTCGGGAGGAAGAGCATTGAAGAGTTTTGCTCCAGTGTAGTGGACACCCTTTTGCGCCAAGCTCAAATTTCTGAGCTTGCTGTGTATGTCATTCATCCTCCATGTGTTATGCTCGTGATAATTACTGTTTGATTGAAATATCTCTATATTTTTACAAACAAAACACATGAGAGAAAAAATATATTGGCATGTAGTTGTGTATATTTTAAGTTTACGAAAACTATTTCTACACGAGTCTCTTGGGTGCAATCCACATATAATTCTTAAAGCTCACTTCTGTGCAATGAACACTTTCCTTGCTAATGGCTGGTTGCCCGAAAAAATAATTCCGTACTCAATGAGAGAATGAAAATAGCCAAGATATGCCACTTTTGCAGTGTTAGGTTCAACACATGTAGTGACAACCCGTAAAGCATAGGTAGCAGAGCTAAACCTCTTACAAAGATCAATAATATGTGAACACCAGTTCATTTTCTTGTCAATGTGCACTCCAAGAAATTTTGTTGTTTCTATTCTTACTATTGGTTGATTACATGTCACACTTAACTCTCTCTCTTTTTCTGTTTTTGTACAGAATTGAATAAAGCTGGTCTTACTGGAATTTAATGAGAGACCATTCACCTTGAACCAATTAACCAAATCTGAGAGTATGTGATTAAAGAGTTCCTCAAGATTGTTGTCTGTTCTACTACTCATAAAAATTGTGCTATCATCAACAAATAATGTAAATTTACGCGGCAGGCTTGTACATGATGGTAGATCATTTATAAAAATCAGGAATAATAGTGGCCCAAGAATTGAGCCCTGAGGCACTCCACATGTAATGGAACTCCATTCAGAATCTGAGGAAGCGTCACATACTCCACCTGAGCTATTCAAGACAACTTTTTGTTTTCTGTCTTGGAGGTACGACTGTAGCCAGTTGCCTGCAACACCACTTATTCCTACCAATTTAGCTTTTTGCAAGAGAATCTGGTGATGAACACAGTCAAACGCTTTGGATAAATCACAGAAAACACCAAGTCCTAGCATTTTTTCATTAGGGGTTTGTAGGACTTCATTTGCAAATGCGTAGACTGCGTCTTCTGTTGAGCGGCCCTTTTGAAAGCCAAATTGGCTTTTGCTGAGAACTCCATGCTTCATGAGATGATCAGTAATTCTTACATGTATTAGCTTTTCTAGAATTTTGGAGAAATCTGTCAGCAAAGAGATAGGTCGATAGTTAGTTAGTTCAGCTTTATCGCACTTTTTGTACAGGGGCTTCACAATGGCATACTTAAGTCTAATGGGAACAACACCTTTCTGAAGGGAAGCATTGAAAATATGACAGAGAATGTCCCTTATCCACACACAAGAATATTTCAATAAATTACTAGATATATTATCAACCCCTGCAGAGTTCGTACTTTTTTGAGACGTGATGAGTTTTTGAATTTCTTCTACAGTGACAGGATTAAGGTGCATTTCTGAAATTGTTCTTTGAATATACTGCTTGACAAAGAGTTACAGCTTCATCAACATTGGGCTTGCAACCAATCTGTTGAGCTACTGATATAAAGTGTTTATTAAAAATCTCAGACACCGTTTTGGGGTTATCTACTAGGGTACCTTCATATCTGATTTTATTTACATATTCTTTGCTTGTTGTATCTCTTTCTGTTTCTTCTTTAACAATGCTCCAAACTGTTTTTATTTTATTACTAGAATTATCTATTTTCTTCTCATAACAAAGGGCTTTTGATTTCCTTTTTAGTTGCTTCAAAATTTTTCAGTATAATCTATTGTGTTCCCATTTTTCTACATCTTTACAGAATCTTATTGCAGCATAACTTTCCCTTTTGGTTTTACATGACTGTTTTATACCTTTTGTAATCCAAGGCTTACTTACAGAATTGGAAGTACTGTTTCTGACCAATTTCTTGGGAAATATTTCTTCAAAAAGAGCACAGAATTCATTTATAAAACAGTTAAATTTAGCATCATCATCATCATGGCTATATACTAAAGACAAATCCATTTGCTGCAACCTGTGGTTGAAAGTTCCTTTTGCCTCTTCATTCATTACTCTTATGAATTTCTGTTCTTTTTTGAACACATTAACATCATAAAGAGTGAGAATTTGTCCATCATGATCTGAAAGCCCACTTATAACCTGCCTGACAATATAATTCTGATGTCTACCTACATCTAAAAAAATGTTGTCTATCATAGTTTGGCACTCTGATGTAATTCTTGTTGGGAAGTTTATTACTGATGTCAGATTATGTAAGGTCATCACAATCTCAAAGTCTATTTTATTCTTATTTTCAGTCAAAGTTTATATTAAAATCACCTAAAACTACAATATCCTTCGCTTTTGAAAGTAACCTGACAGAAGGAGTTCCATTGAATGCAGAAAAGTTTTTATATCACCTGAAGGAGATCTGTAGACAGCCAACACTATTATTGAGTGGAATTTAGTTATTATTTCTGTGGCAAATGCCTCAAATTGTTGTTCCACACAATATTTCTTAGTATCTGTAGCTTTGTATGCTACACTGTCCTTAACATAAATTGCTACTCCACCTTTATCTTTACTTTCCCTACAGTAGTATGTTACTAAACTATAACTTACTATAGATGGCAAGGCACATTTATCAGTAACATGGTGCTCAGTCAAGCACAAAATCTGAGCATTATTTATACTGTCCTTTTCACAAATGTTAATAAGGAGTTGATCCGTTTTGTTTAAGAGGCCCCTTATATTTTGATGAAAGAAAGAGATGCCTTCCTCTTGCTTTTTCATTCTATTAGTGCTGTTACCTGACTGAGAATCCATTGGAGCCTGTCTTGAGACAGGAGAGAGGAGACACTTGACACTACCTACCATTGTCCCTTCTTTTTCTTCAGGCTCACACATAAAAAATCGCTGAGATGAGAAGGAGACTCAGCATTTCTTCTGTCCAACAGCCTTCTATTTGTTGTTGTCGATGGTGATGCTGTTTCTGACACTTCAAATGTTGGTTCTGCCACTAATGCTGTGTTTCCTTGTGAACCTGGAGCCTTCTCGTTTTTCTTATTTTCATCTAAAATAATATCTGGATGATGAGGAACAGTAGTTCTTTTGTCGTTGAAATCGATGTCCACTGTTAGAAGGTAGACAGGAAAAGTAACTACTGGGGTAGGCAGTATTACTGTTAAAGAGAGCGAGACCAGCCTAACCAACAGTACACAAGTAGAAAATGTATTTAACAATCATTTCTTAAATGTAGGAGAAAAAATTGGTGAGAACAGTTCAAAAGAAAAAGCTAGGCAGTACACGGAAGAGACTGTTTTGAAAAAATTTAGTCAGATTAAGTTTCACCTACCCTCCCAGGAGACACCGCCTTATAGTAGGCACTTTCAGTGCCGGGCAGGAGGGTTTGCGTGCTTCAGTGAAGTCGAGAGCTATGCTGGCGGTAGCATAGCTACTGGCAGGGTCTCCCAAGCCGGACTGGTCTCGACAGAGCAGCCAGACAAAGTGTGTCCCACAACATAGGGCAGGGAGGGCTCTAGAGGCGTAGTGAAGCCAGCTTCCTTAGAGGAGTAAACCTCGTACAAATCCTGGTCCTCCAGGTTGGGGGTTGGGCATGGGGCTAATAATCCCATACTGCAAAAAAAAAAAAGAGAATATTACGGAAATTCAACAGAGGCCTCGGAAACTGGATGGAAAGCATGTATCACAACACCGGCAAAGGAAACGGATAAAGGATCTAACAGTAGCATCGTGGAATGTGAGGACAATGGTTCAGCCTGGAAAAATGAAAGAAACAGCCAATGAAATTTTAAAATTCAAATATGATATTGTAGGGCTACAGGAAACAAGATGGCAGGGGAATGGGCAGATAGATTAACCTTAGTACTCATTGGTATATAGTGGACCAGAAGAAAGAAGAGGCTAACTTGGAACAGGGTTTATAATAACTAGGGAAGTTAGGAAAAGCCTTCTAGAATTTGAACCCATAAATGAAAGGATGTTCAGACTCAGACTAAAAGGTAAATTTAGGAATATATCAATAGTTAATGCACATGCACCAACAGAGGAAAAAGAGGATATAATTAAAGAACAGTTCTACGAAGACTTGGAAAAAGTATACTGTGCAGTACCTAAATATGACCTGATGCTAGTAATAGGAGATTTTAATGCAAAAATAGGTAGGAATGAACATCCGTATGGAGCTTCTGGAAAATATTCACTACATGAAGAAAACAATGAGAATGGAGACTTACTATGCCAATTCGCAGCAAGGAATAATACGATTATTAAAAGTACCTGCTTTCCACATAAAAGGATCCATCTGGGTACTTGGAAGTCTGCAGCCAATGGAGTAGCTAATCAGATTGACCATATTTTAGTGATTGCACGCCACTCCACGTCAGTTACGGATGTGCAGAGCTGCAGAGGACCAAACTGCGATTCAGACCACTTTTTGATAAAATCAGTCTTGAGAGAGAAATTGTCACTAACAAATGGCAACAGAATGGGAAAGATGACGAAATGGAATACAGACAAACTGAACATCACTGATGAAGTAAAAAAAAATACCAAGTAACATTAAGCAGAAAGCTGAGCAATGAAGAGACCACAGTAGGAGTAGATGAAAGGTGGAACAGGTTTGAAAAAGCCATTAAGGATGCTGCAGACGAAATAATAGGCATAAGAAGGAACAGAAGAACCCAGGAGTGGTTTGATGAAGATTGCAGGTCAGCAATAGAGGAAAAGAACAGGGCAAGAACAAAAGTGCTACAGAGAGAAACCAGAAATAATTTGGAACAATATAGAGAATTAAGGAGAAGAGCTAACAGACTGTGCAAGAGAAAGAAAAGAGAGTGGAATAAGAAGAAATTTCAAGAACTAGAAGAACTAAAGGAACAGAGTGAAATAAGAAAGTTCTATCATGCCATAGGCAAAATGAAGAATAGATTCCAACCAAAAACAACGGCCTGTTCCAGTAAAGATGGGAAAATGATAAGAGAGGAAGAACTGATAGTGGGAAGATGGGCAGAGTATTTCAAAGGTACACTAAGCACCAGCCTAGAAGATGAAGAGACAGCTGCACAGGAGGGAAGAGTGGATCTGGAAGTAGACAATGAAACCAATGAGGCAAGAAAGCCAACACTACAAGAGGTTTCCCAGGCTGTGCCCAAGTCAAAAAACAATCAAGCCCCTGGGGAAGACAGCATAATTGCTGAATTAATAAAAACTGGTGGTGAGGCTGTAATAAAGGAACTGCACACATTAATATCAGATATATGGGAAACAGAAACTATGCCAGATAATTGGAAAATTGGAATAATAGTCCCCATTTGTAAGAAAGGGGACAGAACAGCATGTGAAAACTATAGAGGTATAACACTCCTAAGTACAGCTTATAAGATCTTCACAAGTATATTAAACGAAAGGATACGGAAGTGTGCAGAAGGCATACTACGGGAATATCGGTGTGGCTTTTGACCAGACAGAGGAACAACTGATCAAATATTTGTGATAAGGCAAATGATGGAAAAGTTCTATGAATATGATATAGATCTGCATTTCTTATTCATCGATTTCAAACAAGCCTTTGACAGCATAAATCGGCAAGAACTATACAGAGTTCTGAAAGAAGTTGGTATATGTGCTAAATTAATAAGACTAATCAGAATGACAATGACAGAGACAAGAGCAAAAGTAAAGGTCCTTAGCAGAACAAGTGAAAGCTTTGACTTTAATAAAGGTGTGAAGCAAAGGGATAGTCTCTCCACTGTCCTATTCAACATAGCCCTGCATAGTGCAGTAAATAAAATCAACAAAAGGGGCACCATATTCATGAAAACTAGCCAGATATGTGCATATGCTGATGACATTGCTATAGTAGGAAGAAATACCAATACACTCCTAGAAACATACCGGGCAATGGAAACAGAAGCCTTAAAAATTGGGCTCATAGTAAACGAAAACAAAACAAAATATATGGTAATGTCACAATCTGAGGCCAGAAGAACCCCTAAAAACCTAAACATCAACGGGAAATGCTTCAATGGAGTGTCCTCTTTTAACTACTTGGGAGCCCTAATAACAAATGATAACAGTATTGGAAAGGCTATAAGGGAAAGAATACAAGCAGGAAACAGAGCTTACTTTGCAAATATGCAGCTTTTCAAAAATAGCCTTGTTACAAGAAAAACTAAAGTGCTAATATATAATTCCCTAGTCCGCCCAGTTATCACATACGGCTCAGAGGTATGGACGTTGGCAGAACACGATAAAAATGCTCCAAGAAGCATTGAGTAGAAAATACTATGCAAAATCTATGGGCCAATAAGGGAGGAAGAAGGCTGGAGAATACGCTACAATGCCGAATGACAAGAGTTAATACAAGGCAGGGACATAGTAAAATTTGTGAAATCACAGCAAATACGATGGCTAGGACACTTTGAGAGAATGGCAGAGGATAGAATTCCAAAGAAAATGATGAAAGGTATGATCCATTCAGTCAGGCGAAAAGGGAGACCTAGAAGAAGATGGATCGATGAGGTAATAATGGATAACACCAGTATGGGAGTCCAGGGGTGGAAAAGAGCAGCAAATAACCGAGAAGTGTGGAGGAAGATTGTTGAAGAAGCCAAGGCTCACCAAGGGCTGTAGAGCTACTGAAGAAGAAGAAGAAGAAGAAGAAGAAGAAGAAGGTTTCACCTAACAGACTCTTGTGAAATAATTAACATGATTAAATCTCTGAAAAATAAATGCTCTGTTGGAGTAGATGACATCTCTAATAAGATATTAAAACAATGTGGAGCAATTACAGTTGATGTTTTGAGTCACATATGTAATGTATCACTAACTCAAGGTATTTTCCCAGACAGGTTAAAATATCCCATTGTCAGGCCTCTCTACAGGAAGTGGGACTCCACAGATGTCAATAATTATCGGCCAGCATCCTTACTTACAGCATTCTCAAAAATCTTCGAGAAAGTAATGTACTCAAGAGTGGTTAGCCTTCTCAACAGTAATGGGATACTTAGTAAATCACAGTTCGGATTTCAAAAATGCTGTTCCAATGAGACAGCAATATACAATTTCACTGTCCACATAATAGAGTCTTTAAATACTAAAATGTCACCAATAGGAATTTTCTGTGACTTGTCCAAAGCATTTGATTGTGTGAACCAAGACATTATGTTACAGAAATAACAATTCTATGGTATAAATGGAATAGCGTATGAGTGGTTTAAGTCATACCCACAGAACAGAAAGCAAAAAGTTTCCTTATATGGGTCAAGTGATTTAAATAAGTTTGCCACTTCATCTGACTGAGGTGAAATTACATTAGGTGTTCCACAGGGTTCGGTCATGGGTCACCTTCTGTTGTTCATATATGTGAACGACCTCCCTCCCTATCTGAAACAGGCAGCTGAACTGACACTGTTTGCTGATGATACAAGCATAATTATTAATCCAGTAAAAGAAACTCCAATTGAAAATGATACAAATAAGGTCTTTGGAAAAGTCATTAATTGGTTTTCGGCAAATGGACTTGCTCTAAACTTTGAAAAAACACAGTACATCCCATTTTCTACTGCAAAAAGTACAGTTCCTTCAATAAATATAACACATCAACAGAAGAAAGTAGACAATAGACAGGGTTTGGGTGTACATATGGATGAGAATCTTAATTGGAAAATTCATATTTTAGATCTCCTAAAGCGACCAGGTTCAACAACTTTTGTGATCAGAATAATTGCCAATTCTGAGGATATAGACATTAGTAAGCTAATATACTTTGCATACTTTCACTCTGCTGTCTTACAGAATAATATTTTGGGGTAACTCAACATTTAGACAAAAAGTATTCACTGCTCAAAAGAAAGTGGTTAGGATAATGTGTGGGGTTGATAGTCTCACATCTTGTAGGCATCTTTTTAAAAAATTGGGAATTCTCACAACAGCCTCAAAATACATCTACTCACTAATGAAATTTGTTCTCAACAACATGAACCGGTTTAAAAACAACAGTGACATTCATGATTATAATACCAGAAAAAAGAAAGACCTACACTATTCTTTGCTCAACCTATCTTTGGCACAGAAAGGGGTAAAATATTCACATCGTAACGGCTAATGTACCATGCGCTTGATCAATGGAACACGCAACTAACTAACTAACCACGTAACTAACAGTGACACTGATGCAGGGTAAAAATATCTAAAGCATGAAAGAGACATTAAATGAAGTTACATCAAACTCTCAGTGAGCCACCGAGGCAGTCAAATACATAAAACAAGCATAAGAAAACTGAAGTGTAAAAAAATGAACTTAGTTGATTACCATCATTCCACAAAACAAGCATACAAAATGTCAGGTGTACAAAAATATTGGTTACAACACTACAATATAATATATGATAGTGTTAAATATATAATATATTGTACTGTTATAATATATATATATATATATATATATATATATATATATATATATATATATATATATATATATATATATATATAATTCAGTAGTGACAAACATAAAACAAATGCATAAGCAGCCAAGTTAAGAGGTACTGTGATTCTAGATTAGTCACAAAATGCCCATCAAACAATAATAAGCACAAAGTTACAATCACCATTTGGAGAAATAACAGAGGAATACATACGAACTGAAGCAAACAGCAGCCCTGACATTCACTACTACTGTATGAAACATTTTGATATGACCATGCCATCTCCATGGGAACCATTACTGTCATTTACCCACCATCTCTGCTGCCCTATAATCATCTAGTTTGCAATAAATCTCCACATAGGGCTATCAGTATTCTCACAACCAATGACTGATTATCTCTTTTGTATAGATTTTTATCTCAGGTTGACAAAATAGTGTGTATAGCAGTTTCTTTATATTATACAAGCACTAATTTCTTCATTTGTTATTTGCTTTTGTGTAACAAATCTGTACACACTACTGTAACAAATGTTTGACGTTTGCTATCACTGATGTAAATCAGAATGCAGTGGGCAATGTATTGGGTATTTAAACAACACCTGCATTCCTCTCCTTAGCAGTTAACGTTCATAGAGTCTTAACGCCTGGTCTGTCCACTGCTACCACCTACCATCATCATAGGTATAATTTGTATATTAATTGTAATATATTTTATATATTAGTATATCCCTATAATTCTGTTTTCATAATTCAATATGAGGTCTGAAGATGGTCGAACAGACCAAAACCGGTAACCTCAAAACAAAAATAAAGGTTTGTTGCAGTCTGGAGTTACTGTTCACTTTAAAGTAACGAAAAACTGTTGTTCTCCAAAATAAATGTTCTAAAAATTACTAAAATACAGGGAGCTAAGGGTACTGAACCCAGATCGCAGATGTAAGAATCAAAGGACATGAACAGGGGGCAACAATTCAGAAGTTCAGGCAGAAAAAATAAAAATTTTGAAGTTTGCTAATGATATTTTAATTTTGTCAGGAACAAGTAAGGGCTCGCAAGAACAGCTGAAGGATGGATTGTTCCTTGATAAGAGAGACAACTTAACATTAAATATAAATGTATGGGTTAACAAATGCTTTCTGGAGATTTTTTGACAGTAGCATAGCGTTTCACAGATGTAAGGTGAAGATAATTATTAGTTCAGACAAGAAACATTAGATTTTGAATTGGTGGTGTTGTTGAAGTATGCTGAAGTTTAGACAAGTAGAAGAATAACTAATGAGGCACTGAATTGAACTCGGGAGAAAAAAAGGATCCATCCTGTGGCATCAAGTTGTTTTTTTTTTGTGTTTTTTTATTGTTTAAGCTAAAATAACAATACTAACAGTATGAATATATACAATACATCATTTGTCTCTATTAAAAAATTCGTCAATGGAGTAGAAGGTGTTGGCCACTAGTAAGTCTTTCAGGCTCCTTTTAAACTGATCTTTATTTGTAACTAAATTTTTCATGCTTACTGGCAAATTATTGAAGATGAGTGTTCCTGAGTAGTGGACCCCTTTTTGAACTAAAGTAAGTGCTTTTAAGTCCTTGTGCAGATCATTTTTGTTCCTGGTATTGTATGTATGAACTGAGCTGTTTGTTGGAAAAAGCGATATATTATTTACGACAAATTTCATTAAGGAGTAAATATACTGAGAGGCAGTAGTTAGTATACCCAGTTCTTTGAAGAGGTTTCTACAGGACGTCCGTGAATTTACTCCACAAATAATACGTATTACACGCTTTCGGACTCTGAAAAGTTTTGTTTGACTTGAAGAGTTACCCCAAAATATTATACCATATGACATTATGGAATGGAAGTAGGCAAAGTATGCAAGCTTTTTCATTTTTATGTCGCCTATGTCTGCTAACACTCAAATTGCAAATACAGATTTGTTAAGGTGTTTCTGCAGTTCTGTGGTGTGCTCTTCCCAACTGAATTTATCATCAAGTTGTAGTCCCAGGAATTTAAGACTGTCAACCTCTTCTATCTGCTCTTCTTCGTATTTTATGCATATGGTGGGTGGAAACCTCTTACAGGTTCTGAATTGCATATAGTGAGTCTTATCGAAGTTTAATGTCAGTGAGTTGGCTTTAAACCATTTATTAATATCCATGATAATATCATTAGCAGACCTTTCTAGAACTACACTTGACATACTATTTATTGCAATACTTGTGTCATCTGCAAACAAAACGAACTCTGCTTCTGGCAGTGTAACTGATGAGAGATCATTAATGTACACAAGAAAAAGCAATGGCCCTAAGATGGATCCCTGTGGGACACCACATGTAATTTCTTCCCGTTCTGATGATGACTGATGACTTAATTCACTAGTCCCTTGCACTGACACCCTTTGTTTCCTGTTAGTGAGGTATGACTTGAACCATTTTGCAGCACTGCCCGTGACACCATAGAATTCTAATTTACTTAAAAGGATGTTGTGGTTCACACAATCAAATGCCTTTGACAAATCACAGAAAATACCAGCTACTTGTAATTTGTTATTTAATGACTTAAGTACATTTTCACTATAGGTGTAAATAGCCTTCACGATATCAGAACCCTTCAGAAATCCAAACTGTGTTTTGGTAATATGTTTCTTGTGGTCAGATGGTTGAGCAGCTGCCTGTACATTACTTTTTCTAAATTGTTTGAGAATGCTGGCAAAAGTGAAATCGGTCTGTAGTTTGATGGTATCTCTTTATCCCCTCTCTTGAACAGAGGCTTAACATCTGCATATTTTAGCCAGTCAGGAAATGTCCCAGTTATAACTGACTGGTTATACAAGTAACTTAGAATTGTACCAAACTCACAAGAACATGCCTTAATTAACTTTGTTGATATTTCATCGTACCCACTAGAATGCTTTGTTTTTAAAGATTTTATTATGGAAGTTATTTCTTTTGGTGAAGTGAGTGATATATTCATGTACTTGAAGCTATTTGTGAAGGCTAGTTTCAGATATTCATGGGCATTATTTACTGATCCTGACAGTCCCATTCTATCAGTAACGGATATAAAGTACTTGTTAAATAGATTTGCCACACTATGCCCATCAGTTACTAATGTGTCATCTACCCTTAGTGCTATTTGCTCCTGATCCTTTCTGGTTCTACCAGTCTGCTCTTTCACTATATCCCATATTGTTTTTATTTTGTTCCCTGACATTGCTATCTTCTTCTCGTAGTGCATTTGTTTAGACATCTGAATTACTTTTTTAAATGTTTTACAGTATTCCTTGTATTTAGCTAAATCATCAGCATCGGAGCTATTGTTGGTCGACAGCTACATTTTCCTTTTTGTCTTACAGGAAATCTTTATTCCTTGTGTAATCCATGGTTTTATTATAGACTTCTGTTTAATTTGAGTAACTTTTAGAGGAAAACAGTTTTCAAACATGGTACTGACATTGTTCATGAATGTGTTATATTTTTCATTCATATCATGAGCACTATAAACATCTTTCCAGTTCATATCTTTGAGCAGTTTTCTAAAACACTCAATTTTTGGTTGATTGACTACTCTCCTGTACCCAGATTTAGCAGTCTTGATAATCTGCTTAGAATTTACATCTAAAACAAGGAGCTGCATGTCATGATCTGATAGTCCATTTATAACAGGTTTTATGATATGATTTTGTTCCTTTGATTTGTCTATAAAATTGTTATCAATGGCTGTCCTTGAGGATTTAGTGATCCTAGTTGGAAAGTTTACAGTGTGAGTTAGATTGAAAGACAACATTACTAACTGCAGTGAATGGTTACTGGAAGATTGCATTAGAAAATCTGTATTAAAGTCACCAGCAATCAAAATTCCTTTGTTTCTTCCTGTTAAATAACCCAAAAGAGCTTCTAGATGATCTAAGAATAGATTATAATTTCCTGCAGGTGCTCAGTAAATAGTTATTATTATAGAGGATCTGTTATGGAACTATACTTCTGTTGCACATGCTTCTAGATGCTGCTCTAAACAGAATTTATTAATGTCAATGTTCTTGAATTTATGGCAGTTTTTGATAAATGTGGCAACTCCTCCTCCACCCATATCTCACTCTGCAGAAGTAGGAAGCTAGCTTAAATCCTGAAATGTCTAACATATCTATATCAGTGGTCACTTGATGTTCAGAGGGACAGATTATGTCAATTTGGTTAGATGAATTCATTTCATCGATACAAATGAGTAGTTCGTGAACTTTATTTCTAAGTCCCAGAATGTTCTGATGTAATAAAGGTATGTTCACTGCAATTGTGGATATAAAATACAATAGGCATGTCTAAAGATTAATACAATAAATAAAAATGTTTATGAAAGTGTAATACTCCCACAAAAAACTCCATAATAGAAAAACTTTTTTGCCATGTAAATTATCCTGTGCAGTTCACTTAATACAAGGTACAAGGCACTTATTAAAATTTTTTCCTAAATTTAATTTATTTAATTTTATATGAAACAGATAGAATGCTATTGTTGTGTTTCAAAAACATGCTTAACTTTTTCATAAATATAGTTATATTTTGTAGAAAGTAGCATATCTAAAAATTATTAAATTTATTTTCATAACTGTATAAATAACTTGTTTATATTATATCTCTGATTAGTTTGTAATCACAAAACGAATTCCAATTCAATTTGTATCCTTAAAAGCAGAAATTGCTTGAGAAGCTTCCACATGCTCCTGGAAGGAAGAAGGTTTTTTACATGTGTAATATACCTTGTGCAGTGACTGTGCGAAGATGCAGTGTCACTTGGTTTTTTAAAAACCGGGACCACTGATCTGCCCCTAGAGAGAGTAAAACTATTATGAAACATAAGGAGCCTAAAAGACAAGTACCTGCAATATTTAGTTATATCATTATTCATTTAACTTCATGTTGGTACTGTTATACAGCAAAAATATTTACTGAAATAGTAGTGAAAAACACTAAGTGTAAATTATTAATATACCAAACCCCAAGGACTTTTTTTACATAATATTGGAAATACTGAAACTAAAAGTCTGACTGAACAGTCTATGGGTTACTGACTGTCCCAGAAGCACTAAAGTCGCTGTCAACCAGCAGTATACATGGGGGGCTATTCAATCAACAAACACACCAAGAGAAAATGAATCACATGATACTACAAGTAGGTCTAGTTATTTAGATTCTAAATGATGGGGTGGAACCATTTAGAGATGTACACTCTTTATAGTTATATACGATGAATAGAGAGAGTAGCGTGAAGAGCTCTATGCAACCAGCCTTCAGATCATAACACAGACATCTTGCTCTAGCACTAATACAGCTCAATTCACACGGTCAGTGCATGCCACAGCTATGGTGACAATACTTGCTGAAGTGACACGCATTATCTATTTGATCAATATTCCTGAATCAATAACCTGGCAACATTTTTGGGACATTTACGTACAATCACCATAAATCCAACCACCCCCACCCCCCTCCCTGCCATCTCTATCAGAACAATGTACTACAATCATCGAATACTTTAATTAACTAACAAACAGAGATACCAGTTGACGACAAATGCAAAACCTTATACTGCATACTGCACCCCCCCCCCCCCCACACACACACACAAGGTGACTGCAAACTAGCATTTAACAGCCCCTTATACCAGCAACATAGTGCTGGCAGTTTCAGTAAAGGTTTCACGTGCAAACTGTCGACGCCTCTACCTCACACGAGCCATTTAACAACCACTTTCAATCAGTATTTCTACCAAAATCATAATGCCGAGGTCTACAATAGGAAATTAACAGCTCTGTTTAGTATCCGGGCAATGGCAGTCTATGCATACATAGCAAACAATGAAAAAAAATGTTAAACTTTATTAATCTTGTTCCGAGCCGAATTTCCGGCAACTAAATATAGGCTGTATTAGGGAATATATTTTTCATTAACTCCCTGAATTCTTGGCGTATTTTTATGCCTTCGGATGTTCGAGTACTCACATTGGGATTTCCAATGTTACCTTGTATAGTTTGTATCCATAGCAGTAACACTAGTTTTCACACCTCTCATTAATTTCGGGGGGGGGGGGGGGGGGGGGGGGAGATTATACGACCTGGAAAAGGATCTTTGTAGACTATAGCCTACCGGCACAAAATTTACCATTTTTTGTACTACCTGAATAACCACAAATTTCAACAAAGATCTCACTATAAGCGATAGTGAAACACAACCTCTTTCGATAGCTATATTAGCACACACGGATGATTCGTTAAAATACTTCTGAATTACAAAGGAATACAGAACCATAGCTGCTAATAGTGTGCATGATATACCGTATCACTAGTGGGCTCCAATACAGTCTGCAAGTAACGAGGCAGCACTTTCAGCATGTGAGCTACAGTGATGTTACTCCCGCCCGTCTCACCAAAACGAAATATATACAATAGTAGTAGTAGGAGTAGTAGACTATTCTGAGCTGTAGCCTAATGTTGTGCTTCGCACCATATTTAAAACATTTTTATCAGAAAACATATGTGGTAAAATCGGAAAACTAACATTAAATACAGGACGTGACCCCAACGACTATTTCTACGCATATAATGTACGTAAATTGCACTAACTACGAAAAACGCAAGGGGGTCCGTTACATATTACATATGAAAGAAATGCCTTAATGCAAACGCATTACAGCTAACATCATTCTCTTACACTTAGGGCATTTACACTTTCGTAAACACACAATAGTTTCGGGGCGAACGAATCTACAATGTATTGCTAGCAGAACACTTTTTCGCGTCATAGACAAAAAGAATAATAGTGCGACTCAAATAATTAGGACTTGCCACTTCCAATAATGACGAAATACAAACAACCGCCAAAACGACTCGTTTTCGGCCAATCACGAGCTGAGGACGACGATAAGTGACGGGGCTTAAATGATCGCCATACCTTCTGAGGCAGCGTCTCGAGCTGCCATCTGTTGGCAACACCGAGGAACACCGCAATACTCCAATGCTTTTTTTATTTTAGTTCGCATTGGCAATTTTAGCACCAAAATATTGCATGTAACAAACATCTCCGCAGCTACATCAATAATTTATTTCTAGTATGCTAATAAAACAGCAATAAGTACCCATCTCTTTTGATTATCTGTGAAGAATTGAAGTCGTACCCGTAAGCTTTTCTGGCAAGGTTTTATTTAGATTTGTACCTGCCACTGGTAAAGTTAGTGGAATTATGTTACTTGAAATTTTTGGAGGGTACGGATTAAATGTTCCGTGCCTTAAAACTGTGCTTACAGAGGGATGCCGTGACGGTATAGCATATGGTTGTCTTCTGCTTCCAACCCATGTCCATCACAGCTGGAATTTACGTGTGCCAGCACGCTGTGGGGCTGCCGCAACTCCCAACAAGCATCTCCTCTACAAGAATTGCATTTTTAAGATCACCGGCATATGTCGTTGCTTAAAGTCAAATCTGGTTGTATTTCTAGTCTTTGCCTTTCGAACAAGTCACAAACAATTTTGGAAAGACTGTATCGAGTTTACTGTAGTGCAACCCAGGTTACTTTTACTTTCCTGTTTATTTTTCTTCTCTGTCCAACTTGCAACTTAATCCACTTGCTCTTTGCATGTTAGTTTAGCTTTTTGTATCGAGTTACAAGCATCCTTCAATCTTTGTTTTAGATTGCAGCTTTATGTGGATCAAGTGTAAGTAGCACAATGCTGCCATCCAAAGCAGGGTGCTTCACGTCAAAATACTTCCCGCGTTTCGTCTCACCCAGTGGATCTCGTGAATTATGACGAAAAGTGCTAGTTAAATGACATGAATATATGCTTTCGTACCAACTGGTTCGGGATTAGTCTTCCCTCACTCCCAGTAGCGCTATGACAATTTTTTTCTTTGTGTACGGCGTCAGCCTGTCCATTGCTCTCAGTTTTGGAAATTCAGGCTAGCAGAAGACGGCAGGTGGTGTAATTGAGGCGATTCTAACTCCTCCACTTGCTCGTATTGAAGACAGAGAGAGAGAGAGAGAGAGAGAGAGAGAGAGAGAGAGAGAGGCACGTCAGCCCACAACAGCTCCCGAGCCGGCGCAGTGCGACAGCATATCTGGTAGCTATGGGACGCCATTGACTTGTGTCAACAACTTAAATGGAAGACGAGGACCCACAGCCCAATATACTTTTAATTCTGTTTTACTCTATGGACTTCCCAACTATTTGTGATGGTATTTTGTCTTAGTCCGTTAAATTTCATGACATACATTTTACAACCTGATGATGAGAGCATTGTCTCTTGAAACGCGTTGTTAAAACATATGTATAAGAATCGCGGTTGAATACTAACAGTGATGCACCAGCCTGCGTGTCAGAGTAGCCGACCTCACATAGTACGGACTGCCGCCGACAGATGGCATGCGCGAGCGCTGCAAAGCATAAGGCTTTGTATAGTGGAAGTATGGCCCTGGTGATACAGTGATTTCTGCAGCACATTTAGCCGTGTATATTAAACAAGTGTACTCAGCCGTCTAATGTACTGCTAAAACTGGTTAGTAGCTTCAAATGAAGCATCCACCGAAAACTGTGACGACGACGACGACGACGGCGACGACGACAACGACAACTCGCCGAATCTATATAGTGACAAGCACCTGAGCAGAAACTTCCGCTATAAACGTGAAGACAAACTCAAAGTGAAAATATTCTCTGATAGCTATGGACCTGAAATTGCAAAAATACGTTACAGTCATTGTATAAAAGCAACTAGTCATGTCAAACCAGGTGCACCCGTCCAAGAACTCAATAGAAACTGAAAATGACCGTCATATTGTCGTCATAGCTGGAGCCAATAATGTATATAAAAACGATCTCCACAGTGCAACACGAAACCTTAAGGCAATACTAAATTCAACAGAAGAGAAATCAGTTTTTGTAGTCGGAATTCCACATAGGCATGACCTTTGGGAATGGTCCTGTGTGAACGTGGAAATCATAAAAGCAAACAGGCAATTCTCAAAGGCTTGCATTTTTGCAACCAAGAAGTAATTGCTGCTCTTCCAGTTCCTTGCTTGACGCAAGCAGAGCCTGAAGAAATGGTTACTTCTATAGCAGCAGTAGAGGCGGAAGCAGCAATTGTGCCTACACACATAACAAACGCTGCAGCAGGTAACTGCAGAAACAGCCCAGAAGGTGAAATATGAAGCAGACCAGTGCACTGTCAAAGTTGAAAATTGGTGTAAAGCTAATCCCCTTTGTGTCAACCGAAAAAAAAAAAATACAATACCTGTATGTATCGTGGAATAACAACACTGAACTTGAGCAGAGCTCAAATGCTGTTAATTTCCTTGGAATCTCAATTGAATCAAAATTATCCTTGGGTAGCCATATAGAAAATGTGGGAAGCAGAATTTGCAAAGGAATATTTGCTCTAAGAAAGCTGCGTCTTTGTCTAAACGTGCCAGTACTTAAAGTGGTTTATTTTGCTTTAATACACAGTCACATTTCCTATGGTACAATACTGTGGGGACATCAAAGCAAGGCAGCTAATGTCTTCAAACTACAAAAGAAGGCAATAAGACATATGTAGCTTGGCACCCAGAGCTCACTGTAGGCCAAGCTTTAAAAAATTACTGATTATGACCCTGCCGTCAATATTTGTACTACAGTGTGTAATGCATATTAAGGAAAACTATCCGAGTTATCAACAGTATGACATGCGACATAATTATAACACAAGAAACAAGCAGGACCTAGTTTCTTACTGATGTAACTATAAAAAAAACACAAAAGTGCTTCTTATAAAAGTCCTTAAAATTTTTTAATGCCATACCCCAACATATCAGGGATCTTCCAATTCAACAATTAAAAAAAAAAAAAGTAAAAGAATTTCTTCTTGAACTCAGCAGTTATGAAACTGATGAATATTTAAGGGAGGCAAAGAATATGGTATGACTACACTTTGTGATCAGTTTTTATATGCTTCTATATATGAGTAAGTCTGTAATTGGCTAAATTTACTATGCAATATCGATTTGTTCCAGAAGTTTCTCTGTTTTGTATTTGTGTGAAGGTACCAAAATTATTTGTGTAATATTTATATTGTGTAATATTTTTCTTGTTTTTGTAATTATTTGTGTAACATTTAGACTGTGTAATATTGATTTTGTAATGCCTCAGTTGATCTCTGAGGTCTCTACAACAATAAAAATCAATCAATCAAGCAGTACCCACCACACTTCATTAGCAAGATTCAACAGCAGCAGCAGAAGAAGAAGCAACAACCTTATCTCCTCAGTCACCAGATGCCATAACAGTTCCTCCACACACCATAACAGCAGTTCCATCCATTCCTATAGTAGCAGCCTCATCTACAATATCACCACAAGGAGGGAAGAGGTAGGCATACAACAGTAGATGTGCTACCACTCCAAGTGAACAAAATTTTTTAGTAAAAGGCAACAAGAGACAGAAATCCAAAAGATAAGCCTTGTAAAAGGTTTGAAAACCAATCACCATAGTGTTCAGTGTGTAAGCAATAGGAGTGTGGATCTTAAAATAGGTTACCTTAACATTCAAGGACTGAAAGATAAAGAACTTATCATAAATGAGTTTGGTCTTGATAACCAGTTTGGTATTTTTTGTCTGAGTGAACACTGGACTAATGAGAATGAACTTGCAGTTACCAAATTTGACAATTTTAGTATAGTAAATAGCTACTGTAGGATAGAGCACATTAGAGGTGGTGTGGCAATTTATTCCAACCAGTCACTCAATTGTACAATAACCAAACTAGACCTAAATTCCTTGTGTGATGAACAGCACTTTGAAGTTACGGGTATGATCATTAATAGTCATAAGCTAATAGTAGTAGCCATGCACAGATCACCAAAGGGAAGCATTAACATATTTTTTTGAAAAAAATGGACATGCTACTGAGTGAATTAAGTAATATTAAATGGCTACACTATGATATTGCAATAGGAGGTGATTTGAATGCTGTTTTTGATGTTACTAAATGTAAGGGTAGTGTTGCAGATCTGGAAAACTTACGAAGACAATACAATTTACATCACATCAATAACAGGCCCACAAGAAACAAAGCATGTTTAAACACCTTTGTAAACTTCAAGATCACTGAAAACACATGCGAAGTTGTAGTGTTCCCATTCTCTGACCACGACTCCGTATCTCTAAATTATGCAAGTAAAATTCCCCTCAATAGGAGCAATGAAAACAGACCTGTCCCAACAGTTGTGAATACCAGACCCGTAACTGAGGATAAAATTAACACATTTCGTAATTCCCTTGCTGACATAGACTGGTTTGGCCATTGTAGTGTCAATGGACATTTCACATCAAGTAATGAACTGCCAGCCAAAATAATATTTGCTAGATTTTTTTAACGCATTCTTGACCCTAATTAACCATAGTATCCCCATAAAGAAAATGGACAGCAGCCACAAATCCAGATCTCAAAACAGACAAATTATATGGTACACTAAACAGCTGACAGATCTAAAGAAACAAGTTTTGTTACTGTGCAACATATTCAATAGTATGAAGTCTGGCTATGCCAAATCAGCCTATGTGGAATGTAGGAATGAATACAAAAAAGCCATCCTGCAAGCCAAAAAAACCTACAATGCCAACAGCATACATAATTCCACCAATAAATGCAAAACCACTTGGAAAGTAATTAACAGTGCTGCCACATATACTAAAAAAGACAAAATTCCACCTCAAACACTCAATGAGTTTCTCATTAATTCAGTGAAAGAAATAGGAGACACAATTATCAAACCAGACACTAGTCCATCAGAGCTACTCTCCCAAAATTGGGGTGGACAGTCACTAAATACAAGCACACTAACCTACTCCGAAGTATCGCCGAGATTTGTACAAGGGGTCATAAAACAACTGAAACCATCTGATGGCTTAGATATATATGGCATATCATGCAACCTGCTAAAAAAAGTGTGTGTTTGCATTCTGTACCCTTTAACAGATGTAAAAATTACCGAACTATCAGTTTAATTAGTCACAGCTGCAAAATACTAACGCGAATTCTTAACAGACGAATGGAAAAACTGAAAGCAGACGACCTCGGGGAAAATCAGTTTGGATTCCGTAGAAATATTGGAACACGTGAGGCAATACTGACCCTACGACTTATCTTAGAAGAAAGATTAAGGAAAGGCGAACCTACCTTTCTAGCATTTGTAGACTTAGAGAAAGCTTTTGACAATATAGATTGGAATACTCTCTTGCAAGTTCTGAAAGTGGCAGGGGTAAAATACAGATAGTGAAAGGCTATTTACAATTTGTACAGAAAGCAGATGGCAGTTATAAGAGTTGAGCAGCATGAAAGGGAAGCAGCGGTTGGGAAGGAAGTGAGACAGGGTTGTAGCCTGTCCCTGATGTTATTCAATCTGTATATTGAGCAAGCAATCTATACTTTGTTTCCTTTGAAACAAAAGAAAAGTTCGGAGTAGGTATTAAAATCCATGGAGAAGAAATAAAAACTTTGAGGTTCGCCGATGACATTGTAATTCTGTCAGAGACAGCAAAGGACTTGGAAGAGCAGTTGAATGGAATGGACAGTGTCTTGAAAGGAGGGTATAAGATGAATATCAACAAAAGCAAAACAAGGATAATGGAATGTAGTCGAATTAAGTCTGGTGATGCTGAGGGAATTAGATTAGGAAATGAGACACTTAAAGTAGTAAAGGAGTTTTGCTATTTGGGGAGCAAAATAACTGATGATGGTCGAAGTAGAGAGGATATAAAATGTAGACTGGCAATGGCAAGCAAAGCGTTTCTGAAGAAGAAAAATTTGTTAACATCGAGTATAGATTTAAATGTCAGGAAGTCGTTTCTGAAAGTATTTGTATGGAGTGTGGCCATGTATGGAAGTTAAACATGGACAATAAATAGCTTAGACAAGAAGAGAATAGAAGCTTTCGAAATGTGGTGCTACAGAAGAATGCTGAAGATTAGATGGGTTGATCACATAACTAATGAGGAGGTATTGAATAGAATTGGGGAGAAGAGGAGCTTGTGGCACAACTTGACTAGAAGAAGGGGTCGGTTGATAGGACATGTTCTGAGGCATCAAGGGATCACCAATTTAGAATTGGAGGGCGGTGTGGAGAGTAAAAATCATAGAGGGAGACCAAGAGATGAATACACTAAGCAGATTCAGAAGGATGTAGGCTGCAGTAGGTACTGGGAGATGAAGAAGCTTGCACAGGATAGAGTAGCATGGAGAGCTGCATCAAACCAGTCTCAGGACTGAATACCACAACAACAACAACAACCCATTAACCCATTGCATAAACAAGTGCTTACTTGAGGGATATTTCCTGATGAGTTAAAACTGTCTAGGATCGTCCCAGTATACAAAAAGGGAGATAAAGACTCTCCATCTAGTTACAGGCCTATTTCAAGAGTACCCGCATTCTCCAAGGTAATAGAATGCATGATGTACCAACAATTATCATCTCACTTTGAGAATCTGGGAATAATTAATGCTACACAATACGGGTTTAGGAAGAATCTGTCGACCATCGACGCAATCGACACGGTAGTCAGTTACATTCTCAAAGTTTTTGAGAACAAAGGCTTTGCTCAGGTCTCATTCTGTGACCTAAGCGAGGCCTTCGACTGTGTCGAGCACACGCCCCTACTACAGAAACTAGAATTCTACGGCATCAAAGGAAACAGTCTCAGACTATTAAAAGCTTATCTCAACAACTGTAAACAGGTAGTTTGTGTTGGTAAGGAAATGTCAAACATAGAATATGTTAAAGTAGGTGTGCCCCAGGGATGTGTACTGGGCCCCTTCCTGTTTCTGATAATGATCAATGACCTCCCCTCGTTTATTAGATCCACCACTGTATTGTATGCAAATGATACGACGTTTCTTCATATCAGTAACAATCTTAAAACCTGCGTTGAAAATACACTCACTCACGCAGCATATTGGTTCAGAGCAAATGGTTTCCTGCTAAATGAAAATAAAACGCAGCAGATAATCTTCACTCTAAGAGATGAGCCACTATCTGATGACCCTAGTTCTGTTAAATTCCTGGGAGTTTATTTAGACAAAAAGTTATCCTGGGGCCAACATGTAAACTATATTAGTAGTAAGCTATCTAAAGTAATTTATTTATTAAGACAATTCAGAAATTGTGTACCTGAAACACACATCAGATTATCTTAATTTGCATTTTCCCAAAGTATAATATCCTATGGCATTATCTTGTGAGGTAATTGTAGTCATATACATGACATCCTATTATTGCAGAAGAAAGCCATTAGGATAATTACAAATTCTTCACATAGGGCTCACTGCAAACCCTTATTTACTAACCAGAAATTATGACAGTAATAAACCTCTATATATACAACGTCTTAATCTTTACGAAGAAGAACCTACAAGATGTGAAACGTAGAGAAAATGTATATTGCTACAACATAATAAGCATCAAGCACATATACACGGCTTACCACAGATTATCAAAATCAATAAATAGCTATGAAGTCACAGGGCACAAACTATTTAATAAGCTGCCACATGCTATAAAGGATCTTCCTGAACATACATTGAAAGAAAGACTGCATGAATGGTTTATTGCCCACCCGTTCTATGATATCAATGAATTCATCAACTGTAAACTGCAGTAATCCAACAGATGACCCACTGTACATTTATTGTAATATAAGCTAAAATATTTCAATAGTCAATACCTTATCATACTGTATTATAAATTGTATCTTCATTTGGCATTGTCAATTGCTGTAATGGCCTAAAGACAATAAAATCATTATTATTATTATTATTATTATTATTATTATTATTATTATTATTATCAAATACTCATAGGTGTCAGGGGAACCAATATTTTCCAAGCGCAAGAAAAAATCTATCGCTAATGTAAAGCTCTATATCGACTTCTTGTTCCTGCTACTTGGTACTACGAAAATACGACCAATGTCTTTTTTTAATACAAAATAAAGCATTGGATTCAAATAGATATGCATGGTACATTAGTAAATAGAACTGATAAACGTGCCTATATGATTACACATTCCTTTTATTTTTGTCAGATGTATGCTATAAAATTTTGTGTGCAATTGTCCTATGACATTAGAAAAATGATTAAGAATACAATATTTTTGAAATGTGTTCAAACAAAACTAGGTCTACGATCAAAATGAGTATGTAGCAAACAGTAATAACTGTATTTGTCTTAATAAATTCTTTTTAGCAACCAGGTGGCAATTGTAATAATAGTCTCCTGGTAACAATGGTTGCTAAATAAAAGGTCATAGATTCAATACTTGCGTAGTGCATAAATTTACTTTTTGTATATTATATTGTCTTGAACAAAGTACAATTTTTTATTATGAGCATCCTAAATATGCGTTTAAACCCTACTTTACGGTCAATTTTTTTACCAGTCATGATAACTTTCTATGGCACCGCTCACTATTTCTCGTTTTATGCTTTAACAGTGTCAGTTTTATCTCCAAAATTTCTATTTTGTAATTAAATTACAATCAAACCATCCTATTAGCTCTTCTGACTTTTTTTTGCTGTTCGAATGGACTGGAAACTAAGTAACAGAAATGTAGAAAGACAAAAGGCCATAAATAAATAAATTTAACTGAATCATTAAGTCAAGTTCCTGCAACCTTTCCCATTGTGACCAAGATAAACCCAAAAACAAGCAAATGTATAAGGACTTTTGCTGCAGTGGTCAGACACTGAAATTAAAATAATGCTCCTGATAGTAGCCTGAAATTAGCTGAATTAGGTTTTTTTTAAATAAGTTGCATTTCCAGGACAAAGAAAGGAAAAAAGAAACAGGTTTTGAACCTGAAGGCTAAGATGGAGTTTTGTACTGTAAAGACAGTTTATCAATAGAAAAGATAAATCTCACCCAATACCTGTTAACAGAAAGGGGAATGGTCCATAACAGAAGTGAACATCTACACTTAGTATCTGAAAATGTTTGAGGGAATGTATTTACTATATAGTATTGCTGAAAGTGTTGTTCTACTTTGAAGACAATCTGTGCACTATTATTTGTAATACATGTTGTTAAAAATATCCTGAAAAAATCTTATTTTTGCACTTATATCCACTTAAATTAAAACTGTTAATAACAGGTCTATACAAATATCTTTAAATTTCAAAGGAAACCTGCATTACTGAACTAGAACAATTTGTTTAAACTACTTACTAACCACCGATTTACTTTTTTTTAATGGCTAAAAAGTTACCCACGGAATTGCATGTAGATAAAATAAGTGTTGTCTAAGACTAAGCTAAACTTAACCAGAATGGCAGTGTAACTTTATCAGTATAAATATTAAAATATTACAGCAATAGGTTAACTTGTCTATTTTCACTATCAGAAGCATTCAGTAACTTTAACTACAGCATGTCCCACAGTTGACTGCATTTCCGCTCACACATTCGTGATTTCAACATAAATTGTCAGATTATGAAGAGAAATAAAAATAGCAGTTACATTACAAAATGTGCATGACATTTACATGAAATAACCTTCATATTTCACCGTGTTTCGAAACAAGTATTCTTCAAAAAGGGTGGCCTACCTGTGAACCATCACCAGATTTTGTACGTGCTATTTCATTCTGGGCTAGGAAAGAGTATGGAGTACAAGCTAATTTCTTCCTGGAAGTATTTATACTTTTTCCCTCTCTACAATATTACATAAAATGTAGATACACTGTATGTATAATAGCCTATTAAAATCAAGAGAAACAAATTAAAGAAAGCAAATGAAACATAAGGAAGAAACAAAGGTGATGGTAAAGCACAAATGTCAAATATGTACACAGGTTGAAGGATAAAGTTTTTATTTATATATGTATCATTCTTAACCCCTGACAGGGACAGAGTCTGCTTGCAAAATGTAACAAATATTACATGAGATAATAATAACATCACACACTCAGAAAGAAACATAGAACAAAAATTTTATAAAAATCTCTAAGTCAAACAAAAATGAGATTATTTGAAGAGAAAATGTTACCACAGATTTTGTGCCTCAAGATGTTAATGATAACCTAAAGAAGTTTCAATGTCAATTTTCCAAATTATTTAGTAAAAAGTGATTTTGGAAGTCACAGATTCTGCAATAATTTTCTCATGGCCATGCTTCTACTGCCCTGTGTCACTACACCCTGGTATCTTTTATTTGCCTCATTTAGAAGCATATGTTATCTTGTTGCCAACAAACTGTGAAATATTTTTTTCTGTACACTGTGGCAGGGTACGAAAACTACTTTCTCCTCCACTGATGCAAACACAGAAGTGGCTATATCAGAGAACAAAAATTCACCTGTGAGTAATTTCACACTTGATGGCTGAATAAGTGGGGTATCTGTAAAGGACTCCAGATGTAAAAGAATGTTCACACACGTACAGGAATTTTCTTTAGATGCAATTAGGCTCTCCTCGCAAAGCGCATGGCGCTTCATAGCTTGCCTAACATTGTGACAACATAAATAGTAGAGAGACTGGTGCTCATCATCACACACCATGTTACAAGTGGCTCGTCAACTTCCTTGGCACACTTATCTTCATCTTCACTTACAGATTACCCCACTAATTCTGCCAGGAATCTACTGTCTTTATTTTCATTATCAGTGGTAGAAATAAAGAATTAAGAAAGAGTAATAACCATCAGAGCTGTTTTCAGTTCTGATGGTGCTGATACTGGATTTTTGAAGAAGACCATTGAAAACAGATTTTCTAAGGCATCTTGTGCAAATCTAATTGTTAGCGCAAATTTCAAATTCTTCTCATTCAGGAATGTGTCCTGCAATTCCAAAATAAACATAGGGTGTCCTTAAGATGACAGAAAGCCTCACTGTATGTTTGTTCATCAGAACGACTCAGAGTCATAACTGGAGCTCTACATGTCATTAGGCGAAACCACTTATGAACGTGCTTTAGAAACCGTGCTGTGGTTAAAGCATTTTTCTGCAGTTCCCTGTCCTGACACCATACTCAATGGCTGCTGCAGTCTGGCTGTTAATTAGGGCAGTAGCAAAGCCAACTTTCATTTTATCATAAAGGTTTGGCATCAAACACCTCTCACGCAGTTGTGGTGCCAGTTTAAGACTTAAACCATTGTCTATCTCAAGCGACTGTTTACACGATTTATATGTACCTCATTACAAGGTAGATATCGTTCCTCGACAACATTTTGTGAAAGGAAGACTTATCGCCCACTGACTAAGTGGTTCCTCATATTTTCAAAATGTGTGGTGTATCTTTGAGGAAAATTAGCTTCCTTTTATCACAAGGATACTGGCAAAAATTGACTAATTTTGAAAACCTGCCAACAACAATTCAAAATTCTCACCATACAGCTCGATTTTGCCATCCCGTATCTGACGCGATGCAGTGAACATTGATACCGAGTGCCTCAGATTCACTAAATGCTTATAGTGATGTTTTTGACATGAGAACTGGAAAATGATGGCCTGTGTAATGGTAACCTATTGTTTGTTTCCATTTTCAGGTAATACCACCCAGCATAACAACTAATGCTCCAATCATATTCCAATGATGGAATGATACGACCCTCATCCATGAGGAGAGGAGCACATTTTTCATCTGGCAGCATGAGGTCAAACTTAACTTTCAGGAAAACTCATTAGCTCCCTCAGCACACCAGGTCTAAATTTTACATTCTGTTGCAAACATCTCAGGGTTCTGCCTGAAGGAAACGGAAATTTATTTTCTACCACGTACTACCACAAGCTAGTCTAATTCTCAACCCTTTCCACTGACCATTTGCTACCTTTACATGTCCCCTTTGTTAATACTGCAAACCGATATGCACCAAATAAACCACGCAGGCTGGCAAGAAAGTTGTCTTATTCTAAACACACTCTTGTCTCCCCCCTTTCTGAGAGAAGTTGAGTTTTCTCTTCAAAGCTAAAATTTCATCCTGAAGCTGTTGTGCTAGGTTCTTCAGAGTGGTGACTTCATCTCCTGTTGCGTCCAGGTTCTCTGGAGGACTGATGTCACTGGTCCCATTTGAAGGCTCTCCAACACCTGGAACACAAATTTGCAATATTACAACCTTCAAAAATGAAAAAGTATTTAATACTATAATATGCTTTCAAGCAGCCAGGAATTGTTTCTCAGTAGGGCGTGGTATGTGATTTAAAGATTCATAAGATGTCAAAATCTTAGTTTCAAAGGACAGAGGCAAATTTGTGACAATATGAGTGGTAAAATTCCAGGTGGGCTCTTTTTGTTGTTTTTGTTGTCGTGGTCTTCAGTCCTGAGACTGGTTTGATGCAGCTCTCCATGCTACTCTATCCTGTGCAAGCTTCTTCATCCCCCAGTACCTACTGCAACCTACATCCTTCTGAATCTGTTTAGTGCATTCATTCTTGGTCTCCCTATACGATTTTTATTCTCCACACTGCCCTCCAATACTAAATTGGTGATCCCTTAGATTAGATTAGATTAATACTAGTTCCATGGATCACGAATACGATATTTCGTAATGATGTGGAATGAGTCAAATTTTCCAATACATGACATAGTTAAGTTAATTTAACAACTTAATTAAGTTAATATAACAACTTTTTTGTTTGGTTTTTTTTTCCTTAATTTATATCTAAAAATTCCTCTATGGGGTAGAAAGAGTTGTCAGTTTGAGGAATGTGCTGATCTTTGCATATTATGAGAACTGCTTATTTCAACTTTCTGCACTCTTCTGGTTAGGTACGAATTAAACCATTTGTGCACTGTCCCACTCATGCCACAATACTTGAGCTTGTCTAGCAGAATTTCATGATTTACACAATCAAAAGCCTTTGAGAGATCACAAAAAATCCCAATGGGTGGTGTTCGATTATTCAGATAATTCAAAATTTGATTGATGAAAGCATATATGGCATTTTCTGTTGAAAAACCTTTTTGGAAACCAAACTGACATTTTGTTAGTACTTCATTTTTACAGATATGTGAAGCTACTCTTGAATACCTTACTTTCTCAAAAATTTTGGATAAAGCTGTTAGAAGGGAGATTGGACGGTAATTGTTGACATCAGATCTATCCCCTTTTTTATGCAAAGATATAACAATAGCATATTTCAGTCTATCAGGGAAAATGCCCTGTTCCAGACAGCTATTACACAGGTGGCTGAGAATCTTACTTATCTGTTGAGAACAAGCTTTTAGTATTTTGCTGGAAATGCCATCAATTCCATGTGAGTTTTTACTTTTAAGCAAGTTTATTATTTTCCTAATTTCAGAGGGAGAAGTGGGTGAGATTCCAATTGTATCAAATTGCATAGGTATGGCCTCTTCCATTAACAGCCTAGCATCTTCTAATAAAGATGCCTCAGAACATGTCCTACCAACTGATCCCTTCTTCTAGTCAAGTTGTGCCACAAACTTCTCTTCTTCCCAATCCTATTCAATACCTCCTCATTAGTTATGTGATCTACCCATCTAATCTTCAGCATTCTTCTGTAGCACCACATTTCGAAAGCTTCTATTCTCTTCTTGTCTAAACTATTTATCGTCCATGTTTCACTTCCATACATGGCTACACTCCATACAAATACTTTCAGAAACGACTTCCTGACACTTAAATCTATACTCGATGTTAACAAATTTCTCTTCTTCAGAAACACTTTCCTTGCCATTCCCAGTCTACATTTTATATCCTCTCTACTTCGAACAACATGAGTTATTTTGCTCCCCAAACAGCAAAACTCCTTTACTACTTTAAGTGTCTCATTTGCTAATCTAATACCCTCAGCATCACCCGACTTTATTCAACTACATTCCATTATCCTCATTTTGCTTTTGTTGATGTTCATCTTATATCCTCCTTTCAAGACACTATCCATTTCATTCAACTGCTCTTCCAAGTCCTTTGCTGTCTCTGACAGAATTACAATGTCATCGGCGAACCTCAAAGTTTTTATTTCTTCTCCATGTCATTACTTTTCCATTTCATAGTATTAAGAGCCCAAAATATTCCGGAGGTGGGTTCTTAATACTCTGAAATGGAAAAGTAATGCCATATACTAAAGTCAAATTGTAGGCGACCAATTATATTTAATTCCCAATAAACACTACCACAATGTTTACAAAAATCATTAGCTCTTTGCTAAGGCACCAAAGAAATCTGACAGCACTGTAATTTAACAGACCTTCACTATACAACAGTTCAATAATAACAGAGCATGTGAGGCCCGAATACTTAAAATTACAAGAGTTGTGAGGCCAGTCATACTTCCTGATGTGGGTTGTAGTGCGGAATACAGTTAAGTGCAAGTAAATATTATTTGCAATAAAAGGTTAAATAATGACCAAACTCAACCACAACATTAGACATCTTAGCACCTGTTGTGCCACGTATTGCCAACAAATGTAAAGCTCTGTATACAGAGTTAAAAAATGGTACAGAAAAGCCACAGGCTAAAATGTAGGAGAAAAGACTTATTTCATCAGATACCAATAGAAGTGGACTGTGTATGTAAGAGATGTGGTCATGCTCGCTAAATTAACTTGTGACAAAGTAGTTTGTTCCCACCACCAACAGACCCTGGACGTGCCAGTTTGAAAAATATACAGCTGTTGTAAATTAAATGTTTGAGTCTGTTTCTGTACACAACTGAGAGTTTAAATGAAAGTATTAAATATAACTTCAAAAGAAGAAACTCTATTATATTATTTGAGCTTTTCCTCATTACAGAGGCTTATCTCCAACATAATAATTTACTTGGAAATTACAATACAAACAATCAATGTTCTTAAACTATATTCTCAAAATATTCCTCCAGGTGTTTCGATCTTGTGTGTCTTCTTCCTCTGCACCCATTCTCCTCATTGTGTGCTGTACATTTTGAAGCCAGGTAGTCATAGGTCGTCTTCTTCTCCTCCCCTCCGGTTCCCACTCCAGTATCAATTTTGGTATTCTGGTTTTCTCCATTCGTCATACATGCCCGTACCACTGTAATTTCTTCCTATCCATTACGTCATATATTCTTTCTTTTATTTCCATTCTCCTTATTACTTCGATGTTCCTTACCTTTTCTGTCCTGGAGATTCTTGCTGATCTTCTCCAAAAGTCCGTCTCTAGAGCTTGTAATTTCTTAATGTGCTTCATGTTAATTGTCCAGGTCTCCGTTCCATACAGAACCACACTCTCCAATATGGATTTGTATATTAATTTTTTAGTTCTGCTCATTACATTCCTGCTCCGTAAGACTGAGTTAAGCATCGCAATGACCCTCCGTCCGCTACTAATTCTTTTATTGATTTCTGACTCTGATTTTCCCTCCATTTCTAAAATGGATCCCAAATAACAGAAAATGTTTATCTTTTTGATTTTCTTTCCTACAATGTATAGCTCATCTGAATCATTAGTCAAGTATTCTGTTTTTTGGTAATTAATCTTCAAACCCCAAAAAATGGCTCTGAGCACTATGGGACTTAACATCTTAGGTCATCAGTCCCCTAGAACTTAGAACTACTTAAACCTAACTAACCTAAGGACATCACACACATCCATGCCCGAGGCAGGATTCGAACCTGTGACCGTAGCAGCCCCGCGGTTCCGGACTGCAGCGCTAGAACCGCACGGCCACCGCGGCCGGCTCAAACCCCAAGTTTTGTATGCTACTGTTAGTTGATTGCACATATAGTTAGCATCCTCCCCATCTTGTGCTACGACTACTTGATCATCAGCAAATAATAAATGATGTAGATAAACTCCATCTCTTATTTCTAAAGAAGAAACTCTAAGCTATGTATTTACAACAACTATTAAAAAATAAATGCTTATTGTACTCAATTGACAAAGTATTTACTACGACAACTTCTACGATACAAGTAGGCCCACTGTTTGCAAGCATAATGCTGTAAAGGGAAATTCTGTGTGTCCTACTGATCAAAACAACAAATGTGAACCGTTAGCAGTTACACAAGATATTCACAGTACTGCAATTCAGCAACGTGTGACAGCGTGACATATATAAAAAGCTATTGAAGTAGTGAATGTTATTTTTCAGTTACCAGTATCCTCAGTTCGTTTCTCTAGTGGGCCAACAGGTTTCTCTCAGAAGGAGCTTTACATCCCACTGGTGGCTTATGATGACAAAAAATGGTTGTCACAGCATTTGGTTTAAGTTTTACCACTCCACAAGCTCTGTTGGTTTCAAACTGGTCTGGAGTGAAGTGATTCTGGTAAACAGAAACAGTACCATCAGCCAATTTAATTACCAACTTCGTTATTTAAGCGATATAAAAATTTCAAAACTGTACATTATAACGATATTTTATAATATAAAATACACTCCTGGAAATTGAAATAAGAACACCGTGAATTCATTGTCCCAGGAAGGGGAAACTTTATTGACACATTCCTGGGGTCAGATACATCACATGATCACACTGACAGAACCACAGGCACATAGACACAGGCAACAGAGCATGCACCATGTCGGCACTAGTACAGTGTATATCCACCTTTCGCAGCAATGCAGGCTGCTATTCTCCCATGGAGACGATCGTAGAGATGCTGGATGTAGTCCTGTGGAACGGCTTGCCATGCCATTTCCACCTGGCGCCTCAGTTGGACCAGCGTTCGTGCTGGACGTGCAGACCGCGTGAGACGACGCTTCATCCAGTCCCAAACATGCTCAATGGGGGACAGATCCGGAGATCTTGCTGGCCAGGGTAGTTGACTTACACCTTCTAGAGCACGTTGGGTGGCACGGGATACATGCGGACGTGCATTGTCCTGTTGGAACAGCAAGTTCCCTTGCCGGTCTAGGAATGGTAGAACGATGGGTTCGATGACGGTTTGGATGTACCGTGCACTATTCAGTGTCCCCTCGACGATCACCAGTGGTGTACGGCCAGTGTAGGAGATCGCTCCCCACACCATGATGCCGGGTGTTGGCCCTGTGTGCCTCGGTCGTATGCAGTCCTGATTGTGGCGCTCACCTGCACGGCGCCAAACACGCATACGACCATCATTGGCACCAAGGCAGAAGCGACTCTCATCGCTGAAGACAACACGTCTCCATTCGTCCCTCCATTCACGCCTGTCGCGACACCACTGGAGGCGGGCTGCACGATGTTGGGGCGTGAGCGGAAGACTGCCTAACGGTGTGCGGGACCGTAGCCCAGCTTCATGGAGACGGTTTGCGAATGGTCCTCGCCGATACCCCAGGAGCAACAGTGTCCCTAATTTGCTGGGAAGTGGCGGTGCGGTCCCCTACGGCACTGCGTAGGATCCTACGGTCTTGGCGTGCATCCGTGCGTCGCTGCGGTCCGGTCCCAGGTCGACGGGCACGTGCACCTTCCGCCGACCACTGGCGACAACATCGATGTACTGTGGAGACCTCACGCCCCACGTGTTGAGCAATTCGGCGGTACGTCCACCCGGCCTCCCGCATGCCCACTATACGCCCTTGCTCAAAGTCCGTCAACTGCACATACGGTTCACGTCCACGCTGTCGCGGCATGCTACCAGTGTTAAAGACTGCGATGGAGCTCCGTATGCCACGGCAAACTGGCTGACACTGGCGGCGGCGGTGCACAAATGCTGCGCAGCTAGCGCCATTCGACGGGCAACACCGCGGTTCCTGGTGTGTCCGCTGTGCCGTGCATGTGATCATTGCTTGTACAGCCCTCTCGCAGTGTCCGGAGCAAGTATGGTGGGTCTGACACACCGGTGTCAATGTGTTCTTTTTTCCATTTCCAGGAGTGTATATGAATCTGCAATATCAATAGAACTGAGCACACATTACTAAAACTACATGCAGTGAACGGTGGTCAGAGGCCTATGAATTAGGTACAGTAGCTATACACAAAAACTGTCGTTCTTATCAATCTCTCAGCTTCTACCTGCCAAATAACTGAAAAAAAAATTTTGTTTTACATGAGATAACTAACATCTTTTAGGTAATGTATCTTTGTTCAAGTTTAATTTTCATGAGATTTAGGTTTCCTGTGTAACAACATATATTGTATGATGCACATAGTCCAAGTCTACCTATAGTCTATTCAAAATTACTTTAGTATATACAGCTGCGACAGAAGAGGGGGGGGGGGAGGGGAGGAGGGAGGGATGATGATGATGATGATGATGATGATTATTGGTTTGTCGGGCACTTCACTGCGTGGTTATCAGCACCCGTACAAATTCCCAACTTCTGCTCACTCCAAACTCTCCACTTTCATGAATGATGATGAAATGTTCAGGACAACACAAACACCCAGTCATCGAGAGACAGGTGAAAATCCCTGACCGCGCCGGGAATCGAACCTGGGACCCCACGCTCGGGAAGCGAGAACACGACCGCAAGACCACGAGCTGTGGATAGGGGGAGGGAACAAGGTCAGGTTACAGTTGGAAGGAAGGGTAGATGTCAGGGCGAAGTTCAACATCCGAAAGGGGGCGGTGCTGGAAATTGCCTTGATGAAGGAGATGGAGGGTGTGGAGGTGCAGAGAGAGAGGGTTTTTTTCTTTTTTTGTGGTTTTAGGGCGCACAACTACAGTGGTCATTAGCGCAAAGACTAAATTATGAATGCACTGCGAGGCACAAGGTTAAAACAGCAACTAAAAGGGACAACACTATAAAAGGCAAGGGATGAAAAGAAAACAGCATGATCAAATGTCCTCAGACAGGTTTGTCAAGTGGATAAAACGAAGAACGTGAGCACCTGCTCCTGGGTCATCCGCTAAAATTTCACCCAGAGTACATGGCAGGCCGAGATCAATGCACAGTGTATTAAAATTCGGACAGGACGTTAAAATGTGGCGCACCGTCAGCAATTGCCCACACGGGCAGAACAGCACTGACACAGCCATCAGCAGACGGCAGTGGCTGAACCAGCAGTGTCCAATCCGTAACCGGACCAAAACGACCTCCTCCCACCGAGAAGGGCGTGAAGAGGTCGTCTGAGCCGTGGGAAGAGGTTTCGAGGCCCGAAGCTCGTTTACAGTAAGTGGAGACTAATTGGCATGCCACAGTGATAAAATGTGCTGACGAATGACCCTGCTACAATCGGATGAAGGCACACGACGAGAAGCTATCCAAGGCTGGAGGACCGCAGCCTCGGCCGCAGCATCTGCAGCTTCATTCTCAGGGATATCGGCACGGCCAGGAACCCACATAAAGCGAACCGGAGAACCGTCGTCTGCCAGCTGCCGAAGAGTGTCGGATCCGGTGCACGAAAGGGTGAACCGGATACGGATCACTGAGGCTCTGGATGGCGCTCAGGGAATCGGAGCAGATGACATAAGCAGAATGTCAGTGGCGGCGGATGTAAAGAACGGCCTGGTATAGGGCAAATAGCTCCACTGTGAAGGCCGAACAATGACCACGGAGCTGGTATTTGAAACTGTGCGTCCCGACAATAAAAGAACACTCGACACCGTCATTGGTCTTAGAGCCATCTGTATAAATGAAGATCGTATTAATGAACCTCGGACGAAGTTAGACAAACTGCGAGCGGTATTCCGAAGCTGGGGTAACCTCCTTTGGGAGCGAGCCGAGGTCAAGGTGAACGCGAACCTGAGCCTGGAGCCAAGGTGGCGTTTGGCTCTCGCCCACTCTAAAGGTTGCAGGGAGTGGAAAATCAAGTTGCTAAAGGAGGCAACGAAAGCGAGCTCCAGGGGGTAGCAGGGTAGATACATACAACCCGTATTGACAGTCGAGAGAGTCGTCAAAAAAGGAACGATAAGACGGGTGGTCGGGCATTGACAGTAGCCGACAGGCCTACCGACAAAGCAGTATAACGTGCCGGTAGCATGAAGACTCTCGACGGGACTAGTATAGAACGCTCTGATCGCAAGACGTAACCCCCGATGTTGTATAGAGTTGAGGCGGCGTAAGATGGACAGACGTGCAGGGGACTACACAAAGCTCCCATAATCCAGCTTTGAGTGGACGATCGATCAATATAGGTGAAGTAGGACGGTTCGATCCGCTCCCCACGACGTACCACTGAGAACACGGAGGACATTTAGGGAACGGGTACACCGGGCAGTCAAATATGACACATGTGGAGACCAGCTAAGTTTCCTGTCAAATGTAAGACCTAAAAATTTTGTTGTCTCCACGAATGGAGCACAACAGGACCGAGATGTAAGGACGGTGGGAGAAACTCTTTGTAGCGCCAGAAGTTGATACAGACCGTCTTCTCGGCAGAAAAACAGAAGCCGCTGGCGACACTCCAGCAGTAAAGACGGTCAAGACAATGCTGAAGACAGTGCTCCAGGAAACATGTACTCTGCGCACTGCAATAGATGGTAAAATCGTCCACGAAAAGGGAGCCTGATACATCAGCTGGGAGGCAACCCATTATTGGATCGATCGCTATGGCGAAGAGAGCGACGCTCAAAACGGAGCCCTGTGGCACCCCATTCTCCTGGCGAAAGGTGTCTGACAGGACAGAACCCACACGTACCCTGAACTGTCGATCCATTAAAAAGGCACGAATAAAAAGAGGGAGGCGACCGCGAAATGGCACAGGTTGCAGGTGTTGGTTTGTTGTTGCTGGAGTAGGTGGGGATGCTGGGAAGCTGCTTCTGGACCCACATGTAGTGATGGTGATGTGGAAATGGAGCAACAGTGAGGGTGAAGGCACAGCTGACTGGTGCAAATGTCACAGCTGGCACGGTTGGCAGTGTTGGCAGCACTGGCAATGGAGCTGTAGTCCATGCTGGACAGATGTCATATGCAAATGAGCAGACATGTGGGAAGGCAGAGAGATAGAGATAGAGCAAACATGCGCATGCGCATTTGCATTTGTGGGAAGACGGATGTAGTCATCTGAGTAGTACGATAGGAGAGAAGATCAGTTCAGGGCCGAAACATGTTTTGGAATAAATAACAATAACAAATTTCACTTTTATCTCAATTGAGTTCCATGGCAGTATTGCAATGGCCTCCCGTCTTGTTCACAGCACTACCGTATGTTACAAAGGTACTTCTCACTGTCTTTCCTTCTTTTGAGTTCAACTCGAAGTCTGTACCATCGTTTGTTACGGGACCACTGCTTTTCACAATATATATAAATGACCTAGTAGATAATGTCGGAAGTTCCGTGCGGCTTTTCGCGGATGATGCTGTAGTATACAGAGAAGCTGCAGCATCAGAAAATTGCAGTGAAATGCAGGAAGATCTGCAGCGGATAGGCACTTGGTGCAGGGAGTGGCAACTGTCCCTTAACATAGACAAATGTAATGTATTGCGAATACATAGAAAGAAGGATCCTTTATTGTATGATTATATGGTAGCGGGACAAACACTGGTAGCAGTTACTTCTGTAAAATATCTGGGAGTATACGTGCAGAATGATTTGAAGTGGAATGATCATATAAAATTAATTGTTTGTAAGGCGGGTGCCA
Source organism: Schistocerca nitens (assembly GCF_023898315.1). NCBI lineage: Eukaryota > Metazoa > Arthropoda > Insecta > Orthoptera > Acrididae > Schistocerca > Schistocerca nitens. Next base: position 195,309,730 of record NC_064624.1, on the reverse strand, counting down.
GGTTGAGATTCACTGGGAGAGTCCTTAAAAAATGTAGTCCATCAACAAAGGAGGTGGCTTACAAAACACTTGTTCGACCTATACTTGAGTATTGCTCATCAGTGTGGGATCCGTACCAGGTCGGGTTGACAGAGGAGATAGAGAAGATCCAAAGAAGAGCGGCGCATTTCATCACAGGGTTATTTGGTAAGCGTGATAGGATTACGGAGATGTTCAGCAAACTCAAGTGGCAGACTCTGCAAGAGAGGCGCTCTGCATCGTGGTGTAGCTCGCTGTGCAGGTTTCGAGAGGGTGCATTTCTGGATGAGGTATCTAATATAGTGCTTCCCCCTACTTATACCTCCAGAGGAGATCACAAATGTAAAATTAGAGAGATTCGAGTGCGCACGGATTCTTTCTGTCAGTCGTTCTTCCCGCAAACCGTACACGACTGGAACAGGAAAGGGAGGTAATGACAGTGGCACATAAAGTGCCCTCCGCCACACACAGTTGCGTGGCTTGCGGAGTATAAATGTAGATGTAGATTACTCATAAGTCTGGTTTCTGTCACTGGAAATCATTCATAGTGAAATCAAACTAGCCTATACTATTTGACACGAAAAAAGAAAACAGTTTATAGATATTGTAGCATCGTTTGTATGAAGCATTACACATTCACCCACCATGTCCCCCCCCCCCCCCCCCCATGAACCATGGACCTTGCCATTGGTGGGGAGGCTTGCGTGCCTCAGCGATACAGATGGCAGTACCATATGTGCAACCACAACGGAGGGGTATCTGTTCAGAGGCCAGACAAACGTGTGGTTCCTGAAGAGGGGCAACAGCCTTTTCAGTAGTTGCAGGGACAACAGTCTGGATGATTGACTGATCTGGCCTTGTAACATTAACCAAAACGGCCTTGTTGTGCTGGTACTGCGAACGGCTGGAAGCAAGGGGAAACTACGGCCGTAATTTTTCCCGAGGGCATGCAGCTTTACTGTATGGCGTGGAGAGCTGCATCAAACCAGTCTCAGGACTGAAGACCACAACAACAACAACACCATGTTCTAGTAAGAGTGAGAGGAAAACTATGATCTGTGATGTAAAATGCAAAACTTTCAAATGAGAGTTTAGAAGTGCAAACTTTTTCTTGCACTGGTGTCAAATGTTCCATGCCCCGTGCTCATGAAGATGATACACCAACTTTGTATCTTATTTATTAATTGAGTAGAACCTGCCAGTCAAGAGGACAATAGCAATATAGATTTTGTTATTTTTAATTTTTTTCTTTTTTATATAAAGCTAAGACAACTCTAGGTTTTGAACTGTAACCTCCAAATTTGCTGCAAACAGTTGGCATTCTTAATGATATGTTTGTGATTCAGATATATTAGCATGTGATATCTGTAGTTATAGGTACAATGATAAATATATGGTGAATATAAATAGCAATTTCGAAAGATTTCATGTATCATCATCTATTTCATTGTATACGTGATTGACGAGTTGTCATGTGTGATGTGAAGTGTGGAGACACAGAAAGACCAAGTTTACAATTTGAGCTACAAATATTTATAACAATATAAACATTTCAGTGAATCATTTATAAGTTACAGTCATATTAAACAAAATTTCTTCCCACACAGTTAAAGAAACAAATTTTTGCCTCTCCTGATATATTTGTACAGATAAGTAAGGTCTTTCTTTATACTAGCTGTAAGCATCCTATGGTTGAGCAGATGCAGTTTTGAGCAGCATGAGAAGAATCTAACTTAAATAATAGTGAAACAAGCATTGTGTGTGTGTTGCTAATTAACATGTCATTCAGTTCTGTAGGCACTTCATATAAACGTCATTTCTTCTGAATTCTTTCAAGTTAAGTGAGCATAAAACATATGTCCTATCTCTGATATGGAGAGCTTTTGTGTGTATTTTTTCTGGACTACTGGACTTGAAGACTACAGCCTAATTATATAGAAGAGTAAAAATGGGTTAGGGAGCAGACTGGCGGGGTGGATGTAATTATGGCTGTAATGTGAATGTATTACAAGTGGACAGGACAGGTAGCCAAGTGAATTAATGGTTGGTTGAACAAGGAAGGTTTCCTCGCATTCAAAGACACATGGTGAAAATATGGACATGAGGACTTCCTGTGGGATTTCAATTGAGAAACAAATATCTCTTCACAGGTTGTCCAATCTACACATCTAATTCAGCGCCCTTCTGTAGCACCACATTTACACAACTACTGTTTTCATCCTATGTATGCTATTTGTTGTCCATGGTTCACTTCCACATCCGGTTACACTCCAGACAAATACTTTCAAAAAAACTTTCCAGTAGTCAAAATTATAATTACGTGATGTAAATATACCTCATTCTTTTTCAGAGAAGCTTTTTTATAAACTGCCGCACTCCATTTTAATCCTCTCTAGTTTGGCCGATGTCAGGTATGTTGCTGCCAAAACAGCAAAATTTGTCCAATACTAGTAGTGTGTCATTTCCCCCTCTTAATTCCTTGTGCATTACCTGCTGTAATTCGACTACATCCCTTTACCTTGTTTTACATTTTCCAGTGGTTTCTGTTTACTTGCATCCAGACTCATGCACGGCATGCTGAGTGATTTGGCTAAGCCCTTAACCTCAGTACTTCTGAAGCCACTATACGGAAGTATATTCATTCACATGAAACAATGCGTTTACAGTTACCAGTCACTGTTTAATTTATTTCGTCAATGTGCTTCAAAGATTTAAACCTCAATATCAGGTGGATTATTTGTATTAATATGATGTGTGTATTGTGTTATGATTTTTTGCTAACCTGAGACACTGCCTGTAGGGAAACAAATCACTATTTGGAACATGACTCTGTGGGGATCTTTGACTAAAACCTAAACATAAATCTAAATGTACACACAAAACTGTTGTTTCAGAATACCCCTGTTTACCACAGGCTAGTTTCTGTGTCACTATACATCACAATAAACTGACACACTTCTTTAACAAAGATGATGTTTAGAAAGTGATAGACACAAAGACTGTACAGCAGAAATACTATTTCAAAATACTAAGAGCATACAGTAAAAACGCCCAGAATTTCTGAGTATGCGTTAAAGTATTGTACATATCTGTGGTTGAGTACATGAATAGATATTTTAGATTTAGTATTTCAAATGGTACATGAACCTTTTCTTTTAAATTTACATAACTTAAACTTTGTACTCATTTGTGTGTTCAGGTGACCTGTTAAAAACATGAAATGTGATAATTATATTGCTAAAAATGGTATAATTATACATAAATAACAATTTGGTTTGGGATTCAGAGACAGAGGACAAAAGGAATGGCAGAAGAAGAGAGAAATACTGGTTATCCTAGAGCTATGGGTTTGCTAGGATTCCATCTGTTGCATGCTATAACCAATTAGGATGACAAAGGATCCAAACTGTTTTGTCATTTTAAGTAGATCTAGTGAGTACTGGAAGTATGCTAGTCAAATGTTCATATAGAAAATATTAATGAAACATGAAAATTACGAAATTCATGGTAAATATGAAGTGGAAGATAAAGGCAGTGTATATGTGTGTGTGTGTGTGTGTGTGTGTGTGTGTGTGTGTGTGCATCGCAAATCTAATGGTGTAGGGTGCTGTTAAAACCAGAGATGACAGACACTGTTGTATATGTTTGCAATTAGGATGGACTCAGTCTGTTTTCTTTGATACACTACTGGCCATTAAAATTGCTACACCAAGAAGAAATGCAGATGATAAACAGGTATTCATTGGACAAATATATTATACTAGAACTGACATGTGATTACATTTTCACGCAATTTGGGAGCATACATCCTGAGAAATCAGTACCCAGAACAACCACCTCTGGCCGTAATAACGGTCTCGATACGCCTGGGCATTGAGTCAAACAGAGCTTGGATGGCGTGTACAGATACAGCTGCCCATGCAGCTTCAACACGATACTACAGTTCATCAAGAGTAGTGACTGGCGTATTGTGACGAGCCAGTTGCTCGGCCACCATTGACCAGACTTTTTCAATTGGTGAGAGATCTGGAGAATGTGCTAGCCAGGGCAGCAGCCGAACATTTTCTGTATCCAGAAAGACCCGTACAGCACCTGCAACATGCAGTCGTGCGTTATCCTGTTGAAGTGTAGGGTTTCGCAGGGATCGAATGAAGGCTAGAGCCACGGGTCGTAACACATCTGAAATGTAACGTCCACTGTTCAAAGTGCCCTCAATGCGAACGAGAGGTGACCGAGACGTGTAACCAATGGCACTCCATACCATCACGCCAGGTGATACGCCAGTATGGTGATGACGAATACACGCTTCCAATGTGCGTTCACCGCGATGTCGCCAAACACGGATGCGACCATCGTGATGCTGTAAACAGAACCTGGATTCATCCGAAAAAATGACGTTTTGCCATTCGTGCACCCAGGTTCATCATCAAGTACACCATTGCAGGCGCTCCTGTCTGTGATGCAGCGTCAAGGGTAACCACAGCCATGGTCCCCAAGCTGATAGTCCATGCTGCTGCAAAAGTCGTTGAAGTGTTCGTGCAGATGGTTGTTGTCTTGCAAACATCCTCATATGTTGACTCGGGGATCGAGACATGGCTGCACGATCTGTTACAGCCGTGTGGATAAGATGCCTGTCGTCTCGACTGCTAGTGATACGAGGCCATTGGGATCCAGCACGGCATTCCGTATTACCCTCCTGAACCCACCGATTCCATATTCTGCTAACAGTCATTGGATCTCGACCAACGCTAGCAGCAATGTCGCGATATGATAAACCGCAATCGCGATAGGCTACAATTCGACCTTTATCAAAGTCGGGAACGTGATGGTACGCATTTCTCCTCCTTAGACGGGGCATCACAACAATGTTTCACCAGGCAACGCCGGTCAACTGCTGTTTTGTATGAGAAATCGGTTGGAAACGTTCCTCATGTCAGCACGTTGTAAGTGTTGCCACCGGCGCCAATCTTGTGTGAATGCTCTGAATAGCTAATCATTTGCATATCACAGAATCTTCTTCCTGTCGGTAAAATTTCGCTTCTGTAGCATGTCATCTTCATGGTGTAGCAATTTTAATGGCCAGTAGTGTATTTGTATATCTGCAGTGTTTTAAGGATGCCTAATTGTCTGCCCAATCATGTTGCACATGACAAAAGATATGTTTATGCCTTTACATATCAAGATATAAATAATCAAATATGAAATACTAACCACAAATGGTACTGTGTGGAAGATCTCATTTTATGTTTGTTTTCTGTGCTGTGATTCTTCTGCAATTATTTGAGTTTTGCAGGGAGTATACTATGGAGGTGGTGTTTTATCATTTCAATTTATTGTTTACATTTATCTTCAGAGTGTTGTAGTTGGGTTGCTGTTCCTGTTGACAACCCACCAGAATGCTACCATTTTGTGGCCGTGGGATGACAGGAGGAATTGTGGGTGGCAGAGCATTGTTGAAGATTTCCAATAAATTTCAATTTGATGTCTATTATTCATTATTCTAATGGCCCCATCTAATAAGTTTACAGTGTCACTTGCTTGGTTCTCAACTGTGATCTTCATACCCTCATCAGAGGTGCTGGATGATTAGTTAACCCATTGCTAGTTTATTGTGATGCATATGACCCAGAAAGGAGCCTGTGGCCACTGGAGGTATTACATTTTAGTTATTTCATTTACATATTTAGATTTATGTTCAGGTTTTAGTCAGTGACCTTCACACAGCCATGTTCTAAAATAGGGATCTGTTTCTTTACACACAGTGCCTCAGGTTACCCCTAAAATCCTTACACAATACACACCTTGCATTAACACAAATAAATCCACCTGTTGACTGAAATATTTGTCTGGACTGCAGCCTTATATGGAAGTGAAACTTGGACAATAAACAGTATAGACAAGAGGAGATTAGAAGCCGTTTCAATGTAGTGCTGCAGAAGAATGCTAAAGATGTGGTGGGTAGTCTGAATCACCAATGAAGAGGTATTTGTTTTTGAACAACTCCATCGCTTTATTTTACCAATTTCATGTTTGAGACTAGTTTTGACCACTGCGACCAGCAACGATGCCTCATTCCAGATCGACATGAGGCAGATCCCAAAATGAATCGCAAAGACTGGAATATAAACACACAAAATAAAAACAATATAGTATGGCCACGGCACTTCTATACTATCACAAACAGTTTATCACATGTCGACCCACAAATAAAATTCTCCAATGAAAATAATGGAGAAGATCATGATCGATAAAGAGGTATATTATCTGAGAGGACACAAATTTATGGCACCACCTGCCTAAATGTACAGTCACTTTAACAGGAAGCATCAAGATGTAAAAAGTAACAGTTAACTGGGTACTTGAGGAATGTGTTGGCAGTAGAGATTTTAGATAGAGTCAAACCCTTGAATACTGTAGGTAGGTTCAAATGGATGTAGGTTGCAGTAGTTATTCAGAGATTAAGAGGACTGCACATGACAGACTAGATTGGAGATATGTACGAAATCCGTCTTAGGAGTGATGACCACAACAATATCCAAGCAGCAGTAATTTAAGTACGAAAAGCCATCAGACTGACCAAAGGCAAGAATACCCACATGCTGGCTGACCCTCTTTGAATTCCAAGCAGGTGCTTGTTCCTCTCCTGTTTATCTCTTACTTTCCGTTTCTCATCATAAGTGAAGAATCCAACTACAACCTTTGGGTCCACCAAATTTGTATGTGTCTATTCTGCCTGAAAATTTCAACTGTTACATTCCTTCAAATAACGAAACTTATACAGAAATCACAAGTGCACAAAGCCACAGAGAAAGGAACACAAAGTCTAAAGGAGTTTTGGACTTGTTTCACTTCAATAGTTCTGTCAACTTAGAGCAGAGTATGGAAGCCAGTCTGGAGAAAATACACGAAGTAACAGCACACATGTTTAAGTATTGCAGCACCACAACCAGCCGTGATTTAAGTGAGTAGAGAGAATAAGGTGGGAGGAGGAGTTGCCATATATGTCAAAAGTTACCACTGTGTAGAAAGCTTAGATACTAAAAAGTTTTGTCTAGAGCAACGTATAGAAGCATGTGCCTGTCAACTTAAACTGAAGGAGGGCTCTTGTAACAGTATATAGGTCCCCTTCAGGAAACTTTCATTTATTCCTGGAAAACTTGGATGCCTTGTTGTGCTATCTGTCAGATAGGGGAAAGCAAATTATTATTTGTGGGGACTTCACTGTTGATTCACTACTCGGGTAGTAAAGGACAGCAGCTCATTGATAGATAACACTTTTATAGACCAAGATAGGTTTAATATCAAATTCTTGTCCTGTTGAGAATGGCCTTTCTGATCATGGTGCTCAGGTAGTTACAGTATATGATATAGCTCCATTCAGTAATTCAAAACTACCCTCCAAAGTTGTGCGTTCAATTAATGACTCAACAATTAGAAATTTCAGAGAAAATCTTCAACAGTTAGACTGGGATGAGGTGTACAAGGAACCTGATGCTAATTTAAAATATAACTTATTTCATGATACACTTGTAAGAGAATTTGAAAACTGTTTCCCCAAGAAAGTAGTTAAATCTAATTATAAGAAACCATGCAAAAGACCTAGGCTTATTAAAGGAATAAAAATATCTTGTAATCACAAAAGGGAACTGTATCTAACAACAAGAAAGAGTAATGACCCAGAAACAGCCAAATATTATAAAAACTACTGTGCTACATTAAGAAAGGTTATTAAAAAGTCCAGAAGCATGTGCATCATGTCTGAGATTAATACCTCTGATAAAAAAATCAAAACAATTTGAAATATTATTACAAGGGAGACAGGGAAACCAAGAGTACAGGATGATGGCATCACCATCGAAGCAAATGGAAACTTGATAAACAACAAGCCGGAAGTTGAAAACATTTTGAATAATCATTTTTAAAAGTTATAGAGAAAATAGGATCTAAATGTTCATTAGAAGAAGCAAGGCAGTTAATGGAAAAGGCCTTACCCACACCAATTGAAATTCCACCCACCTCTCCTTCTGAAATTAGGAAGATGATAAACTCTCTCAAGAATAAAGGCTCACATGGAATTGATGGCATTTCCAGCAGGATAATAAAAGCTTGCTCCCAAGAAATAAGTGGGATTCTTGGCCACATATGTAATAGTTCTCTGAAGCAGGGTATTTTCCCAGATAGACTGAAGTATGCCACTGTTAAACCACTGCAAGAAGAAGGGGATACGTCTGATGCCAACAACTACCGCCCAATCTCTCTTCTGACTGCCTTATCCAAAACTCTTGAAAAAGTAATGTATTGTAGAGTAGCTTCACACCTTTGTAAAAATAAAGTTTTAACAAAATGTCAGTTTGGTTTCCAGAAGGGATTTTCAATGGAAAATGCTATATATACTTTCACTAATGAAATATTAAATGCTCTGAGTAACCGGAAGTCACCCGTTGGGATTTTTTGTGATCTAGCAAAGGCTTTTGATTTTGTAAATCATGGAATACTTCTAGATAAGCTCAAGTACTGTGGTATGAATGGGACAGTGCTCAAAAGGTTTAAATCATACCTAACTGGAAGAGTGCAGAAAGTTGAAATAAACAGTTCACATAATATGCAAAAAAACTGGTGATTTGTCAAATGGGGGAAAATCAAGAATGGGGTGCCGCATGGTTCGGTCTTGGGTCCTCTGCTGTTCTTAATATACGAGGGCGGTTCAGAAAGTAACCTCCGATTGGTCACAGTGCGGGTTGTGGGGGGAGTAGCGACGCCATCTGTGCGTTCACGCACTCAACAGGTCAGTCGGCATCAAGCCGTGGTCGAGTGAACGTCGTACCTGCGCTAGTTTAGTTTTTGTGGCAGTTTGAAATGTGTGCTGCAATAGAAAACCCCGCCAAATGTGAAGTGCGTGCTGTCATAAGGTTTTTTACAGCCAAAGGATATTCTGCAGCAGCTATTCATCGTGAGCTTTGTGCCGTGTACGGACCGAGAGTTATGAGTGAAGGAGTTGTCCGTGAATGGGTACGTTTATTTAAAAGTGGACGAGAAAACGTCCATGATGAAGAGAGGAGTGGTAGACCATCATTGGTGACTGACGAACTCGTTCAGACAGTTGATGCAAAAGTTCGTGAAAATCGACGTTTCTCAATGTCGGAGTTGTCTACTGGTTTTCCACAGATTTCTAAGACTCTCTCGTACGAGATAGTGACAGCAAGATTGGGTTACCGTAAGTTCTGTGCACGATGGGTGCCCAAAATTCTTACCGACCACCACAAAACTCAAAGAATGGCCTCTGCATTAGACTTTCTGTCACGTTATGAGGACGAAGGAGAACCATTGTTAAACAGAATCGTGACCGGTGACGAAACCTGGATTAAGTACGTGAACCCTGAGACAAAAGACCAATCAAAGATGTGGGCACATTCAAATTCGCCTACCAAACCAAGAAAAGCCTCGCAAGATTTTTCTGCCAGAAAACTGATGGCAACGGTGTTTTGGGATGCCAAAGGGGTGTTGTTGGTTGAATTCATGGAACGTGGTACGACCATTAATCGAGACGTGTACTGTGAAACAATAAAAAAGTTACGACGGGCTATACAGAACAAACGCCGTGGTATGCTGACTCCCGGTATCGTTTTTTTGCACGATAACGCCCGTCCTCACTCTGCTCGCAGAACAACGGCCCTTCTTGAGTCCTTCAAGTGGGACGTTATCAACCATCCACCTTACAGCCCAGACCTGGCGCCAAGTGATTATCACCTCTTCATGCATTTGAAGAAATGGCTCGGGTCACAGCGGTTTGATGACGACGAAGAGCTCAAAGATGCGGTCACAGGCTGGCTCCGGGCACAAGCGGGTGATTTTTATGTAGAAGGAATTTCAAAGCTTGTGAAGAGATACGATAAGTGCCTCAATCGCTATGGAGACTATGTAGAAAAATAGTGCAAAGATGTAGTTGTAAGATGTATATATTAAAATATTTTTATTTAACTTGGTGTATTTTTTTAAATCAACCGGAGGTTACTTTCTGAACGGCCCTCGTATATTAATGACTCGCCATTCTACATTCACAAAGATGTAAAGCTGGTACTTTCTGCCTATAATACAAGTATAGCTATCACACCTGACAGACAAGAATTAACTGGTGAAATTGTAAACGATGTTTGTCAGAAAATCATTAAGTGGTTCTCTGCAAATGGGCTCTCATTAATTTTGACAAAACACAGTATATACAGTTACACACAGTAAATGGAATGACACCATTAATAAATATAGACTTTGATCAGAAATCGGTAGCTAAGGTAGAATATTCAAAATTTCTAGGTGTATGCATTAATGAGGGGCTGAACTGGTAAAAACACACTGAGGATCTGCTGAAACGTTTGAGTTCAGCTACTTATGCTATTAGGGTCATTGCAAATTTTGGCAATATACATCTGAGTAAATTAGCTTACCATGCCTATTTTCGTTCTCTGCTTTTGTACGGCATCATATTCTGGGGTAACTCGTCATTGAGTAAAAGAGTGTTCGTTGCACAAAAGCGTGTAATCAGAATAATTGCTGGAGCTCATCCAAGATAATCCTGCAGACATTTATTTAAAGAGCTAGAAATCTTCAATGTAGGCTCACAATATATATATTCACTTATGAAATTTGTTATTAACAATCCGAATGAATTCAAAACTAATAGCAGTGTAAATGGCTACAACACTAGGAGAAAGGATGATCTTCGCTACTCAAGGTTAAATCTAATTTTGGCTCAGAAGGGGGTAAATTATGCTGCCACAAAAGTCTTTGGTCACTTACCTAATAGCATCAAAAGTCTGACAGATAGCCATATAGGATTTGAAAGGAAATTAAAATAATTTCTTAATGGCAACTCCTTCTGCTCAATAGATGAATTTTTGGATATAGTAAGTGGGTAATTCCCCCCCCCCCCCCCCAAACACACACACACACACACACACATATATATATATATATATATATATATATATATATATATATATATATATAAGGGAAACATTCCACGTAGGAAAAATATTCTAAAAAGAAAGATGATTTGACTTAAAAATGAAAATGCTGGCAGGTCGACAGACACACAAACAAACACAAACATACACACAAAATTCAAGCTTTCGCAACAAACTGTTGCCTCATCAGGAAAGAGGGAAGGAGAGGGAAAGACGAAAGGATGTGGGTTTTAAGGGAGAGGGTAAGGAGTCATTCCAATCCCGGGAGCGGAAAGACTTACCTTGGGGGAAAAAAAGGACAGGTATACACTCGCACACACACACACACACACATATCCAGACACAAGCAGACATAGTATCTGTTGAGCTATATAGGTCAAGGGAAATGTTCGATTCCAGTGGATATTGTTTCTAGTTGATTTTGGAAAGGTTGTGGTCATTTTATTTTATCGTTTGTTTTAGTGGCTTGTGTTTATTTCTAGTTTGTCCCTACCCAAAAAACACACATTCCCCCCCCCCCCCTTGTCCCGTTAGTTTCATTATATTATCGGAGAAATATGTATTTGATGGTTCTTCGATCTATTTTCGTGTTTGTTGTCATGTTTACGTAATGACATTTTAGTAGCGATATGGGAGTTGCTGTGAATGGTCGTTTCTGCCATATTGGTGATGGCATTGGTGAAAGCACACAGGTGGAATCGGACGTTTCCGTTAACCCGAGAAACTAGTTGAGCATCTTGCAGGAAGCGTAAGACAACACATCATTTGGTTAGACTCAGATTACAGACAGATAGCTTTGAGAGAAATTAGAACTGCATAGCATTGTAAAATACGGAATAGTTTCCAGGAAAGTTAAATGTTTGGTCCGTCAAAACATTAGGATGCTGAATAAAGAGTTACATGAGCTTCTTTTATGTTAGAAAGGTGTGAAATTTGGATGTGAGTTTTGTGCCACTCTCAACACCATGTACTCACAGTGATGGAGAAATAAGATATAAGGGATTACAGGCTAGCATCATGTATGTGTACAGTTTACCTGGAAAAAGGAGGAGTTTTAACACAAAAGCAAAAATATGGAAACAAGGAGTTTCTTTGCAGATCGCAATGTAAAAGCGTGTGCTTGTCAGTTGTTACTAGAGAATAATACACTTTTAATTATAACACTCCTCAGAGGTCTATGAGACTTTCAGTGATTTAAGAGAAATCTACATGAATTACTGAGCTATCTGTGAAACAAGCTGAACCAGTCATTAGTTTGTGACGATTTTAATACACTTCTTGAAGGATTCTGAGAGGTAAAAAGTACTATAACCATTATTTGGGTGTTTGAATCTGATTTTCATAGTTAATTTTGCAACTTGTGAGCAGGAAGATAGTAGGATCCCGAATCAAAGCACATTTATTGACACAGCTCAGGCTGAAACAACTGATGTGCAACAAAACGTTAATTGAAGAGGGAAATTTATTTAAAGTCCATAATAGTTTAAGGTCATATTCAACAAAACTACTACATTTTAATGGTAGTCTAAAATATTTCCAGGAACACGCATGTTCCGACTAATAATGCAGACATCTTTAGCGCATTTCTGCACAGTAATGTATTATGGAATAATTGCATGCCTAAGTTAATAGCAAAGAGGTGAACTATTCATGCATCGATTATCTACTGAATGTACACCACATTTCTCATTTTAAGTCTTCAAAGCATTTATATACCTACTACAGTTTTACAATCACTCATTTTCACGGCTATCTGTATGGGGATGGATGAAATTATTTTTACTTTTTGTCCCATTTAAAAAATACAGTAGCTACAATAAAAATTAATTTTTATTTTAATAGTTTCTGAACCTAGTTTTCCTTTCACAGCATACACCAGGTAACTCCATTCATTTCTTTTATTGGAATACTTAAGTATCTTGCAGTGGTAAATTTATGATCACCAAGCTGGTGGGTCAGAATGTTTAACATCCTATTAATTAAACCATAAAATTATAAGTATTCCTATAGTATTTCAGGCTGTTGTGATTCAGCAGCAAACGATAGTATGAATAAGATGTGCAAGCTACTGAAGCTATAAAATTAATTTTTCCCTTTTCCTGTCTCCTAGGGGCATATTTCAAAAACATCTTCCTCTCAGCAACGGCCTTGCGTACAAGTATTGGTTTACAATAACAAAAGCTGGTTTAAGTATCACAAACTCATTAGTTCCTTTGGTTTAGAATGGCTCTAGAATAAAACTATTCGATTAATCAGTGAAACTATAATTGCCTGACCCCATTACGTCTGCTGTGTATTGAAGGTGAATAAATTTCGTAACTGTCCGTTACAATTACATTTGGAAATGAAAAAGATGTTCATTTGCAAAACAACACAACTTTAGAAATATTACTGTTAATCACAACACACAAAGTGCACATGCTGGAGTAGAGTAATACACACGACACCTTCTCATCTGTGGCATTCCACTTCTTGAATTGCTCGAAAGCAATTTTATTTTTAATTTAAAAACTTTACATCTCCTCTTATATGACGTTCATTACTTGGCATGTGTTCCGGTACCGCAATATATTACACATGTTGAAGGTCTATTTGCACTTGAGATAGTTTACTGCAACAGCCTCTTACACAACAACCGTAAAATAACGAGGAATCAACTATACTGTTCTCATTATATTTGTTTATCTTTCACGTTTGTCTCGTTTCGTTTTAATTCGCCACTTCCCGCGATGTTACACTGAACAGAAATAAACAAATGAGAAAAGCATGCTTCAGGAACTGCACGCTACAAGTTGAAACGAGATTTTGTTTTGCTGGCTCAGTTACTGGTGACATTATTTTGTGTTTTTCCAACAAGTGTGCACCAGTAAAAGCACCAGTACTGTACCTTACGAATTTAACCTCAACATTCTGCAGCTAGTTACGTCACGAGCTGTACAAGTAAAATACTGCACGTCTTTGCTACGTGACATACTAGGCGGGGAATCTTACATTTTCCAATCTACGTTAATGCGTGAAAATTGCTCTTACTCCACATAATGCAGTTGCTTTTGTGTTCTGCCAGTTTGCTCTTCAGAAGTTCATCAGCCATATTCTTCTTCTTGCTGCTTCCATCTCTTCTTGGCTTCGAAAGTTCAGCTAAAAGCACAGCATTGTTGACTTATTCAAGACAAAAATACACAGTACTTGCTATTTTAAACGAACAACGTGGCTACAAATGCCACGAAGTGCAGTCAGCTGTACGCCGTGCGTATGCAATGACGGCCATACTTTCGCGGGCAGTGACACTTCGTGCTGCCGCCCGCAGCTGCTGCCCTCTCGCGCCGCTCCGCTACACTACGTGCAGCCGGCCAGGTGTGGATTATCCGTCAATAAACGCCGTGCACTTTTCTCCATTGGTCCACCGTAGCAGTAACGCAAAAGCAACAAACAGATAAAAGCTAAGGATGAGTTTTTACATTAACGGTAATTGAAGATAGTGATTGTCGACTGGATGGGCAGACAAGGACATAATTAGGAGAGTAAGAATGACGTGGCGTAATCGGTAGTGTTTCCAACACTATACGATCGTACCAAACCTCCGCTTTGTCCGAAAGGGAAGCACAGCGCAAGAACTGTTCAGAAGCTGTGTCCACGTGCACACTACGAGTTGCTGTGGCGAGACAAACATATGCACGAATGAGTCTGAGAACTTAGTTCAGTGGTGGTCTTCTTACCCCATTACCACTAGGCCCATCGCTTGCATCTGTAATCCATTCAAACCATAGACATGAATATACGTTACCGTGTTCCACAAACATTGGTATACTGTTAATATACCGTAATTTATAAACGTTTGCCTGTTCTTCCTAAATTAATTACTTACTAAAATTCTGTGCTTCAATCAGATTCATAGACACAGACTGAAATTTCCGTGTCTTGCAAAAATTGGCTAGATAACGAAACTTGATTTATAAGCTAAACCCAAGTCATGGTAGTTGGTAAATATGTAGAATGTGTTACCACAAACAAAGGTGAGTATGAAATATTTTCGCCCGAAATAATGAGGAGGTATTGGCGCTTCTAGCAATCCCATTAATAAAATATGTTCAAACACTTGATATCGCGCAGGAGATGTTTGTTATTTCTGAGATGTTCTTGTGAAACTTCCAAATGCGAACTGGGTCAAGTAATATGCGAGAGGCTCTCAATCACACTTGTTTCTTGACGTTGCCGACAGATGGCAGACCAACACGTTGGCTTCGTACTCACGCAAAAACGTCAGAGCGCAAAGCAGATTAGATTAGATTAGATTAATACTAGTTCCATGGATCATGAATACGATATTTCGTAATGATGTGGAACGAGTCAAATTTCCCAATACATGACATAATTAAGTTAATTTAACAACATACTTAAGTTAATATAACAACTTTTTTATTTTTTGTGTTTTTTATTTAGTTTTTTATTTTTTATTTTTTTTAATATTTTTTGTTTGTTTCTTAATTTATATCTAAAAATTCCTCTATGGAGTAGAAGGAGATGTCATTCAGAAATTCTTTTAATTTCTTCTTAAATACTTGTTGGTTATCTGTCAGACTTTTGATACTATTTGGTAAGCGACCAAAGATTTTAGTGCCAGTATAATTCACCCCTTTCTGTGCCAAAGTTAGATTTAATCTTGAATAGTGAAGATCATCCTTTCTCCTAGTATTGTAGTTATGCATACTGCTATTACTTTTGAATTGGGTTTGGTTGTTAATAACAAATTTCATAAGAGAGTATATATACTGAGAAGCTACTGTGAATATCCCTAGATCCTTAAATAAATGTCTGCAGGATGATCTTGGGTGGACTCCAGCTATTATTCTGATTACACGCTTTTGTGCAATAAATACTTTATTCCTCAGTGATGAATTACCCCAAAATATGATGCCATATGAAAGCAATGAGTGAATATAGACGTAGTAAGCTAATTTACTAAGATGTTTATCACCAAAATTTGCAATGACCCTTATTGCATAAGTAGCTGAACTCAAACGTTTCAGCAGATCATCAATGTGTTTCTTCCAATTTAATCTCTCATCAATGGACACACCTAAAAATTTGGAATATTCTACCTTAGCTATATGCTTCTGATTAAGGTCTATATTTATTAATGGCGTCATACCATTCACTGTACGGAACTGTATGTACTGTGTCTTATCAAAAATCAGTGAGAGTCCATTTACAAGGAACCACTTAGTAATTTTCTGAAAGACAGTATTGACAATTTCATCAGTTAATTCTTGTTTGTCAGGTGTGATTACTATACTTGTATCATCAGCAAAGAGAACTAACTTTGCCTCTTCATGAATATAGAATGGCAAGTCATTAATATATATTAAGAACAACAAAGGACCCAAGACTGACCCTTGTGGAACCCATTCTTGATAGTTCCCCAGTTTGAGGAATGTGCTGATCTTTGCATGTTATGAGAACTACATATTTCAACTTTCTGCACTCTTCCAGTTAGGTACGAATTAAACCATTTGTGCACTATCCCACTCATGCCACAATACTTGAGCTTGTCTAGCAGAATTTCATGATTTACACAATCAAAAGCCTTTGAGAGATCACAAAAAATCCCAATGGGTGGTGTTCGGTTATTCAGATCATTCAAAATTTGACTGGTGAAAACATATATGGCATTTTCTGTTGAAAAACCTTTCTGGAAACCAAACTGACATTTTGCTAGTACTTCATTTTTACAGATA
The DNA here is from genome assembly GCF_023898315.1 of Schistocerca nitens. Taxonomy (NCBI): domain Eukaryota; kingdom Metazoa; phylum Arthropoda; class Insecta; order Orthoptera; family Acrididae; genus Schistocerca; species Schistocerca nitens. The sequence goes on along the minus strand of NC_064624.1, from coordinate 195,293,016 downwards.
TGTGAAGCTACTCTTGAATACATTACTTTCTCAAAAATTTTGGATAAAGCTGTTAAAAGGGAGATTGGACGGTAATTGTTGACATCAGATCTATCCCCCTTTTTATGCAAAGGTATAACAATAGCATATTTCAGTCTATCAGGGAAAATGCATCTCAACTCACCATGCTGCAAACTTCTGACTTTCCAGCAAAACGGCTTATGTGTTTTAAACCCTCATTTATGCAACATGTTAGATCGGCAAAGTTTCACAAATGGGCAGACAGAAAGAGAAGTGTACGCGGGACAGATTCTATAACGATTCAACGTTCACCTTTTGCATTATAAACAACACACATACAGAACTTGATAGTACATCCTGCAGCAGTCCAGAATTTTTTTAAAATTTATTTAGCAGTTTATGATGTACATCTATCGAGTAAGTCCAAGTACATATTTGCTTTGTCAGTTTTCCAATAAACTACATTACTCTTACTGATTCTAACTATAGTTTTGTTAAGATAACTAATAAATTTTAGTCACAACATTTCTGGAAATTAACATCATAGTTACAAAATTTTAGATAGTGTAAACTGAACGGATTTTATGAGGCATACGTAATTTATGTACCTAAATTACAGAACATTTAATTGCAAATAATTCTGTACTATTGGTCCATTGTTTTGTATATATGGTATTTCTCTGAAGAAGGGAAATTTGTTAACATCGAGTATAGATTTAAGTGTCAGGAAGTCGTTTCTGAAACTATTTGTATGGAAGTGAAACGTGGATGATAAATAGTTTGGACAAGAAGAGAATAGAAGCTTTCGAAATATGGTGCTACAGAAGAATGCTGAAGATTAGATGGGTAGATCATGTAACTAATGATGAAGTATTGAATAGAATTGGGGAGAAGAGGAGTATGTGGCACAACGTGACAAAAAGAAGGGACCGGTTAGTAGGACATTTTCTGAGGTATCAAGGGATCACAAATTAGCATTGGGGGGCAGCGTGGAGGGTAAAAATCGTAGAAGGAGACCAAGAGATGAATGCACTAAGCAGATTCAGAAGGATGTGGGTTGCAGTAGGTACTGGGAGATAAAGAAGCTTGCACAGGATAGGATAGCATGGAGAGCTGCATCAAACCAGTCTCAGGACTGAAGACCACAACAACAACAACAACAACTGTATAATACAGCCACACGGCACATACATATCCTAGATCCTGTTTTGTTTACAATTATAAAAAATTAACAGCAATAATACTGTAGAAAAGCGAAATCTTTAGATAAATAAATGCTGTTAAGAAGTTAAGACCTTTTACTTTCTCTTTTTCTCTATACTTGTGTACATTTTATTTTTTTTTAGTGTACTATGCCTGTTTGCTCCAGTTATTTTCGTTTGAAATAAGTTCTGTGATTGAATATAAAGGGGTTTGTGATAGCAGTTGTTTGATTGCCTGTTTAAACTTATCCTTTAATTTGGCATTAGTGATATGTGCCATGTAACCACTGCTTCTCTCATATTGAGTTGTGTTTTGCTGTGGAATTCTTAATTTCTTGCTATTTCTGTTTTGCAAATATAAATAACTTAGGTACAAGATTCTACACTGCTCACGGTCTTCATCTGAATCAACCCGGAAAGAAACATGTGAGTAATGAAATCATATAAGTAGCCAATGAGTTAGGCATAGCAAAAATCGATAGCTCTGAGTCAATACCACTTAGATTTAGGGAAGACTCTTTTTTAGAGGTAGCAAAGAAGGACCGAGAGTAACAGGTTTGCACAGATTCACACTGGACGACCAGATTAAAGATACGAGTAAAATAATAAATGTCGGTAACACTAGAAAGAAATATAGCAGTAATGACGATTGCCCCCATAAAAAAAAAAAAAATTACTCACCAGCTTTGTCTCTCAAGATAGGTTAGCTCAATATTGAAAGTATAAGAGGAAAACAAGTAATTTTAAACGAATTTGCAAATGAGAAATTATTTGATGCGTTATGCCGAAGTGAGCACTGGTGTAAAGGAAATGAAATATCTTTTCATGTACTAGATGTTTTCCTCTTAGCAAATAGCTTTAGCACAGAGAAGCATATTCATGGGGGTGTATCAATTTACATTAAGAAAGAATTAATAAATGGTACTAATGAACTAGATCTATGATTTCTGTGCAGTGAGATACATTTTGAAGCCACAGGTCATTTAAAAATTGCTGTTGTATCTATTTATATATCACCAGACGAAAGTCTAGTAATATTTTTAGATAAACTTGAGATTTTACTAAATTTCTTTCGTAGTCCTCACTGGAAGAAATATAGTATAGTTATTGATGGTGACATCAATGCTGCATTTGATGTAAACAAAGACGTGCACACCGTAAATGAATTTAAAAACCTGTTAGGACAATTCAACTTCATTTTTACGAACTGCAAACCCACAAGACAGTCTGCTTGTCTCGACAACATACTTACAAATGTCAATAGAGAGTTACCATCTTCAGATGTAGCTGTCTTCGATTTCTCGGACCATGACTCAGTTTGGGTAAAAATAGGTACATATAGGCGTAATATGGACTATAAGGAGTTTAAAGAGCCTAAAAGTCATCACAAGACAGTTAACGCACGAAATATTGTCTAATTTCATGGTCTCACTCAGTAATTGTGACTGGTCACATATGTTTAACGATAATGCCCAGGGCTCTGCCAATACATTGTTCGACAGAGTTTTTCATTCTTTCTTAAATATATTCAAGACCAACTGCCCTCAATATAAATGTAAAGTTAACACTAAAAGTAACAGTAATAGACATAGGGATAAGAATCCATGGTATACTGCTCAACTATCCAATATGAAAAGGAGGTTGTTGTTGTCTTGAGATTCTTACATACTTCAGAAAACTGATATGGCTAAACAAAGGTAATCAAGAGCACAAAAGGAATATAAGTATGCTTTAAATGAGGCCAAAAAACAACATAATCTAGTCAGCATTGAGTCATCAAAAAATAAATGCAAAAAAGCATGGACCATAAGAAATTCAGTGGCTGAAAGCAAGCAGAAAGCTGAGGTAGAAATTTCAGCAGACGAATTTAATAACTACTGTATAAAACCTGTTTACCAAATTATGGAAAGCGTTGGGAGGCCGCAAGAAACTGTAGCTGATCTCATTAAATATCATAATGTAGACTACACCCTGAAAGACAGATTCCTTTTAACAGAGGTCTCACCAGATGTTGTTTGAACGATTGTAAATAATTTTAGGCCCTCTGACAGTGAAGATATATATGGTATTGCTTGTAATATGTTAAAAAAAGATAATTGGACACATAGTATACCCTCTTACTAAATGTATAAACAGATGTCTAATTGAAGGAGTATTCCCAGATGTATTGAAATTATCCAGGGTAGTGCCCATTTACAAGAAAGGAGAGAAAAACTGCCCATCTAGCTATCGCCCAATATCTCTGACACCTATTTTACCTAAAGTTTGGAATCCATCATCAACTCCAAGTTGTGTGATTATCTGACATATAATAACATTATTACTGTGGTACAATTTGGCTTTAGGAAGGGCAAATCCACAGTCCATGCCATTTACTCCCTAACTTAAAAGGTGCTTAATGCTTATGAAGGAAATTTTGCTCAGGTTAACTTTTGTGATCTTAGCAAAGCCTTCGATTGTGTGGAGCGTATTTCACTCCTCAGCAAACTAGTTTGTTATGGAATCACAAACAGTGAAGTTGGAAACATCTTCCAATCCTTTCTCAGCAACCGTAGACAAATTGTTTGTATTGGTAAACAGAGATCACAGCTAGCTGAAGTTAAGTGCAGTGTGCCACAGGGCTCAGTGTTAGGACCTCTGCTATTTATCCTAAGGACAAATAATCTACTATTTTACATAAATACTCACTGCATTCTCTATGCAGATGATACCACTTTTTTTCAATATCAGCTCAGACATGGATATGCTCCAAACTGTGGCAAATGACACAATATCACAAGCATCAGTCTGGTTTTGAGCTAATGGGTTCCTGCTTAATGAGAGTAAAACTAAAAAGATTGTATTTAGTTTAAGAGATCTGCCAGTAGCAGATGTCATGGATAGTGTTAAGTTCTTAGGTATTGTTATAGATAGTAAATTGACTTGGGAGCCACATATTAAATACATTATAAGGCTGTCTAGAGTGGTGTATTTGTTAAGGAATTTAAAAAAAAAACCGTGTACCTATAAACTTGTATATTTACACTGCCCTACTGCATACAAAGAGCAACTTATCAGAATACCAGCGTAGAAGAGATGTACAATCTCATGGAACCAGAAATAGTAGCCATCTTGACATACCTTACTACAGATTATCCGTCACTGAACAGCTACGAAGTGGTGGGTATAAAGATGTTTAACAAACTGCCACTAGAATGGGTAGAAGCACCATTTGATTTATTTAAAGACAAATGATTCGGTTGGTTAGCTGCAAATCCTTGCTACTCACTTCAGGAATTTTATGACTGTAAAACATCATACTGGTACCAGTTTGGAGAGTACAGCATAATTTCTTTAACTGAGTAATTTATGTTGCAATGTTTTCATATTATTTGATTTTATATATTGTATTTTATGGAAAACCAATAGTGACATATTGATCTTCATGTATATATGCTGCATAACTTGTATATATGTAACTTGACTTTGTCAATTTCTGTAATAGTTAAACGTCAATAAAATTTCATTCATTCATACATCTTCATTTTTGTTGAATTTATCTTTATGATCCCGAGCAAGGAGCAGAATTTTATATACGTACAAGCTGTAGAAGGTTAGAATGTTATATTTTTCGAAAAGAGGCTTGCAACTATCTCTTGTTCTTTTGTTTCCTATTATTCTAATCGCTCTCTTTTGTAATTTGAATATTTTACTTGCCTCAGTCGAGTGGCCCCAGATTTCTATACCATAGCTCATAACGGCATTGATGTTCGAAAAATACACCATGCACACATCATCTTCAGTTATTAGTGGCTTAATTTGTCTTAGAGCAAAAGTGGCACTGCTAAGTTTATTGCTTATATTGGAAATATGATCTATCCACCCTAAACAACTGTCCACAGTGATCCCTAAAAGTTTAGCACTTTCAACTGTTCTTACATGTAGCTCTCGCAAATTTGTCAGTTCAATTGTTTTTCTTTTGTTGTTCCTAAATAGGATTGCACTAGTTTTCTCATAATTGAGAACTGACCTATCCACTTCAAGCCAGTGGGTGATCATTTCAACTGTTTGATTACTTTTACTTATGGTCTCTTGTAAGCCCGGTCTCACAGTTATGCTTGTTGTGTCATCTGCAAAGAGTGTCAATTCACTGTCTATGTTACAAGGTAAATCATTCATGTATATAAGGAAAAGAGGGGTCCTAGAATACTACCCTGTGACACCCCATGCTTTATATCTTGTAGTTCCGATATCTGTTTCCCTCGATTGTGTGACTCTTCCACTGCTTGTTTTCTGTTCTGCAGAAATGACTTTATGATATCAAGAGCAGTTCCTCTAATTCCACAGTGGTGTAGCTTTATTATTAACATGCAGTGATTGACAAGATAAAAAGCTTTAGATAAATCACAAAAAACACCAACCAAGATTTGGCATTGATTTAGGCAGGCAGAGATTATATTAATAAGTACAAATGCAGCTGACACTGTAGATTTTTCCTTCTGGAACCCAAACTGTGTACCATTTATGATACAGTTTTTATCAAAAAATGCCCTTAACCTAACAAACATTGTTCTTTCTAGGATCTTTGACAAAATGGGAAGGAGGCTAACTGGTCTGTAATTATCTCGGCACATGTGATCACCTTTTTTGAATAGTGGTATTACTCCGGCAATCTTCATTCTAATTGGGAAGATTCCTTTTTCGAGACATGAGTTGACTAAGTGACGGAGGGGTTTAGCAATTTCCCTAGTAGTTAGCTTCAAAATTTTATTTGACATGCCATTTATGTCTGTGGATGCTTAATTTTGTAGTTTCTCTATTATTTTTCTTATCTCTTGTTCAGTTTCCGGATACAGGTAACATGAGTTACTGGGTGACTTTTGTTTATTCTCAACTAGTTTTTGGGCTTGCAGAGAATTACTATTGTTACCCTGTGTAAGTTGTTGGCAGATGCTGGTAAAATATTGGTTGGAAGTGTTGTTAATGATTATTGGATCTTCTGTTACAACATTATTGATTGTTAGGCTAAAACTTTTATTGTTATTTCCTGATGACTTTCCTGTTTCTCTGCTTATTATCTTCCAGGTGCTTCTGTCTTTGTTGGGAGCTAGTGTTATAACATTTCCATTATACAGTTTTTTTGCACCTATCAAAGTTTTATTGTAAATCTTTTTATAGCCTCTATAATATTCAACAAAATGAATAGGCCTACATGGAGCTTTCCAAATTGCATGAAGAAGTTTCAGCTTTTTACAGGATACTAATAGACCTTTTGTTAGCCATGGTAGATTTCCATGGTTTGGTTTTGGTTGGCACTCTTTAATGATTTTCAAATTGGTATCTAGGGGACTGTTGTATTTATCATTAACACTATTAGATAAGTACATTTCTGGCCACTTTTCATTTTGTAGTTTTATCTTTAGGCCTGTTGTGTTAGAACTTCTCATATCTCTGTAAGGGATAAAGCTGAGTGAATCTAATTTCCCTACTTCTTTTACTCTCGTACTTGACTGCAATTAGGTGCTAACCATTTTCAGCTGTATGCACCAGCTGTACACTGACAACAGAACTTGAATTTCTAAAAGAAAATTACTTATCTGTAAATAGCAAGGCAACTTCATTAACATATATTGAACATAATTCCAGTTACTTACTTAGGGCGGTTTTTGCTCTTGCATTTGGTATAAGTTAATTGCATGCATGTATCCTTCGGTTATTTTTGTTACATTTGGGTTGCTGATTGTTTGCAGCTTTTGGAACTAAGTGTCTTCATGTAGTATATGTCGATTTGCATTCTTCCGCCCCGCCATTAGTGAGTGTATGTACAGCAGGCTCATATGTAACATATAAAGGAGATATTTTGTGATCTTCATTCAACAGGGGAGTGTCATTACATAAAAATAGTGAGGATGGGAACAGTACCTCATCCAGAAATCTCATCCAACCTTTCTAAGCGAATCAGCACTTACTGTGTCAAAGTGGAAATGCCTCTTCATTTCTGTCGCCACAGCATTTGTATTTCTCAGGTAAGTTTTCATATCTGAATGGGTCTCTTTGTGCTCTATTAAGTGAAACAACCTTTAGTTGATGGCAATATGTTTGAGTAGTGATTTTAATAATTACCAGCTGCAGGAATGTACAGATTACTCGACTCAACTAAACTTCTCCATATCTTAGTCTATTGCTGTTTGGATATTTCAGGCTACATATAATTTGTAGAAATGCAATTTTTGCATCTGCTAGTACTAGTGCTAAATCTACTGTTGCAGGTGCAAGTTACAGAACCATAGATATCACGACTTTGTGTGTGCGTTTATTGTGACATGCAGATACTAAGTAATTAGTTTTTGTCAACACTACCCAGAACACCACCTGCTCGGCTAGCCACGAGGTCTAATGCGCTGCTTCCCGAGCGGGAAGGCGTACAGTTCCCCGCCACGAATCCGCCTGGTGGGTTAGTGTATGGGTCCGGTGTGCCTGCCAGCCTGTGGATGGTTTTTAAGGCGGTTTTCCATCTGCCTCGGCGAATGAGGGCTGGTTCCATTTATTCTGCCACAGTTACACTATGTCAGTGATTGCCGTGCAAACACTGTCTCCATATAAGCATACACCATAATTGCTCTACCACACGAACATGGGGTTTACACTCGTCTGGTATGAGACGTTCCCAGGAGGGGGGGTGGGGGTGGGAGGGGTCCACTGGCTGGGGCTGAACTGCACAGTAACCCTGGGTTTGGTGTGGGGCGGCAGTGGGGTGGGTGGACTGCTGTGGCCTGTTGTGGGGTTGTGAACCACTGAGGGCTGTGGTGGGACGAAGCCTCTCTATCATTTCTAGGTCCCCAGTTCAGTGCACAATACACACACACACACACACACACACGCACCCAGAACACCAAACAGGCTGCTATTTCTAATCATACTGAACGAGGTGGAGCAGTGGAATCATATTCAGAAAGACAGTGATACAAACCTATGTCCAGACATACTGATTTAGATGTTCCGTCACTTCCCTAAATCACTTCTGTGAAACGCTGGGATGGTTCCTTTCATTATGAATGGCCTTATTTCCTTCGCCATCCTCTGCTAATCTGAGCTTGCGATCCATCACTAACTACGTCGTTTTTGTTGAGACATTAAACAGCCATCTCCTCCTCCCATGTCTAAGTACTTATTTTTGTACATTTCAGAGAGATGGAAGCTCATGGCGTGAATGTGACCCTGTAGCAGTTTCCACCAACAGTACTGCAGAGCCTACAGAAGGAATCGACGTGGAGTTCCTGCGTGCATCAGACAATACTGGACAGCTACAGCCCCCCCCCCCCCCCCCACAAACAATGTGGAACCAGGAGGATATCGACGTGGAGTTCCTGCGTGCATCAGACAATACTGGACAGCTACAGCCCCCCCCCCCCCACCACAAACAATGTGGAACCAGGAGGATGTGTTGTACCCAGATCTTCCACACCAACAAAATCTGTAAAGAAAGATGAAGCAAAACAAACACATGCTTTCCCTGTGGTAAATGGATTGTCAGACCATGATGCAGAACTGATTAACTTACAAAACCTAACATGGTGTATAGTTCAGAAACCATTAAGTAAAAGTTTGAGGTCGCTCAACCCGGTATCTATACAGCACTTCAGAGAAAGCTTAAGAAATACTAATTGGGGAGATGTATATAATGAGCCAAATGCTAAGTGCAACATATTTCTTGATAAATTTATATCCCTCTTTAAACATTGTTTCCCAAAGAAAATTACTACGTGTAACACCACACACTTTTCAAAGAAAACTATGTTCGAGAAGAAATTAACAACTCCAGCAATAAAATCAGATCAGTATGGAATGTTGTTGATTTTGATTTGATTTGATTTGATTTATTTCGTGTTCCATAGGTCCAACTGTGTTGGATACACAAGGACATGGAACGAGTCAGTTTTTTACAAATACAATCTGATAGCATATACAGAAATTTGAGTACATAATTATATAAAAATTTATACAGTAAATTCTTTGGGCAGCAATACAGAAAAAGAAAATACATATTTTCTTAGAATAATTAAAACACTAAAGAGAACAGATACACAGAGCTCAGGTTAAATAACATTCTTAGTGGCATTATGTCAACTTGTATTATATAATATAAACATATTACAATTTATTTAGTTAAAAATTCATCTAGACTGTAAAAAGCTTTTTCTAGCAGAAATATTTTAGCGCTTTCTTAAATTTACTCTTGTTATGAATCTCTGTCTTTATTTCGGGAGGAAGAGCACTGAAGAGTTTTGCTCCAGTGTAGTGGACACCCTTTTGCGCCAAGCTCAAATTTCTGAGCTCGCTGTGTATGTCATTCATCCTCCGTGTGTTATGCTCATGATAATTACTGTTTGGTTGAAATATCTCTATATTTTTACAAACAAAACACATGAGAGAAAAAATATATTGGCATGTAGTTGTGTATATTTTAAGTTTACGAAAAGTATTTCTACACGAGTCTCTTGGGTGTAATCCACATATAATTCTTAAAGCTCACTTCTGTGCAATGAACACTTTCCTTGCTAATGGCTGGTTGCCCCAAAAAATAATTCCGTACTCAATGAGAGAATGAAAATAGCCAAGATATGCCACTTTTGCAGTGTTAGGTTCAACACGTGTAGTGACAACCCGTAAAGCATAGGTAGCAGAGCTAAACCTCTTACAGAGATCAATAATATGTGAAGACCAGTTCATTTTCTTGTCAATGTGCACTCCAAGAAATTTTGTTGTTTCTATTCTTACTATTGGTTGATTACATGTCACACTTAACTCTCTCTCTTTTTCTGTTTTTGTACAGAATTGAATAAAGCTGGTCTTACTGGAATTTAATGAGAGACCATTCAACTTGAACCAATTAACCACATCTGAGAGTATGTGATTAACAAGTTCCTCAAGATTGTTGTCTGTTCTACTACTCATAAAAATTGTGCTATCATCAACAAATAATGTAAATTTACGTGGCACGCTTGTACTTGATGGTAGATCATTTATAAAAAATCAGGAATAATAGTGGCCCAAGAATTGAGCCCTGAGGCACTCCACATGTAATGGAACTCCATTCAGAATCTGAGGAAGTGTCACATACTCCACCTGAGCTATTCAAGACAAATTTTTGTTTTCTGTCTTGGAGGTACGACTGTAGCCAGTTGCCTGCAACACCACTTATTCCTACCAATTTAGCTTTTTGCAAGAGAATCTGGTGATGAACACAGTCAAACGCTTTGGATAAATCACAGAAGACACCAAGTGCTAGCATTTTTTCATTAGGGGTTTCTAAGACTTCATTTGCAAATGCGTAGACTGCGTCTTCTGTTGAGTGGCCCTTTTGAAAGCCAAATTGGCTTTTGCTGAGAACTCCATGCTTCATGAGATGATCAGTAATTCTTACATGTATTAGCTTTTCTAGAATTTTGGAGAAATCTGTCAGCAAAGAGATAGGTCGATAGTTAGTTAGTTCAGCTTTATTGCACTTTTTGTACAGGGGCTTCACAATGGCATACTTAAGTCTAATGGGAACAACACCTTTCTGAAGGGAAGCATTGAAAATATGACAGAGAATGTCCCTTATACACACACAAGAATATTTCAATAAATTACTAGATATATTATCAACCCCTGCAGAGTTCGTACTTTTTTGAGACATGATGATTTTTTGAATTTCTTCTACAGTGACAGGATTAAGGCGCATTTCTGAAATTGTGTTTGAATGTACTGCTTGACAAAGGGTTACAGCTTCATCAACATTGGGCTTGCATCCAATCTGTTGAGCTACTGATAGAAAGTGTTTATTAAAAATCTCAGACACCGTTTTGGGGTTATCTACTGGGGTACCTTCATATCTGATTTTATTTACATATTCTTTGCTTGTTGTATCTCTTCCTGTTTCTTCTTTAACAATGCTCCAAACTGTTTTTAGTTTATTATTAGAATTATCTATTTTCTTCTCATAATAAAGGGCTTTTGATTTCCGTTTTAGTCGCTTCAAAATTTTTCAGTATAATTTATAGTGTTCCCATTTTTCTACATCTTTACAGAATCTTATTGCAGCATAAGTTTCCCTTTTGGTTTTACATGACTGTTTTATACCTTTTGTAATCCAAGGCTTACTTACAGAATTGGAAGTACTGTTTCTGACCAATTTCTTGGGAAATATTTCTTCAAAAAGAGCACAGAATTCATTTATAAAACAGTTAAATTTAGTATCAACATCATCATGGCTATATACTAAAGACCAATCCATTTGCTGCAACCTGTGGTTGAAAGTTCCTTTTGCCTCTTCATTCATTATTCTTATGAATTTCTGTTCTTTTTTGAACACATTAACATCATAAAGAGTGAGAATTTGTCCATCATGATCTGAAAGCCCACTTATAACCTGCCTGACAATATAATTCTGATGTCTACATACATCTAAAAAAATGTTGTCTATCATAGTTTGGCACTCTGATGTAATTCTTGTTGGGAAGTTTAATGTAAAGTGCGGCATTATGGGAGAAAGGATAATAGGACCCCATTTTATCGGTGACTTCAGATGTTACTACAAGATGTTTCACTGCATGACAGAATGGCGATGTACGTCCAACATGATGGATGTCCGGCACATAACTCGCATGCTGTTGAAGCGGCATTGAATAGCATATTTCATGACAGGTGGATTGGTCGTCGAAGCACCATACCGTGGCCCGCACGTTCACCGGATCTGACGTCCTCAGATTTCTTTCTGTGGAGAAAGTTGAAGGATATTTGCTATTGTGATCCACCGAGAACGCCTGACAGCATGCGTCAGCGCATTGTCATTGCATGTGTGAACATTACGGAAGGCGAACTACTCGCTGTTGAGAGGAATGTCGTTACACGTATTGCCAAATGCATTGAGGTTAACGGACATCATTTTGAGCATTTATTGCATTAATGCGGTAATTACAGTTAATCACGCAGTAACAGTATGTGTTCTCAGAAATGATAAGTTCACAAAGGTATATGTATCACATTGGAACAATCGAATTAAAATCTTCAAACGTACCTACATTCTGTATTTTAATTTAAAAAAACCTGGCTGTTACCAACTGTTCGTCTAAAATTGTGAGCCATACGTTTGTGACGATTACAGCCCCATCTATCACAAAGCGAAAAAAAGTGGTCAAACTAGAACATTCATATTTGTTTACGTACTACACGAATATGTAATAAAAAATGGGGGTTCCCATTTTTAAAAAACACAGTTGATATCCGTTTGACCTATGGCAGCGCCATCTAGCGACCCAACCATAGTGCCATCTGGTTTCCCCCTTCAAGCTAGAGAAGTTTCGTTCTTTATAGTTTTTTCGTTTGAAGATTATTTCGTGAGATATTTGGCCCAGTCACGATCAATGGACCACCCAGTACCTGTGTGTTTGTGTGCGTGCTACCCAAAAATGGGCCTAATTCTGTTCCGTATAAATCGATTCCGCATCAACGCATTAGCATACCTACCAGGTTTCGCTAGCATACGATAATTACAGCCCACACTGGACCTGTGCGATTCTGTGTGGGCTGTAACTATTCCCTCTCGTGTTGCAGTTTCGTTTTTGCAGTGAGTAGCTGTCAGCCAAAACAAATACTGGCCATCAAATGTGTCTTCTGACGCGCCATAACAGACAAAATGACTTTTAAAGTGAATTTTACGAGTTCATTCGATAGAGCTGACGCAAATTAGTCTAGTACGGCATCTGTTCACTAGGTATGTATTAAAAGTTACAGTGATAGATGAAGAATAACAGACTGCATTCTAATCTCTACACCTTTCATCTCCTTTCCCAAGGTGGCTTCCATCAACTCCCCCTCCCGGATTATGCCCTCTCTCCCTCCGTTTACTCCTCCTATCATCACTGATCCTCACCCCCTCGTTTCCTCTGTCCTTTTCCTGGGCTCCCTCTCTCCCCCCCCCTTCCATCTTCCTTTTTCCCCTACCTACCCTCTCTCTGCCCCACTTCTCTCCCCCGAGTCCCTTTGCATTACCCTCCTCTGCCTCTTCTCATTCCCTCTCGCGTCTTCCCTGCCCCTCCCCCGCCCCTTATGAGTCCTCTGCCTCCTTTGGTTCCCCCCCCCTTTCGTTTTTCTTCTCCTTCCTCCTTGTTCTCCCCCTCATCTGTCCAGGTCCACCCCCCCCCCCCCCACATCTGCCCTCGGCTATGGTGTGTTACCTTTGTGCCGCCATTTTAGTACAGTGTTTACAGTGAGTGTTCAGTGTTGCGAACAGACATCGTAATGTCGCTGGGTGTGATTTTATGTCTTGCGAACAGAAACCAGACTGTCGCCATGTTTTTTTTAAATTGTCTGTCTACGATGTTACCTGTCTGCTTCCTGTGTATTTTATTAGCTTTGCCAGCCCTTTGCTTTATGTATTAACTTTCCTCAATTTTCCGCCGTTTTACAATTTCAGTCACCGTTTTATCGCCTGTTTTTATTGTTTCTTATCTTCTTTCTTACGTTTTAAAAAGTCTGTAATAAGCTGCTGCCAGCCCGCCCCCTTCAGGGGAAATCGAAATACAATAAAGGAAAAAAACTACATTCTAGCAGCGAGTGAGCACCGCTACGATGAACACCCCTTACGAAAGACGTCTGAGATCCATTCTAGAATACTGCTCAAATGTGTGGCATCTGTTCCAAATATGACTAACAGTGTGTATGAAGTGTGTCCACAGAAATTCACCCAAGAGACGTCAAGATTCTCAAATAACCACTTTTAATGTAACTGATCCGGTGAGTTTTTGAACGTATAGCGCTTGAAAACCCAAAGAAGACCGAAATTACTCGAACAGTATTGCATCTGAAACGGATGATAGGTATCCAGTAAACGCTTATAGGTAGAATATTCTTGTTGTTGTTGTTGTTGTTGTGGTCTTCAGTCCTGAGACTGGTTTGATGCAGCTCTCCATGCTACTCTATCCTGTGCAAGCTTCTTCATCTCCCAGTACCTACTGCAACCTACATCCTTCTGAATCTGCTTTGTGTATTCATCTCTTGGTCTCCCTCTACGATTTTTACCCTCCACGTTGCCCTCCAATGCTAAATTTGTGATCCCTTGATGCCTCAAAACATGTCCTACCAACCGATCCCTTCTTCTAGTCAAGTTGTGCCACAAACTTCTCTTCTCCCCAATCCTATTCAATACCTCCTCATTAGTTACGTGATCTACCCACCTTATCTTCAGCATTCTTCTGTAGCACCACATTTCGAAAGCTTCTATTCTCTTCTAGTCCAAACTATTTATCGTCCATGTTTCACTTCCGTACATGGCTACACTCCATACAAATACTTTCAGAAACGATTTCCTGACACTTAAATCTATACTCGATGTTAACAAATTTCTCTTCTTCAGAAACGCTTTCCATGCCATTGCCAGTCTACATTTTATATCCTCTCTACTTCGACCATCATCAGTTATTTTACTCCCTAAATAGCAAAACTCCTTTACTACTTTAAGTGCCTCATTTCCTAATCTAATTTCCTCAGCATCACCCGATTTAATTTGACTACATTCCATTATCCTCGTTTTGCTTTTGTTGATGTTTATCTTATACCGTCCTTTCAAGACACTGTCCATTCCGTGCAACTGCTCTTCCAAGTCCTTTGCTGTCTCTGACAGAATTACAATGTCATCGGCGAACCTCAAAGTTTTTACTTCTTCTCGATGAATATTAATACCTACTCCGAATTTTTCTTTTGTTTCCTTTACTGCTTGCTCAATATACAGATTGAATAACATCGGGGAGAGGCTACAACCCTGTCTCACTCCTTTCCCAACCACTGCTTCCCTTTCATGCCCCTCGACTCTTATAACTGCCATCTGGTTTCTGTACAAATTGTAAATAGCCTTTCGCTCCCTGTATTTTACCCCTGCCACCTTCAGAATTTGAAAGAGAGTATTCCAGTTAACATTGTCAAAAGCTTTCTCTAAGTCTACAAATGCTAGAAACGTAGGTTTGCCTTTTCTTAATCTTTCTTCTAAGGTAAGTCGTAGGGTCAGTATTGCCTCACGTGTTCCAACATTTCTACGGAATCCAAACTAGAATATTATGACACCGAAATGGTACGACATTTCATTTCTACATATTTCATCGTATTAATATGAATGTTTGAAGTGACTCTTCGTCCTCCAAGAAAAATTTTCAGTGCGGGGGTGGCAACAGTTCATACCTTAGTTCGTGTAATTTTGCCATGGCGATGTCACATATGTGCGGACGCGCATTGTCTTGATGGAAGATGACTTTCATCCTTGCTAAACCTGGCCTTCTCTCGTGTATCTCCTGCTGCAATTTGGGCAGGAGGTTAGCATAGTATTCTCCAGTAATTGTTTGACCAGCGGAGAGACAATCTACAAACAGAACACTGATACCGTGATCTTTCCCACTGTAGGAATTGTCTTGGCTTTCTTTGGTGGCAGAGAATCAGCATGTTTCCACTGTTTTTACTGTTCTTTTGTCTCTGGGGTATAGAATTGCACACAAGTTTCATCTGTGGTATCAAATTTGACCAAAAATCTTGCTCGTTTCTCCTAAGACAGGTCAAACATTGTTGCAATATGTCCATTCTCGTGCGTTTTTGATCCATCATCCAGAGTCGTGGCACCCCTCTTGCAGATAATTATTTCATTTCTAATTCTTCAGTTAAAAAGTGATGATATACCCTTTCAGATGACATCTGGCAAGCGGGAGCAATTTCGCGCACTTTCAGTCGGCGATCCTCCGTGCACTTTTGCAGTGATTTCTGGAGTAGTGACACATCTTGGCCGGCCACTCAGCGGATCATCGTCTACGCTCTCCCGACCAAATTTAAGTTCATTTTTCCATCTTCGCAAATCACTACGCGGGAACAACAACAGAGCCACGTTACCGCCACAGCTCCCTTCCAAGAGCACTGACGTGGCACGTCTTTATAGGCAACAGTCCAGTGAATATCACGTGAACAAGTCGTTGCGCTAGCGCTGACCTCTCATGGTGCTTCCGAGAACTTTTTAAACCACTCTCGTATGTCACCATGTACCTTGTATATGTACATGTCTGAATCCTGATGTACCTTACCAGTGGCTGTAATACTCAAATCTCGTACTTGTAAACTGTTCTCCAGTCTAGACGGTGCTGATAGACAAAAACAAATATTCAATTCTCTGGCTGCAGCTTTTGAAAACGGTTCTTGTGTAACATACAAAAGAACATTTTATTGCTAGTTTAGATACATAGTCATTAATATGGATTGAATTGGGAATGTCCCAATTGTGTACGAACACCGATTTATCACGTCTTATTGTATTTATGTGAGCAGCCATCTTAAGTTATTTGCAGATGATGCTGTCGTTTTTAGTCTAGCAAAGTCATCAGAAGATCAAAACAAATTGCAAAACGATTTAGGAACGATATCTGTATGGTGGGGAAATTGGCAATTTACTCTAAATAATGAAAAGTGTGAGGTCATCCACATGAGTGCTAAAAGGAATCCATTAAACTTCGGTTACACGATAAATCAGTCAAATCTAAAAGCCTTAAATTCAAGTAAATACCTAGGAATTATAATTACAGACAACTTAAACTGGAAAGAACACATACAAAATGGTATTGGGAAGCTAACCAAAGACTGCATTTTATTGGCAAACAGAAAATGCAACAGATCTACTAAAGTGCTGCCTACACTACGCTTTTCCGTCCTCTTTTAGAATACTGCTGCGTGGTGAGGGATCCTTACCAGATGGGACTGACGGAGTACATCGAGAAAGTTCAAAGAAGAGCAGCAAGTTTAGTGTCATCGACAAATAGGGGAGAGAGTGTCACTGGCATGATACAGAATTTGGGTTGGACATCTTTAAAATAAAGGCGTTTTTCTCAGGAAATTTCGATCACCAACTTTCTCCTGCGAATGCGAAAATATTTTGCTGACGGCGACCAAACATGGGGAGAAAGTATAACCATGATAAAATTAGGGAAATCAGAGCTCGCACAGAAAGACATTGGCGCTCGTTTCTTCCGCCCGCTGTTCGAGATTGGAATGACAGAGAATTATTGTGAAGGGAGTTCGACAAACCCTCTGCCAGACACTGAAGTGTAATATGCAGAGTATCCATCTAAGTGTGGATGTTGGCGTAGGCTGTGTTACCAGTAGCATACAATACTACTCCTGTGTTTCCTGTGCTACATTTCGCCCTGTTAAATGGTTCCAGTATACTGAGGAAGTAGAATCTGTTTTATCTCGGTATTTGTTCTATGTTGAGCTTATGTAACATCGTAACAGCGTACGACTTAAAACAACGTATACTCTGAGCTGTCTCAACAAATTATACTATAATGCTTCCAGTTTTGAGATGGCTGTGTGGGCAATTTCCGAAGCCCAATAAATGAAAAAAAGGTCTTCACTCACATATTTGGGAACCTAGTCTGTATGCTCGGACTTTTGTTAGCAGTCTGCAGTGGGCACCGTGTCAAACACTTTCCGGTAACCTACACTGTGTGATCAAAAGTATCCGGACACCCTCAAAAACATACGTTTTTCATATTAGGGGCATTGTGCTGCCACCTACTGCCAGGTACTCCATATCAGCCACCTCGGTAGTCATTAGACACCGTGAGAGAGCAGAATGGGGCGCTCTGCAGAACTCACGGACTTCGTACGTGGTCAGGTAATTGGGTGTCACTTGTGTCAAATGTCTGTACGTGAGAGTTCCACACTCCTAAACATCCCTAGGTCTACTGATTCCGATATGATGGTGAAGTGGAAATATGAAGGGACACGTACAGCACAAAAGCGTACAGGCCGACCTTGTCTGTTGACTGACAGAGAGCACCAACAGTTGAAGAGGGTCGTAATGTGTAATAGGCAGACATCTATCCAGGCCATCAAACTGCATCAGGATTGACTACATGACAGTTAGGCAGGAGGTGAGAAAACTTGGATTTCGTGCTCGAGCCATTGTTCATAAGCAACACATCACACCGGTAAATGCCAAACGACGCCTCGCTTGTTGTAAGGAGCGTAAACATTGGGCGACTGAACAGTGGAAAAACGTTGTGTGGAGTGACGAGTCACGGAACACAATGTGGCGATCCGGTGCGAGGGTGTGGATATGGCGAATGCCCGGCGAACGTCATCTGACAGCGTGTGTTGTGCCAACAGTAAAATTGGGAGGCGGTGGTGTTATGGTGTAGTCGTGTTTTTCATGGAGGGGGCTTGCTCTATGTACAGACTGAATGACATTGGGGATAGGCTACAGTCCTGCCTCACTCCCTTCTCAGCCACTGTTGCCCTTTCGTGCCCCTCGACTCTTTTAACTGCCATCTGGTTTCTGTACAAATTGTAAATAGCCTTTCGCTCCTTGTATTTTATGCCTGCCACCTTGAAAATTTGAATGAGCTTGTTCCAGTCAACACTGAAAAAAGCTCTCTATGCCTACAAATGCTATAAACGTAAGTTTGTCTTTCCTTAACTTAGCTTCTAAGTACTAGGGTTAGTATTGGCTTGCGTTTTCCTACATTTTTGCAGAGTGGAAATGTATCTACCCTGGGTTCATCGTCCACCAGATTTTTCCATGCGTGTGTTTTGCAATGGTAACTCATTAAACTTTCAGCACGGTACTTTTCACATCTGTCAGCAGCAGCTTTATGTGGAATTGGAATTATAATACTCTTCTTCATGTCTGAGGGTATTTCGAATGTGTCACCCATCTTTCTCACCAGGTGTAAGAGTTCTGTCATGGCTTTCTTACCCAAGGATATCAGTAGTTCTAACAGAACACTCAGGGCCTTGTTTCAACTTTGGTGTTTCAGTGCACTGTCGAATTCTTCATGATCATACCTCCCACCTCATCTTCATCTATGTCCTCTTCCATTTCCATAACACTGCCATCAAGTATATCACCACTGTGCGGAAACTCTACATACTCCTTCCATCTTCTTGTTTCCCCTTCATTGCTTAGGACTGGTTTTCCATCTGAGCTCTTGATAATCATACAGGTGGATCTCTTTCCTCCAAAGGCTCCATAATTTTTCTGTAGGCGGCACTTATCTTTCCCCTAATGATTTATGCTTCTATGTCCTTACATATGTCCTCTAATTATTCACACTTAGAAATTTTGCAGTTCCTGTTGATCTCATGTTTGAGCTGTTTGTATTTAATTTTGCCTGCTTGATTTGTTGCATTTTTTATATTTTCTCCTTTCATCAATTAAATTCAATATCTCTTTTGTTGCCCAAGGATTTCTACTAGCTCTCGTCTTTTTACCCACTTTATCCTCTGCTGTCTACACTATTTCATCTCTCAAATCTACCCATACTACTTCTACTGTTTTCCTTTCCCCTGTTCTTGTCAACTGTTCTCTAATGCTCTCTCTGAAACTCTGTTCAATGTCTGGTTCTTTCAGTTTATCTGGGTCCCATCTCTTTAAATTGCTACCTTTTTGCAGTTTCTTCAGTTTTAATCTATAGTCTGTAACGAATAAATTGTGGTCAGAGTCTACATCTACCTCTGGAAATGTCATACAATTTAAAAACTGGTTGCCAACCCTCTGTCTTGCCGTTATATAATCAATCTGAAATCTTTCAGTGGCTCCAGGTATTTTTCACAAATACAGCCTTCTTTCATTATTCTTAAACATCCATATTCACCTACTACTTTCATCCTCTTCCTTTTCATACTACCGAATTCCAGTCCCCAGCAACTATTAAATTTTAGTCTCCCTTAACTATCTGAATAATTTCTGTTTTCTCACTATACATTTCTTCAATCTCTTCATCATCTGCCGAGCTTGTTGGCATATAAACTTGTACTACTGTGGTAGGCATTCACTATGACGTTCATAGTAGCTTATCTGCATTCCTAATTTTTATTCATCATTAAACCTATTCCTGCATTACGCCTATCTGATTTTGTATTTATAGCCCATAAGTCCAATTTGTCCTGCCACTGAATTAATTAACTCTCACTATATGTAATATTAACCTATCCATTTCCCTTTTTCTAATTTTCTAACCTACCCGCCCAATTAAGGGACCTGACATTCAACAATCTGATTCATAAACCCCAGTTTTGTTTCTCCTGATAAAGCTGCTCTCCTCATTAGTACCTGAACGGAGATCGAAATGAGGAAATATTATACTTCTGTAATATTTTGCCCAAGAGGATGCCATCATTTAACCACACATCAAAACTGGATGCTCTCAGGAAATCTTACAGGTGTACTTTCCCCTTGCTTTCAGTGGTTTGCAGTATGAGCGCAGCAAGGCCATTTGGTTGATGTTGAAAGGCCAGTTCAGTCAGTCATCCAGACTGTTGCCCCTGCAACTACTGAAAAGGCTGCTGCCCTTCTTCAGGAACCACCCATTTGCCTGACATTTTAAAAGATACCCGTCCATTGCAGTTGCACCTACGGTACAGCTACCTGTATTGCTGAGGCACGCAAGCCTTCCCATAAGGATTTAATTCATTTCCAAGATAGAAATCTAATTTCATTTAAATAGTGTGCGCACATGTAACATACACAAAATTTATTCATGGGCTACTGTGGTCTTGGCCTATGCCTGTTAATAGTTTTCATAAACTGTTGCCAGATATTTTATGAAACAGCCCACATTACCATTATCATTTTATTTCAGGGTATCTGCAAGTAGTTGCACTGCACGACAATAGCCATCTTCAGTCTCCATAGATTTTGTTGGTGTTGAAGATCTGGGTGTAGCAGATCCTCCTGCTTCGACATTGTTTGTGGTGGCAGTTGCTGTTCCAGTATTTATTTGTTTATTCTCCATGGACAAATACAAGGTTCTGTTTTGGATAGTTTACATATTGATTATTTCCCCTTATAATACTGTGAGAAACAGTTATATACAAAAGACCTACAGATAAAAAATTATGTTGCTTTTTTTGTACATGTAAACACTATTTATACAAATGAAAGTATTCTACTCATCTGAGAGGAATTCCTTAATACTACAAAAACCATTATTATTGAGGAACTCCTTCAAGGCAATTTCAAAGCAGCTTCCACTTAAGCTTTTTAGCTTTTTTTGGAAGTTTGTTATGAAATTTGATCCCCATGTAATAGGGGCTCTTGTC
Organism: Schistocerca nitens; assembly: GCF_023898315.1. NCBI lineage: Eukaryota > Metazoa > Arthropoda > Insecta > Orthoptera > Acrididae > Schistocerca > Schistocerca nitens. The sequence goes on along the minus strand of NC_064624.1, from coordinate 195,271,723 downwards.
TGCAATTTCTGTATTATTCTTTCCAGGTGATAATCATTAGCCCTCCTAGTGCTGTAAAAGTGCACTTCTCTATTTAGATGATTGTACTACTTGTATTTTAGCATCAGCTGAATAGTTTTATAAATATATGGTAATGGGAGTGTTATTAGTTTCTTTATTTTGAAAGTTTCTTTTCAGGACTCATTATATCTAAGCTTACACATGATTTTAACTGTCTTTTTTTGAAGGAAGAATACCCTATTGACATGTTTGGCAACAGCACATCCCCATGCTTCAATTCCATGTGTGAGGTATGGAGACGCTAAAGCACAGTAGAATATACTCATTTGCTCATATTTAAGAACTTGTGACATTGTCCACATTGCATAAATTGATTGGCTTAGTTTTTAGCATAATAAATGGATATGATGCTCCCAAGAGAGATGCTGATCTAACATTACACCAAGGAAGGAAGTTTTATCATTCAATTTCATTTCTGAAAAATCATCAGACACAGCACTCCATTGTATTTCATCTTGTTTGTGGTGTATTTGAAATTCCATTAGATTTGTTTCATTGATGTCTAAGCTTAAGTGATTGTTTCGGAAGTAATTCTTCAATTCAAATAAGACACCAGAACAAATTTGGGCCAAAACATTCTCGTTGGTTCCCCAGTTAACAACGGTTGTGTCATCCGCTTAATTAAGTATCTTGTTGTTGTGTTCTGTGGACACATCATTAACATATAGTATGAACAATAAAGGACCCAGAACTGACCCTTGGGGTACACAATACTTTACTATAGCTGGACTAGAGCTGCACTTATTAATAACACTGCCCACTTTGTGTGTGACTTGTGTGACCTGATTTCTGTCTTGTAGGTATGACTGTATGAGACTTTTGGCTATTCCTCTGATACCGTAAGTTTTCAGTTTCTCAAGTAGCAGTTCATGAGATACTGTGCCGAATGCCTGTGATAAATCTAGGAACAAACATGCCACCAGAGCAAACATGCCACCCTTTCTTTTTCATCTAATTTCATAAGTATCGTATGTACTATATCACATATGGCAGATGGTGTTGAATAGCCTTCCCTAAAACCATGTTGGGTTTGTAGTAGCACTTTTTCTTTGACAAGAAAGTTTCCTAACTGTAGTGAAATAATCTTTTGCTTAGGATTGGAATTAAGCTACTGGGTCGGAAGTTATCGACTTTGTCGATACTACGTTTTTGTGCAATGGCTTGACTATTGTGTATTTTAATTCGGATGGAAACACACCTTTATTCAAACGTTCATTGAAGAGGTGGACCAGAACAGGTATGTGTGAATGTTTGCATTGTTTTAATATAATAGTGGAGATTTCATCCCATCCCGTAGAGAATTTGTTTTGCATTTTATTTATGATTCCCTCCACTTCAGTTGTATCTGTTTCATACATAAACACTGATTTTTGTACCTGGTAGAGTTCTGTAATTATCAGTGTCAGAGGTAACACGCATGTTACCTGAATTTATAAAGTGGGTATTAAAAACATTGCTGATCGTATATGGATCTGAAATATTTACATTATCAGTCATTAGTTGGATATTGTTGACACTAGGCTTCGGTTTTCTGCTGATTATCTCATTTACACAGTTCCATACTGATTTGCTTATGTTATCTGAGATAGCAAATTTGTGCTGTATAATTTCCTTTGTGTATACATGTAGTGCTTGTTTATAGGCTTTTCGACATGTTTGGTAGTTCTCCCTAGTTGTGTCCGGGAACTCTTTATAGATTTTCCAAGTAATAAACTTTTTCTTCTTCAGCTGTTTTACTTCTGAAGGAAGTATTGTGTGGTTTTGAGTATATTTCTTTTTGAAAGTAACTGGACATGTTTCATTGAAATGGCCAAAGAGAGTGTTGTAAAAGTTATTCCATTTGTCTGCTACTTTTCTGCACAATATATGTCATTCCATGTCTCAGACTGCAGTGCTGACTCCAATTTCTCTCAACGTTTTTCATTTGTACATCTTATTTCCATCATGTCATATGTACTGTGTGAATCTTACATGATCAGTATTTTCATTATCTGGCAAAGATGATCACAGAGGTGAAGGTTTATTATCTCAACTCTGCAGTTATCTAAGTTGGTGTAAAAGTCATCTATACAGCTAGAGGAGTCTTTAGTTAGTCTGGTTGGCCCATTAACTCTGTCTCTCAAATTATAGCTACACAGAATTACATTTACTTTTTCATAATCTTTAGTATACTTCAAGGAATCTATATTAAAATCAACAGCTATAACAATACTTATGTTCTTATACTTGTTGTTGTTGTTGTTGTTGTGGTCTTCAGTCCTGAGACTGGTTTGATGCAGCTCTCCATGCTACTCTATCCTGTGCAAGCTTCTTCACCTCCCAGTACCTACTGCAACCTACATCCTTCTGAATCTGCTTAGTGTATTCATCTCTTGGTCTCCCTCTACGATTTTTACCCTCCACGGTGCCCTCCAATGCTAAATTGGTGATCCCTTGATGCCTCAAAACATGTCCTACCAACCGATCCCTTCTTCTACTCAAGTTGTGCCACAATCTTCTCTTCTCCCCAATCCTATTCAATACCTCCTCATTAGTAACGTGATCTACCCACCTTATCTTCAGCATTATTCTGTAGCACCACATTTCGAAAGCTTCTATTCTCTTCTTGTCCAACTAGTTATCGCCCATGTTTCACTTCCATACATGGCTACACTCCATACAAATACTTTCAGAAACGATTTCCTGACACTTAAATCTATACTCGATGTTAACATATTTCTCTTCTTCAGAAACGCTTTCCTTGCCATTGCCAGTCTACATTTTATATCCTCTCTACTTCGATCATCCTCAGTTGTTTTACTCCCTACATAGCAAAACTCCTTTACTACTTTAAGTGTCTCATTTCCTAATCTAATTCCCTCAGCATCGCCCGATTTAATTTGACTACATTCCATTATCCTCGTTTTGCTTTTGTTGATGTTCATCTTATATCCTCCTTTCAAGACACTGTCCATTCCATTCAACTGCTCTTCCAAGTCCTTTGCTGTCTCTGACAGAATCACAATGTCATCGGCGAACCTCAAAGTTTTTACTTCTTCTCCATGGATTTTAATACCTACTCCGAATTTTTCTTTTGTTTCCTTTACTGCTTGCTCAATATACAGATTGAATAACATCGGGGAGAGGCTACAACCCTGTCTCACTCCTTTCCCAACCACTGCTTCCCTTTCATGCCCCTCGACTCTTATAACTGCCATCTGGTTTCTGTACAAATTGTAAATAGCCTTTCGCTCCCTGTATTTTACCCCTGCCACCTTCAGAATTTGAAAGAGAGTATTCCAGTCAACATTGTCAAAAGCTTTCTCTAAGTTTACAAATGCTAGAAACGTAGGTTTGCCTTTTCTTAATCTTTCTTCTAAGATAAGTCGTAAGGTCAGTATTGCCTCACGTGTTCCAACATTTCTACGGAATCCAAACTGATCTTCCCCGAGGTGGGCTTCTACCAGTTTTTCCATTCGTCTGTAAAGAATTCGCGTTAGTATTTTGCAGCTGTGACTTATTAAACTGATAGTTCGGTAATTTTCACATCTGTCAACACCTGCTTTCTTTGGGATTGGAATTATTATATTCTTCTTGAAGTCTGAGGGTATTTCGCCTGTCTCATACATCGTGCTCACCAGATGGTACAGTTTTGTCATGACTGGCTCTCCCGAGGGCATCAGTAGTTCTAATGGAATGTTGTCCACTCCTGGGGCCTTGTTTCGACTCAGGTCTTTCAGTGCTCTGTCAAACTCTTCACGCAGTATCTTATCTCCCATTTCGTCTTCATCTACATCCTCTTCCATTTCCATAATACTGTCCTCAAGTACATCGCCCTTGTATAAACCTTCTATATACTCCTTCCACCTTTCTGCCTTCCCTTCTTTGCTTAGAACTGGGTTGCTATCTGAGCTCTTGATATTCATACAAGTGGTTCTCTTCTCTCCAGAGGTCTCTTTAATTTTCCTGTAGGCAGTATCTATCTTACCCCTAGTGAGACAAGCCTCTACATCCTTACATTTGTCCTCTAGTCATTCTTATACTTATTACATACATTTTCTATCTTTTCTCCATGTTTTGTAAGAAACTGTCCACAATAATACTAGGAGATCAGTACACACCTATAACAATCAGGGGCACTTTGTTTACCAACAGCTTTATTGCTGAAATTTCAAATGTCATTTCCCCACTAAGTTCTGTGATAAAATCCACTTTTGTGACATGTAGACGGTCTTTACAATATATGGCAATTTCCCCCGCCCACTTATTCACGCAGCAACTCCTCGTCATTTCCTTCTGTAGGCTCTGCAGCACTATTGGTGGAAGCTGCTACAGCATCACTTTCATGTCATGAGCTTCCACCTCTTCCAAATGTACAAAATAATGATTTAGATGTAGGAGGAAGAGATCAATGTATAACGTCTCTACAAAAATGAGGTCATTACAGATAGGCCACAAGCTCAGATTAGCAAAGGATGGCGAAGGAAATAAGGTCGTGCACTTTGAAAGGAACGATGCCGGCATTTCACTGAAGTGATTTAGAGAAATGACCGAACATCTAAACTAGGATGCTAGGACGCAGGTTTGAACCACTATCTTTCTGAATACAATCGTATTGTGCTATCCACTGCTCCACCTCGTTCAGTATGATTTACATATAGTAGCCTGTTTGGTGTTCTCGATAGTGTAGACAAAAAATTAATTATTTAGTATCTGCACGTCACAATAAATGCACACATAAAGTTCTGATATCTTTGGTTCTATAACTTGTAGCTGCAGCAGTAGATTTGGTGGTAGTACTAGCAGAGGCAAAAATTGCATTTCTATGAATTATATTTAGCGTGAAATATCCAAACAGTAATAAACTAAGATATGGAGAGGTTAAGTTGAATCGAGTAATCTGTACATTCCTGCTGCTAGTAATTATTAAAATCATTGCAGAAACATACTGCCATCAATTAAAGGTTGTTTCTCTTAATAGGTCACAAAGAGACCTACGCAAATATGAAAACTTATCAGAGAAATTCAATTACTGTGACAGCAGAAGTGAAGAGACATATGAAGTTTTCACTTTCACACAGTAAGTGCTGTTTCACACAACAAGGTTGGATGAGATTTCTGGATGAAGTAGGGGAAGAGTGGAAACAGTGAGATACAAAACTTGAAATCCAAATTACACTTTTGAAAAATCTTTATTGGTTTAATATCTTATGGAAACCATGTATACCATGCTTAAGAGTGTTCTAAGTGGTACAATAATATTTTAATGTATTGTCTTTCCTTTAAAAAAAATTAACCATGAAAGTGTCTCACTGTACCCATGAATTTTTAATGGTGGGTACAGTGAGACAGTGCCTCAAATTCTAACGAACATCATAAGGAGCAAAGTTGATCTCAAATGAAACAGCATATTGTTGTCTTTTTGTCTTGCTATGTGTTGTAGTAGGGTTAGGCAATAACACTTTTATGCATTTTGTGTCAATGAACGAAATATTTGCAATTACAGGCATCACAAATTTGTTATCTAGTTTCAAACTTTTCCTAAGAAATGTAACTTCACATTTTGGTGACTCTCCTACAATTGAAAGAATTTTTCCTACATGATATGTTTCCTTTATTGCCTCAAACTCTACTAAAACAAAGCCACCCACTTTGGGTGAGCGCTGTAAGTTTTCAAAGTTTACCATTTCCGGTTCTGGAATCAGTTGTGTCTGATTAAAGGTCTCATCATCTCAAGAATCGTGAAAAATTAATTCACTTTCGTCAGCATCAGTTTCATCAACTAGGAATAAAGCTCGCTTTGCTTTTGGTCCCCTAATGTCTTTTCGTTTCTTTTTCATTTGTAGTTCATTCCTTTCTGGTGTGTCGGTTGCAATCATCCTCCTTCCTTTAGGCCGTCGGCGACTGCAACTTTTTCTTGGTTTTGCCTTTGGGAAACCTCGTATGTCTTCTGGAGAGAGATAAGACATTGGTGCAGATCTTCCATGTGACTGTGAAGAACTGGATGCTATAGACCGTGGTTCACTTTCATCATGTGACGGGTGTCCCACATCAGTTTCGGGTTTAAGGTCTTTTTCAGATGATATGTGTGTTTCCAGGCTTTCATTTAGAGGTCTGTCAGTATCAGAGGATGGAAGAAAATCATCCTCATTGAACACATGGCGATCTAAAGGAAATATTCCTGTCTTGTTATATCTGCCAATGATACTGAGAGGAGTCATTCCTCGGGCATATGCTATCCCCACACAGTGAGCAACATTGTAAACTGAAAATGTTTCACGTGGATGGGACATCACCCATGTATCTACAATAGCATCATAAAATGTATGGAAAGATTTCACGATGCTGGCCTCAAGAGGCTGCAGTTTATTGGTGCACTGAGGTGGAATTGTCAGAATTCTCAATGCACAGATCTATTGCCTCTATTGAGAGCTGGCTCTCATCATTATCCATCAGTAACAAAGATGGGTTTTATTTTGAGCTCGCAGAGAAGTCGATGAAGTGATGAATGACCTTCTCGAAACATTCTGAGTTCACCCAGCCTCCTTTAACGGCAAGACCTAATGTGCCAGCAGGTGCTCCTAATATCATATGATCTTTAAAATTCACACGTGGAAATATCATGACAGGGGGTAGGCTGTCACTGAGAGCATTTACACTACTGGCCATTAAAACTGCTACACCAAGAAGAAATGCAGATGATAAAAGGGTATTCATTGGACAAATATATTATACTAGAACTGACATGTGATTACATTTTCACGCAATTTAGGTGCATAGATCCTGTGAAATCAGTACCCAGAACAACCACCTCTGGCCATAATAACGGCCTCGATACGCCTAGGCATTGAGTCAAACAGAGCTCAGATGGTGTGTACAGGTACAGCTGCCCATGCAGCTTCAACACGATACCACAGTTCATCAAGAGTAGTGACTGGCGTATTGTGATGAGCCAGTTGCTCAGCCACCATTGATCAGACGTTTTCAGTTGGTGAGAGATCTGGAGAATGTGTTGGTCAGGGCAGCAGTCGAACATTTTCTGTATCCAGAAAGGCCCATACATGACCTGCAACGTGCGGTTGTGCATGTTGTTGTTGTTGTGGTCTTCAGTCCTGAGACTGGTTTGATGCAGCTCTCCATGCTACTCTATCCTGTGCAAGCTTCTTCATCTCCCAGTACCTACTGCAACCTACATCCTTCTGAATCTGCTTAGTGTATTCATCTCTTGGTCTCCCCCTACGATTTTTACCCTCCACACTGCTCTCCAATACTAAATTGGTGATCCCTTGATGCCTCAGAACATGTCCTACCAACCGATCCCTTCTTCTGGTCAAGTTGTGCCACAAACTCCACTTCTCCCCAATCCTATTCAGTACCTCCTCATTAGTTATGTGATCTACCCATCTAATCTTCAGCATTCTTCTGTAGCACCACATTTCGAAAGCTTCTATTCTCTTCTTGTCCAAACTATTTATCGTCCATGTTTCACTTCCATACATGGCTACACTCCATACAAATACTTTCAGAAATGATTTCCTGACACTTAAATCTATCCTCGATGTTAACAAATTTCTCTTCTTCAGAAACGCTTTCCTTGCCATTGCCAGTCTACATTTTATATCCTCTCTACTTCGACCATCATCAGTTATTTTGCTCCCCAAATAGCAAAACTCCTTTGTGCATAATCCTGCTGAAATGTAGGGTTTCGCAGGGATCGAATGAAGGGTAGAGCCACGGATTGTAACACATCTGAAATGGAACGTCCACTGTTCAAAGTGCCGTGAAAGCGAACAAGAAGTGACCGAGACGTGTAACCTATGGCACCCCATACCATCATGCCGGGTGATACACCAGCATGGTGATGACGAATACACACTTCCAATGGGCGTTCACTGCGATGTCGCCAAACACGGATGCGAGCATTATGATACTGTAAATAGAACCTGGATTCATCCGAAAAAATAACGTGTTGCCATTCGTGCACCCAGGTTCGACGTCGAGTACACCATCGCAGGCGCTCCTGTCTGTGATGCAGCGTCAAGGGTAACCACAGCCACGTTCTCCGAGCTGATAGTCTGTGCTGCTGCAAACGTCGTCGAACTGTTCGTGCAGATGATTGTTGTGTTGCAAACGTCCCCGTCTGTTGACTCAGGGCTCAAGATGTGGCTGCACGATCCGTTACAGCCGTGTGGATAAGATGCTTGTCATCTAGACTGCCAGTGATACGAGGCTGTTGGGATCCAGCACGGCATTCCGTATTACCCTCCTGAACCCACCGATTCCATATACTGCTAACAGTCATTGTATCACAACCAACTCGAGCAGCAATGTCGCGATACAATAAACCGCAATCACGATAGGCTACAATCCGACCTTGATCAAAGTCGGAAACGTGATGGTACGCATTTCTCCTCCTTACACGAGGCATCACAACAACGTTTCGCCAGGCAATGCCGGTCAACTGCTGCTTGTGTATGAGAAATCGGTTGGAAACTTTCTTCACGTCAGCACGTTGTGGGCGTCGCCACTGGTGCCAACCTTGTGTGAATGCTCTGACAAGCTGACCATTTGCATATCACAGCATCTTCTTCCTGTCGGTTAAATTTTGCGTCTGTAGCACGTCATCTTCGTGGTGTAGCAATTTTAATGGCCAGTAGTGTATAATACAACATGTCCTAACCAGTGTTCCATGTTCTCCACTGGTTGCCTTGTTAACTTGTTTCATACCCTTCAAGGCCAAAACATTCTGTGACTTCAGAACCATTGTTCTTCCAGTTTCATCAAGACTGAAAATATGTGATCCATCAGCAAAATTTGGATGACGTTTCATTACTTCTTCCAGTTTATCAAAGAAATTTGACACATTAAATTTATTAAAGCCTTTATCTCTAGATAAGCTGCGTCCTTCTGGAGTTCGAAGAGACAGTTGAGGGAACCTCTGTCGAAAGCCTTTCATCCAGTCAATGGATGCTTTCTCACTTTCAGTTCAGGTTTTGGGTAAAACAGTGTTATTTTTAATACCTAATTCAGAAGCTAAAGTGGGCAGTTGTTCATAGCAAGTCCATAGAACACACAACTAGATATTTACACAAACTTAGCTCCAATTCTGGTGGAAAAATGCGGTTCACTGAACAGTTGGGACACATGTTTGAAGTGTTATCCTCACGATATTTCTTAACGTATCGACTAACGGTTTCAAAGGATAAGCCTTTCAGCTTAGATGCACTCCTGATGCTCATTTTATTTTCGATCACCAGCATGACAGCTTCCATCATTGAAGATTCTGAAAACCTTCCTATTTCCTTACCAGTCTTCTTTCTCCTGGCCATTTTATAACCTAAAAGAAAAGTTTGCGCACTTGAATCTATAGAAACCACTGTTTTATGCAGCAAGTACGCATTGTCAGACATCACTGTTCCCAGTTGCAAACTTTTTTCAAAATGGCTCCAAACACATTCAGCTTAAAGCAACATTTCAATGAAGGAGATTTTTTATGTCTTGGAAAAACTATAGTTTTGAGTGACTAATGAAATGATTTGAAAATACCAATGGTCTACTCAGAAACCGTAAATTTAGTATAAATATACTTTTCTTACCTCTGAGCACAAATATACCAACAACGAAATCACAACAAGAATGTCAATTACGAAACAAGGAAATCCATAGACTAAATAATAGTGGTTACCACATTCACAGTAGGTAGCAATAACTGAAACCAAAATTCCAGAGATAAAACTAATGTCTCACTGTTCCCACTCTTCCCCTACTGTTCCCATCCTCATTATTTTTATGTAAAGACACACAAAATATCTCATTTACGTGTTACATACAAGCCTGCTGCACATCGACGTATGCTACATGTAAGACACTTATTTCTAAAATCTGCAAACAATCCGCAACCTAAATGTAACAAAAATAACCGAAGGATACATGCATGCAATCAACTTATACCAAACGGAAGGACAAAAACCGTTTTAAGTAGGTAACTGGAACTACATTCAATAGGTGTTGATGAAATTGCCTTGCCCTTTTAGAAATTCATGTTCTGATGATGGTGTACAGCTTGCGCAAACAGTAGAAAATCATTAGCACCTAACGGCAGCAAGTGCGAGAATTTATTTCGATACTGGTGCGGGGTTTACCATCAAGTTCTGGTTTTTTTTTTTTCCTTTATTGTTATTTTAACACCTTATACAAAGGCGGGCTGTCAGCAGCACAATACGCCGCTCTTCAGCCTTGAGTTTGGCAACAAGTAGGACAGAAAGGTGGCACAGAGCAGACAGTAAAAACGGTGGTCAAAAAAGGTAGACACTAAAAATCGGAAAAACATGGAGCCGTTCACGCTGGACGAGAAACATCACTAACACTGGGCGACACGATGCACAGAACACGGATGATGATGGCGACGGCACGTGAACGGTGGTGGCGTGACGGCGAACAACACTACACACAAACGAAGGCACACACACGAAACACTGACGGCGATGATCTCCGGCGCGCGAATGTTCACTGAGCGTGTACGAGTCCGGGGACCTGCCAAGAGAGGAGGTGGAGGAGGAGGAAGGGGAAGGGGAATGGGAGAGGGGAGAGCAGAGATGCCATGGGCAAAGGAGAGAGGAGGAGGGAGGAAGGGGGAGGGGAAGCCCGGGGGAGAGGGGAGGAGGGAAGGGGGAAAGGAAAGAGAAGGGAAGGGAAGGGAGGGAGGGAGGGTGCCTAAAGGATAGGACACAGGAGGTGGGGGGGTGGATCAAAGTTGATAGGAGGGGTAGATGCAGGGAAGGAGGACATCATCAGGGAGGGGGAGCTGGCGGAAGCCACCTTGGGAGAGGGTAAGGAGGGTGGAGAGATGGAGACCGGGTGGGATATGGGAGTATAGGCGCGGCAGCGGGCGGGGGTGGGAGAGGATCGGGGAGACGAGCGGGTGAGGAGGATCGAGTTCACGGGAGGTGTATAGGATGCGTATCCTTTCGAGGAAGAGGAGGAGGTGGGGGAAGGGGATAAGATCATACAGGATCCGCGTGGGGGAGGGGAGACGGATGCGATAGGCAAGGCGGAGAGCATGGCGTTCAAGGATTTGGAGGGATTTATAAAAGGAAGGGGGGCGGAGATCCAGGCTGGATGGGCGTAGCAGAGGATAGGGCGGATGAGGGACTTATAGGTGTGGAGGATGGTGGAGGGGTCCAGACCCCACGTACGGCCGGAAAGGAGCTTGAGGAGACAGAGTCGGGAACGTGCCTTGGCTTGGATTGTCTGGAGATGGGGAGTCCAGGAGAGGCGACGGTCGAGGGTGACGCCAAGGTACTTAAGGGTGGGGGTGAGAGCGATGGGACGGCCATAAACGGTGAGATAGAAATCAAGGAGGCGGAAGGAAGGGGTGGTTTTGCCTACAATGATCGCCTGGGTTTTGGAAGGATTGACCTTGAGCAACCACTGGTTGCACCAAGCGGTGAACTGGTCAAGATGGGATTGGAGAAGGTGTTGGGAGCGTTGCAGGGTGGGGGCAAGGGCAAGGAAGGCGGTGTCATCGGCAAACTGGAGAAGGTGGACGGGGGCTGGCGGCGGCGGCATGTCCGCCGTGTACAAAAGGTACAGAAGGGGGGAGAGGACGGAGCCTTGGGGCACACCGGCAGAGGGGAAAAAGGTGTAGGAATCTGCGTTATGGATGGTGACATAGGAAGGACGGCGGGAGAGAAAGGAGCCGATCAGACGGACGTAGTTAATGGGAAGGGCGAAGGTTTGGAGCTTGAAGAGGAGACCGGAATGCCATACGCGGTCATAGGCACGTTCGAGGTCCAGGGAGAGGAAGATTGCGGAGCGACGGGAATTAAGCTGTTCGGAAAGGAGATGAGTGAGGTGAAGGAGAAGGTCGTTGGAAGAGAAGGACGGCCGAAAGCCACACTGGGTAACGGGAAGAAGGCGGTGCTGGCGGAGATGCTGGTGGATGCGGCGGGTGAGGATAGATTCCAGGACCTTGCTGAAGACCGAGGTAAGGCTGATGGGGCGGTAGGAGGAGACGGCGGACGGTGGTTTGCCGGGTTTAAGGAACATGAGGATATGGGATGTTTTCCACAGGTCGGGGTAGTAACCGGTGGACAGGACTACATTGTAGAGCCTGGCCAGGGTGGAGAGGAAAGAGATAGGAGCTTCACGAAGGTGGCGGTAGGTGACACGATCATGACCAGGAGCGGTGTTGCGTTTCGTGCGGAGTGTAGCAATGAGATCCTGTGTAGTGATAGGGGCATTGAGTTCTGTGTGTGCAATGTTGTCCAAGTACTGGAAACCAGGAGCGAGGGGAGGGGAAGAGGTGTCATTTCGATCGCGGATATCCGGGAAGAGGGAGTAATCGAACTGGGGATCATCGGGGATGGAAAATACATCGGAGAGGTAGGAGGCAAAGTGATTGGCCTTACTGAGGGAGTCAGAGAAAGGGTGATCATCATGGAGAAGAGGATAATAGGGGGAGGGTTTAGTTCCGGTAAGGCGATGGAAGGCCGACCAGAACTTGGACGAGTTGATTGGTAGGGTAGCATTTAACATCAAGTTCTGTGCGTGTGTTGTTTATAATGCAAAAGGTGACGTTGAATCCTTACAGAACCTTTTCCACCTACACGTCTCATACTGTCTGCCCATTTACGAAACTCTGCCGCTCTATCCGGTTGCATAATTGATGGTTTAAAACACTGTTGTTCATTCTTCCACGAGGAAACCGTTTTGATAGGAAGTCCGAAGTTGACAGCATAGTGAGATGAGATGCATTTCGCTTTGCTGTGCTTGCGTTTTGTCGTGTTTACGAAGGCAACGTGTCGGTCTGCCATCTGTCGGCAACACCAAGCAACAAGTGTGATCGGGAGTCTCTCGCATATTACTTGCCCCCATTTCGCATATGGAAGCTTCACAAGAAAATCCTACAAATAACAAACATCTACTGCAAGACATCAACTATTTGTACATATTTTATTAATAGAATTGTTGTAAGCTGCAATGCCTGTACACTATTTCGAGTGAAAATATTTCACATTCAGCAATGTTTGTGGTAAATCGTTGTATATATTTATCAACCGCAATGCGAGGCAGTGCAAGGATTGATGGGGCAGTGTGTCATTTAATAACATAAATTTTTGAAGGACACGGAGACCTGTAACCGTGTCTGAGAAACATAACGAAATGCGGGTGCGCGCGATGTGTATTGTAGTACAGGGAAATGATATCTTGCACGCAAGTCATCGCAGCAATTCGTGTAGTGCATCTGCACATTGCTGTCAGACGAACTTTCAGCTTGTGAACAGTTCTTGCGTTTAACTTCCACCGTTGCTGGAACTCAGAACTGGTGATCGAAGTGTTTCCTAATTTCCCCTTTCGGACAAATCGGAGGTTTGGTACGCTTGTTTAGTGTTGGAAACAGTACCGATTAGCCCATGTCATTTTTACTCTCCTGATTATGTCCTTGCCTGCCCATCACTATCTTCAATTTCCGTAAATGTGAACGCTCAGCCTTATTTTCTATGAGTTTTACCTGCTTGTTGCTTGTGTGTTGCTGGTACGTTGCGTTCACGACGGTAGTTCAGGGGTGGAGAAGGCAAGATGTATAACGGCGGAAAACCGACACCTGGCCGGCTGCACCTAGTCTAGAGGAGCGGCGCTAGAGGGCAGCAGCTGCCCCTGCCTGTGAAAGTATGGCCGTCATTGCGTACTCACGGCTTACAGCTGATTGCACTTTGTGGCATTTGTAGCCACGTTGGTCATGAACGTTGTTCGTTTAAAATAGCAAGTAATGTATATTTTTGTCTTGAATAAGTCAAACAAAGCTGTGCTTTTAGCTGCTCTTTCGATGCCAAGAAGAGAGGGAAGCAGCAAGAGGAAGAATATGGCTGATGAACATCTGCAGAGCAAGTTGGCAGAACACAAAAGCAACTGCATTGTGTGGAGTAAGTGCAATTTTCACGCATTAACGTAGATTAGAAAATGTAAGATTCCCCGCCTAGTATGTCACGTAGCAAAGACGTGCAGTATTTTACTTGTACAGCTCGTGACGTAACTAGCTGCAGAATGTTGAGGTTAAATGCGTAACGTACATTCTAGGTGCTTTTACTGGTGAACACTTGTTGGAAAAACACAAAATAATGTCACCAGTAACTGAGCCAGCAAACCAAAATCTCGTTTCAACTTGTAGCGTGCAGTTCCTGAAGCATGCTTTTCTCATTTGTTTATTTCTGTTCAGTGTAACATCACGGGAAGTGACGAATTGAAACGAGACAAACGTGAAAGGAAAACAAATATAATGAGAACAGTATAGTTGATTTCTTAATTTCTCGTTATTTTACAGCTGTTGCGTAAAAGACTGTTGCAGTAAACGATTTCAAGTGCAAATAGAGCTTCAACATGTTGTTGTGGTTGTTGTGGTCTTCAGTCCTGAGACTGGTTTGATGCAGCTCTCCATGCTACTCTATCCTGTGCAAGCTTCTTCATCTCCCAGTACCTACTGCAACCTACATCCTTCTGAATCTGTTTAGTGTATTCATCTCTTGGTCTCCCTCTACGATTTTTACCCTCCACGCTGCCCTCCAATGCTAAATTTGTCATCCCTTGATGCCTCAAAACATGTCCTACCAACCGATCCCTTCTTCTAGTCAAGTTGTGCCACAAACTTCTCTTCTCCCCAATCCTATTCAATACCTCCTCATTAGTTACGTGATCTACCCACCTTATCTTCAGCATTCTTCTGTAGCACCACATTTCGAAAGCTTCTATTCTCTTCTTGTCCAAACTAGTTATTGTCCATGTTTCACTTCCATACATGCCTACACTCCATACAAATACTTTCAGAAACGACTTCCTGACACTTAAATCTATACTCGATGTTAACAAATTTCTCTTCTTGAGAAACGCTTTCCTTGCCATTGCCAGTCTACATTTTATATCCTCTCTACTTCGACCATCATCAGTTATTTTACTCCCTAAATAGCGAAACTCCTTTACTACTTTAAGTGTCTCATTTCCTAATCTAATTCCCTCAGCATCACCCGATTTAATTTGACTACATTCCATTATCCTCGTTTTGGTTTTGTTGGTGTTCATCTTATATCCTCCTTTCAAGACACTGTCCATTCCGTTCAACTGCTCTTCCAAGTCCTTTGCTGTCTCTGACAGAATTACAATGTCAAGCTTCAACATGTGTGTAAAATATTGCGGTACTGGAACACATACCAAGTAATGAACGTTACATAAGAGGAGATTTTAAGTTTTTCAATTAAAAATTAAATTGCTTTCGAGCAATTCAGTAAGTGGAATGCCACAGATGAGAAGATATCATGTGCACTTTGTGTGTTGTCAGTAACAGTAATATTTCTAAGCTTTTTTTTTTTTGTTTTGTAGATGAATATGTTTATTTCCAAATATAATTGTAATAGTTGTTGAGCTATATAGGCCGAGGGAAATGTTTGAACCTAATTTATGGGATCGGAAGCTGCTGTCAAGGGAAGTGTCAGAGTCCAGATGATATTGTGTTTAGTGGAATTGGGGAGTTTTGTGATGATTTTTCGTGTGGTTTTGTATGGCGGTGGGTGTCTACATTTGTTTATATTTAGTTTGCCCCCACCCAAAAACACGCCATTTCCCGCGCTTCTCCAGTTAGTGTCATTAGGCTTTTTTTGGAAATTGTGGGTGTTTGTTTTTCGATGTATTTTCGTCGTCATAATGTGTACGTAACGACTTTATACGTGCCATATTGGAATCTTGGTTTGTGGTCGTTTCTGCCATATTTGTGACGTCATGGGTCAAAGCAGACGGGCGGGATCGGACACTTCCGTATTTCCAAATATGCCTGTGGGAGATAGGTTGCATGCAAAAATTAGTAATGTGCACCTTGTATTCATACTATAGTTTGCTGCCGAATCACACTGCCTGAAATACAATAGGAATACCTACTTCCGATTTTATGGTTTAATTAACAGGATGTTAAACATTCTGACCCACCAGCCTGGTGATTGTAAACTGACCTCTACAAGATACTTAAGTATTCCAGGGAAAGAAGTGAGCATAATTACCTGGTATATGCTGTGGAAGAAAAACTAGGTTCAGTGACTATTTAAAGAAAAATTCCTTTTTATTGTTTTGTATTTTTTTAAATTGGACAATAAGTATAAAATAATTTCATCCAAGCCCATACAGACACCCATGAAAATGAGTGATTGTGAAACTGTAATAGCTATATAAATGCTTGTAAGACTTAAAATGAGAAGTGTGGTGTGCATTCAGTAGATAGTCGATGCATCAATAGTTCACCTCTTTGGTATCACCTTAAGCATGCAATTATTCCATAATACATTACTGTGCAGAAATATGCTAAAGACATCTGCATTATTAATTTGTCAGAATATGTGTATTTCTGGATATGTTTTAGACTTTCATTAAAATGCAGTAGTTTTGTTCAATACGAACTTGAACTATCATGGACTTGAAATAAATTTCCCTTTCCCACTAACAATTTGTTGCACATCAGTTGTTTCAGCCTGAGCTGTGTCAATAAATATGCTTTGATTCGGGTTCCTACTATCTTCCTGTTCACAAGTTGCAAAATTCACTACCAAAATCAGATTAAAACACCAAATTAATGGTTCCAGTAATTTTTACCTCTCGGAATCCTCCAAGAAGTGCATTAAAATCCTCACAAACTAATGAATGCTTCAGCTTCTTTGACAGATAGCTCAATAATTCATCTAGATTTCTCTTAAATCACTGAAAGTCTCGCATACCCCCTGAGGAGTGTTATAATTAGAAGTGTACTATTCTTAGTAACAACTGTCAAGCACATGCTTTTACATTGCGATCTACAGAGAAAGTGCTTGTTTCTATATTTTTGCTTTTGTGTTAAAACTCCTTTTTCCAAGTTAACTGTACACACAAATGATGCTAGCCCGTAATCCCTTACACCTTAACCTTATTTCTCCATCACTGTGCGTACATGGTGTACAGAGAGGCACAAAACACACATACGAATTTCACACACCTTCCTTACATAAAAGATCATCTACCTCTTTATTCAACATCCAAATGTTTTGACGGACCAAACATTTAACTTTCCTGGAAACTATTCCGTATTTTATGGTTCTGTGCAGTTCTAATTCCTATCAAAGCTGTCTGTCTCTAATCTGACTAACCGAAAGATGGGTTGCCTTACACATCCTGCAAGATGCTCCTCTAGTATCTCTCCCTACACACCCTATTCAGTTGCAGACCATAATTAGCATATCCACATCTGCAAATTGGAGTGACAGTAACAGCACACACACGAGAGATTGATTCAATCGAAATCAGTTCACTCAGCACCCAGATTACATGGCTGACAGTTGTTTTATATCACGGCTGGTTGTGTTGCCGCAATACTTAAACATTAGAGTGTGCTGTTACTTCCTGTATTTTCTCCGGATCAGCTTCCATTCTCTTCTCTAAGTTGACAGAACTATTTAAGTGAAACAAGTCCAAAACGCATTCTAGACTCTGTTCCTTTCTTTGGCAGGAGGCAGGTTGTTGGGGTCATCTGGGTCATGGTGGACTGTTTTTTGAGGAGGGAGGCATGTGGACCAAAGATGATGGCTGGTAGGCATTGCAGTAGGTGGGTTTACAAATCAGAATCAGTGGATTTGATGATTGCTGGTTCTTTGCATGTTATGAGTTGTGATAAGTTTGGAGGGTACTTCTCTTCTCTTCTTTTTTTTAGGGAAAGTGTTTCAGGATTGGGGAATCCGAAATCAGGATGAAGGAATGTGATGTAGGACATGTGTGGGCTGGGCTGGGATGGGATGGGATTTGGCCGCATAGGTTCGGGTGTGTGGAGCAAATGGGGGTGGGTGTCCCAGATACGTGAGGTACCTGTCTTAGGTGGGTTACTGGGATCGTTTCAGGATGGGGTGTCGGAGGATATTGACTGTGGGGTGGGACAAGATTTTGAATGCCTTTTCTAACTTTTCTTCCCTTTAGCAAGTGGGTTCAGGCCAATGCAGATGTAGCCCGTGCGGTGACAACTATGGCATAGGTTGTAGGTGTTGGTTTGTTGTTGCTGGAGTAGGTGGGGATGCTAGGAAGCTGCTTCTGCACCCAGATGTAGTGATAGTGATGTGGAAATGAAGCAAGAGTGAGGATGAAGGGACAGCCGACTGGTGTAAGTGTCACAGCTGGCACGGTTGGCAGCACTGGCAATGGAGCTGCAGTCCGTGCTCGACTGGTGTCATCTGCAAATGAGCAGTCGGTCACATGTGGGAAGGCAGGGTGTGTGTGTGGGGGGGGGGGGGATGGATGGAGTCATCTGAGTAGTACGATAGGAGAGATCAGTTCAGTGCCGAACCGTGTTTTGGCATAAACAACAATAACAAATTCCACTTTTATCTCAGTTGAGCTCCCTGGCAGTATTGCAATGGCCTCCCGTCTTGTTCTGCCTTTGTGACTTCAGCAGCCTTCAGCCGGAGGTGTAAATATTACAGATCTGTGACACACACGTATACGGTTTTAATGCTACCTTTCACATGCTTAGCAGTACCGTACGTTACAAAGGTACTTCTCACTGTCTTTCCTTCATTTGAGTTCCACTGAAAGTCTGTACCATCATACTACTCACAAGTCTGGTTTCTGTCACTGGAAATCATTCACAGGAAATTAAATTATAGTATTTGACATGGAAAAAACCAGTTTACAGATATTT
Source organism: Schistocerca nitens (assembly GCF_023898315.1). NCBI lineage: Eukaryota > Metazoa > Arthropoda > Insecta > Orthoptera > Acrididae > Schistocerca > Schistocerca nitens. The sequence continues at coordinate 195,252,990 of NC_064624.1, read as the reverse complement.
TAGCATCATTTGTGTTGAGCGTGGCACATTTACCCACCGTGGCAATTAGATGATATGTGGTATAAAATGCAAGACTTTCAAATGATAGTTTAGAAGTGCAAACATTTTCTTGCACTGGTGTCAAATACTCCATGCCCGTGCTCACAAAGATGATACTTGACAACTGTGGGTTTTGAACCGCAACCTACTAATTTGCTGTGAACAGTTGGCATTCTTAATTATATGTTTGTGATTCAGATATACTAGCATGTGATATCTGTAGTTATAGGTACAATGACATATTTTTGGTTAGTATAAATAGTGATTTTAAAAGATTTCATTTGTCATCATCCATTTCATTGTATACATGATTGACGAGTTGTCATGTGTGACGTCTCATGGAAAGACCGAGTTTACAATTTGTAGCTAGAAATATTTATAACAACATAAACATTTCAGTGAATCATTTATAAGTTACAGTCATAATTTACCAATCTTCTTCCCAGGCAGTTAGAGAGACAAATTCTTGACTCTCTTGATATATTTGCACAGGTAAGTGAGGTCTTTATACTAGTTGTAAGCATTCTATGGTTGAGCAGGTGCAGTTTTGAGCAGCATGAGAAGAATCTAACTTAAATAATAGTGAAACAAGCATTGTGTGTGTGTTGCTAGTTAACATGTCATTCTGTGCTGTAGGCACTTCTTTCAAGTTAAGTGAGCATAAAAGATATTTCCAATCTCTGATATGGGGAGCTTTTGGGTGTATTTTTTCTGGACTATTGGACCTAAGAGTACAGCTTAAATATACAGAGGAGTAAAAATGGGTCAGGGAGCAGACTGGCTGGTTGGACGTAATTTCAGCTATAATGGGAATGTATTGCAAGTGTGCAAGACATGTAGCCAAGGGAATTGATGGTTGATTGAACAAGGAAGGTTTCCTCGCATTCAAAGACACACGGCAAAAATATGGACATGATGACTTCAATTCAGAAACAAATACCTCTTCATAGGTTATCCAATGTACACACCTAATCTTCAGCATTCTTCTGCAGCACCACATTTACACAACTACCATTTTCATCCTGTGTATGCTATTTGTTGTCCATGGTTAACTTCCATATCCAGTTACACTCCAGACAAATACTTTCAAGAAACGACTTTTCAGTACTCAAATTTTCTCTCTCTCTCTCTCTTTTTTTTTCCAGAAAAGCTTTTTTTTTTTTTCTATAGTGCTGCACTGCATTTTATATCCTCTGTAGTTTGGTCATTGTCAGACATGTTGCTGCCAAAATACAAGGTGTACAACTTTGCTTCTGCCGTTTGCTGATAGGTGGTGACAACGGTAAGTAGCAGTCTAAACAGATCGCAGATGTCAGGCAGTTAGCTTGGACCTCGGTCAACACAACCTCATTCAAACATTAGTCGATTTGTGTCTGCATCGTAAAGTTGTTCTTCATTGAAAATGTCAGTCTAGAAGCCTAATTCTCGTCATTTGGGAGGTGTTACTGTTTGGTTTCAATATGAAGAAAACAGCGACTGAGTCTCATCGAATGCTCTCGAGTACGTATGGCAATGACGCTGTTAGTGAAAGAATGTGTCGTGAGTGGTTTCAACGCTTCAAGAATGTCTTACACCAGCATATTGGTGAAAGAGAGTAAGTTTTTGAAGGTGCAGAGTGAAGGCTCACACCAACTCAAGAAGAATTGGTACGATTAGTGAGAGTGACACAGCAAGCCATTTCGAAACATCTCAAGGCTATGGACATGATTCAGAAAGAAGGAACTTGGGTCCCGTGTGAGCTGAAACCGAGAGACGTTGATCGGTGTTTGTGTGTTTGTGAACAGTTGCTTCAGAGGCAAAAACGGAAGGGATTTCTGCATCGCATTGAGACCGGTGTTAAAACCACGTGAAACAATCACAGGTGTTGTTATAGAATGCAATTAATGCGTTGGAGCAGAGCATTAAAAGACAAACAGCAGCAATACAGCGAGAGGCACGATAAAGTGATTTTGCAGCATGACAACACTCGACTACACATTCCAAAAGAGGTCAAAAGGTACTTGGAAATGTTAAAATGGGAAGTCCTATCCCACTTGCCGTATTCTCCAGACCTTGCTGCCTCTGACTATCACCTGTTTAGATCAATGGCGCATGGCCTGGCTGACCAACACTTCCAATCTCATGAAGAAGTCACAAATTGCGTCAATTCGTGGATCGCTTCAAAAGATGAAAATTTTTTCAACGTGGGATTCGTACAGTACCTGAAATATGGGAGAAAGTAGTGGCTAGTGATGGATAATACTTTGAATGATACTTGTGTGACCAATTTGTTTCATTAAAGCCTCAAATGTTGGGAAAAAACGGCTGAAGTGAAGTTGTACACCTTGTAGTAAAATTCGCCCAATCCTTTTAGTGTGCCATTTCCTGGGTCGACCAAAGCATCCGATCCCACCCGTCAGCTCTGACCCGTGACGTAAGGCTATTGTGGTGTGTGACGTCACGACGGCGCGGAATTTAGTTTGTGAGAGTGGCGTGTTTAATTCCTTGTGCATTACCTGCTGTAATTTGACTACCTCCCTTTACCTTGCTTTACATTTTCCAGTGGTTTCTGTTTACTTGCATCCAGATTCCTAGAGGACATGTTTAATGATTCAGCTAAGCTCTTCACCTCAATACTTCTGAAGCCACTATACATAACTATATTAATGCAAATGAAACAATGTGTTTACTCTTACCAGTCACAGTTTAATTTATTTCCTCAATATGTTTCAAATATTTAAACCTCCATTATCAGGTGGATTATTTGTAATAATATGATGTGTGTATTGTGTTGAGATTTTTGGCTAACCCCAGCCACTGTACGTAGGGAAACAAATCAGTATTTAGAATGCGGCTCTGTAGATATCTTTGACTACACCCTAAACGTAAATCTAAATGTACAAACAAAACAGTTACAACAGAATACCTCTGTTTGTCACAGGCTCGTTTCTGTGTGACTATACATCACAATAAACCAACACAGTGTTAACAAAGATGATGTTTAGAAACTGATAGATACAAAGAACGTACAGCAGAAACACTATTTCAAAATACTAAGTGCGTACAGTGAAACAGACCATTATTTCTGAGTAAGCGTTGAAGCATTGTGCATATCTGTGGTTGAATACATCAATAGATATTTTAGATTTAGTATTTAAAGTGGTACATGACTCTTTTCTTTTAAATTTACATAACTTAAACTTTGTACACATTTGCGTGTTCAGGTGTCCTGTTGAAAACATGAAATGTGATAATTATATTGCTAAAATTGGTATAATTATACATAAATAACAATTTTATTTGGGATTCAGAGGATGAAAGGAGTGACAGAAGAAGAGCAAACTATTGGTTATCCCAGAGCTATGGGTTTGCTAGGCTTCCATCTGTTGCATCTTTTAACAAACTAGGTTGACATTGGATCCAAACTGTTTTGTCGTTTTAAGTAGATCTAACATGTACTGGGAGTATGCTTGTCAAACGTACATTTAGAAAATATTAATGAAACCCAAATTACAAAATTCATGGTAAATATGAAGTGGAGCAAAAAGGTAGAGTGTGTGTGGGGGGGTGAGGGGGTGGGGGGGGGAAGGAGAGCGCTTGTGCATGTGCATTGCAAATCTGATGGTGCAGGCTACTGTTACAAACAAAGATTACAGATAGTTGTATATGTTGTCAATTGGGATGGACTCTGTCTGTTTTCTTTGATATTTGTATACCTGCAGTGTTACAAGGATGCCTAATTTTCTGCCCAATCATGTTGCGCATGACAAAAGATACGTTTATGCGTTCACGTATCAAGATATTGGCGATCTGATATGAAATACTACCCACAGATGGTATTGTATGGAAGAACTTATTTTATGTTTGTTTTCTGTACTGTGATTCTTTTGCAATCATTTGAGTTTTTCAGGGAGTGTACTATGGAGGTGGTGGTTTATTATTTCAATATCTTGTTTACATTTATCTTCAGAGTGTTGTAGTTGGGTTGCTGTTCCTGTTGACAACATACCAGAATGCTGCCATTTTTGGGCTGTGGGATGACAGGAGGAATTGTGGATGGCAGAGTGTTGCTGTAGATTTCCAGTAAATTTTAATTTGATGTCTATTATTCATTAATCTAAGGGTCAAGTCTAATAAGTTTACAATGTCACTTACTTGGTTCTCAACTGTGATCTTTATACCTTCATGGGAGGTGCTGGACAATTAGTTAACTCATTGCTAGTTTATTGTGATGTATATGACCCAGAAAGGAGCCTGTGGCCACCGGAGGTATTACATTTTAGTTATTTTATTTACATATTTAGATTTATGTTCAGGTTTTAGCCAGTGACCTCCACACAGCCATGTTCTAAAATAGCGGATTTGTTTCTTTACACACACCCTAAAATCCTAACACAATACACACCTCGCATTAACACAAATAAATCCACCTGGTGACTGAAATATTTGTATGGACTGTAGCCTTATATGGAAGTGAAACTTGGATAATAAACAGTATAGACAAGAGGAAAATAGAAGCTGTTTAAATGTATTGCCGCAGAATAATGTTAAAGATTAGGTAGGTAGTCTGAATCACCAATGAAGAGGTATTTGTTTTTGAACAGTGTCCCAAATGTACACTCTATCCTTTTATATTACCAATTTCAAAAAATGGCTGTGAGCGCTATAGGACTTAACATCTGAGGCAATCAGTCCCCTAGAACTTAGAACTACTTTAACCTAACTAACCCTTAGGACATCACACACATCCATGCCCGAGGCAGGATTCGAACCTGCGACTGTAGCGGTCGCGCGGTTCCAGACTATAGCGCCTAGAACCGCTGGGCCACGACGGCCGGCCCACCAATTTCATGTTTGTGACTAGTTTTGCCAGCTGCGTCCCATGACAATGCCCCATACCAGATCATTAATGTGGCAGATCCCAAAATTAATGGCAAAGACTGGAATATAAACAAATAAAATAAAAACAATGTAGTATGCCCAAGGCACTATACTATCACAAATAGTTTATCATTTGCTTACCCACAAATAAAAATTCTCCAATGAAAATAATCTAGAAGATCATTATTGATAAAGAGGTATATAATCTGGGAGGATAGAAATTTATAGCACCCCCTGCCTAAATGTACAGTGACGTTAACAGGAAACATCATGAGGTTAAAAGTAACAATCAATTGGGTACTGCAGGGACGTGTTGGCAGTAAAAATTTTGGAGAGAGACAAAGCCTTGAATACTGTAGGTACGTTCAAATGGATGTAGGTTGCAGTAGTTATTCAAAGATGAAGAGGCTTGCACATGATGGATTAGATTGGAGATACGTACGAAATCAGTCTTGGGAGTGATAACCACAACAATATCCAAGCAGCAGTAATGTAGATAGACCACAGGCAAGAAAAGCCACATGCTGGCTGACCTTCTTTGAATTCCAAAAAGGTGTTTGTTCTTCTTCTGTTTGTCTCTTACTTTCCATTTCTCATCATCAGCCTTTGGGTCCACCAGATTTATATACGTCTATTCTGCCTGAAAATTTCAACAACTGTTACATTCTTTCAGATAACAAACCTTATACAAAAGTCACAAATGCACAGAGCCACAGAGAAAGGAACAGAGTCTAGAATGCGTTTTGGACAGAGAATGGAAGCTGATCCAGAGAAAATACAGGAAGTAACAGCACACTCTAATGTTTAAGTATTGCGGCACCACAACCAGCCGTAATATAAAACAACTGTCAGCCGTGTAATCTGGGTGCTGAGTGAACTGATTTCGATTGAATCAATATCTCATGTGTGCTGTTACTGTCACTCCAATTTGCAGATGTGGATATGCTAATTATGGCCTGCATCTGAATAGGGTGTGCAGGGAGAGATAGTAGAGGAGCATCTTGCACGATGTGTAAGGCAACCCATCTTTTGCTGCGATTGATGGGGGTGGACCCAGGGATCTCACTGGTCCTGTATTCGTCATTTGCATCTTTTCTAAAGACACCTCAACCGTAGATCACCACCATCAGAACGCAGCGTTCATCTATTACTGTGAACACGAGGTTGAACCTTCCTGGTCCCTGAGACCACCATTGCCACAAATTCCTGCTCTAAAATGATCATTTAACTCCCAACTGCGAAAACCGTCCTGCCTATACCTACTGCAAAGCTAGCCACCTGTACCAGCGCTTCCAATCCTTAGTCCCCAGCCACTTGCAACACCTGCAAGAAATCCAATTCCAGTTTCGCCTATTTATGCAGCCAAACCTGCTCCCACCAAACCTGACCTGACTGTCACACTCTGCCCTATTGACACACCACTCCATCCAATTTGCTACTTCCTACTTTTACTGCCGAAGGAGCATCCACATACCCTCCTTGAGGTCACATTCTCAGTTTCTTATGTATTTCATTTGTATGCCACTGCTACATATTCCCAATCCCACTTCCAGTTCCTCTTTTCCCAAGTAAGCATCCTCGCCTAATAAATTACCACTTAACTCGGCAATTACAGACAAAAGAGGAGTACCTTTTCTTGAAAACACCTTCTTTTCTGATAATAATGATAGGACATCACACAAATTGTGTGACTAAATTTTTACTCTGTTATGTTTGTTAGAAAGAAACTTTTGGACTTAATTTTAAGCCTGTTGAAAGCCTAAACAGATTTTCACAAGCTTTTTGTACTTAATACGAGGGCTATCCACAAAGTACATTACGTTTTGGAATTAAAAATAAATAAAGTATTGGAAATTGTTTTTATTATATACAGATGAAAGCCACACTTAAATACTACTTTTCTACATAGTTGCCACTTAAATTAAGGCACTTATCATAGCGATGGACGAGCTTGGAAATTCCTTCGTCGTAAAATTCGGCCACTTGCGCCTTCAACCACGCGGTCACCTCTCCTTGAAGCTGTGCGTCGTCATCAAAACGCTGCATAGCCAACCACTTCTTCATTGCTGGGAATAAGTGGAAGTTGCTCGGTACCAGGTCGGGACTGTACAGCGGATGAGGAAACAACTCCCACTTAAAAGATTCGAGAAGTTCACGAGTGGCATTTGCCGTGTGGGCCCGGGCATTGTCGTGAATTGGCAAGATCTTTGAGCCCAACTTTCCCCTGCACTTGTTTTGTATTGCTCTTCTGAGGTTGTGCAGAGTTTGGCAATACCTTTGAGAGTTTATTGTAGTGCCTCTTTCCAGGAAATCCACAAAAATCACACCTTTTCTGTCCCAAAAGACAGTCGCCATGTGGTTGAAGGCGCAGGCGGCCGAATTTTACGACGAAGGAATTTCCAAGCTTGTCCATCGCTACGATAAGTGCCTTAATTTAAATGGCAACTATGTAGAAAAGTAGTATTTAAGTGTGGCTTTCATCTGTATATAATAAAAAAAATTTCCAATACTTTATTTATTTTTAATTCCAAAACGTAATATACTTTGTGGATAGCCCTCGTATAATAAAGCTTATTAGTCATAATGTTTTCCTGTTACACTTGCCAATAGTAACGGTAGTCGCATTAAAGTAACAACAGTTCGTTGCTGCTGGTTACAGAGATGACAGCTTAACTTTATGCATTAAGTCTGGGTACTGACATTGCTAATGTATAGCACATTTCTCTACATGTAGGGGATTAGTTTTAAGCTCTACAGTAAACACCAATCAGTTCAGACCTTCTCATGTGCAGCAGTAATGAGACTGTGGCTGCACAAATGGTAAGAGTAACACATCCCTCTACGAGTGAAGTGCCAACTAACAAATTAACTGAGCTGCCTTCAAAATCTGCACTGCAAGCCAGAGCTGTGGTGCGTGTACACACAGTTCATAGAGCTGTGTTTTGTTTCACTTGTGCCAGTGTTCGATTTGTGCTTTTACCAGTGGGGGGGATGTCTTAGGGTGTTAGTATAATTATATATGTTACTAGCTCGGACCGTGGTGTTGCCTATGGTTAACCAGTTGTTTATAAATAGATGTTAATGCCGAAACTCACTATTCACCTCGAATCTCAACTCCTTTATTGCGTCGGCTGTCCGTTTGGCAGAATGTGGGCGAGCGTTATCTTGCTGCAGGATGACACCTCTTCACAGTTTTCCTTGACGTTTGGATCTGATTGCAGGTTTTAGTTTCGTACGCAACACATCACATCCACCATACAATACAGACCTGGCTCTAAAGTCTCGTTTACACTGGGGTGACGTCTGGCAACATTGTAGCATGCTACGGAAATGTGGTGTGCGTCGTCTTGTCGTTTAGTTCTAAATGTTTTGAAATGCTTACCTACTACATAACACTTTTTCAAAATTAATAAGCAAACATATTAATAGTAAGACTGTATTAAAAACTTTCAGTGTTAGGCTCCACAAATTTAAATTATGTGTGAAGTTTTACTCCAGTGCGTGGGAAATAAACATCCCAGGTTGGGATGCATAAACTAAAACCAGAGGAGGGGATGGTCTGATGCTGAGGGGGGGGGGGGGAAATCCCCCCCCCATCCCTACCTGCAAATCGCACACTGACTTGTGCACTTCTAAAATCTAGTTCCCATAGAGTTACTCAGATTTACAAATAATATAGCATTTTTGGACACTATATAGCATATAGCACTTCACCATGCACTACTACAAGAGAGTTTAACCTAATGAAGTTGTACCCATAAATGTATGCCATATTACACAGTCTTCAGACTGGCCAAGTATATTAGGATTTGGTAGAACAGAGGTGTTGTTGTTGTTGTTGTTGTTATCGTTGTCTTCAGTCCAAAGACTGGTTGGGTGCTACTCTCCATGCTACTCTATCCTGCACAAACTTCATCTCAGAGTAACTACTGCAACCTACATCCTTCCGAATGTGCTTAGTGTGTTCATCTCTTGGTCTCCCTCTACGATTTCTACCCTCCACGCTTTGCTCCAGTTCTAAATTGGAGATTGGTTGATGCCTCAGAACGTTCCTACCAACTTACCTCTTCTTCTAGTCAATTTATTCCACACATTCCCTTCTCCTCAATTGTATTCAGTCCCTCCTCATTAGTTACGTCATCTACCCATCTAATTTTCACCATTCTTTTGTAGTGCCACATTCCAAAAGCTTCTGTTCTCTTCTTGTCTAAACTTTTATCACCTATGTTTCACTTCCGTACATGGCTACATTCCATACAAATACTCTCAGAAAATACTTCCTGACACTTAAATCTATACTCGATTTTAACAAATTTCTATTCTTCACAGTTGCTTTCCTTGTCATTGCCTGTCTACATTTTATATCTTCTCTACTTTGATCCTCAATTATTTTGCTGCCCGAATAGAAAAACACCTCTACTACTTTAATTGTCTGATTTCCTAATCTGATTCACTCCGCATCACCTGATTTAATTCGACTACATTCCATTAGCCTCATTCTCCTTTTGTTGATGCTCATCATCCTAGACACTGTTGATACTGTTCAGCTGCTTTTCCAGCTCCTTTGCTGTCTCAGATAGAATTACAGTGCCATCAGTAGCATTGTAAAACTCCCGGGAATTTAAAATTGAAGAAATATTCCCAGGGAATATTGCCAGCAATATTCCCAAAATTCATAAATTCCTGAGAATTTATGGTTAATTAGCAAGATAGCTCAAAAAACTGTTATTAGGTAAAAGCAGTAATAATATGGTTAAATCTTATATGGATCTGGACTTTACCTCCTTGTTAGAAATAAACAAATTTTTTGGTTTTCAATGTTTTGAATATCAAAGAATTAGCCCTAGAACTGAGAATCATTGAAATTTATGACTCTTACATTTCCTAGAACTGCTGATATCTAAATAATCAACCTTTAGAAAAACAGAGTTTATGGTGTTGATGTGCCATCTAGTGAATAACTAATAATACTAAAATGCACAGGGGGGTTTGTTTATTCAGTTTGTTTTCTGTTGTGTTAGAGGCATTTTAGGCTATAAAGTTTATTTTAAACTTGCAAATTTTATAAACATTAGTAATTGAAAATGACATTTTGGGGAAAGAATTATGCGAATAAACAGTCCGAAAATTATGATTTACTTGAAAATACAAGTAATTTTATTGACATAGAACATGGTGAAATATTAATTAACAATTCTAAAAGTGAAAGTGTTTGCGATATTTTGGAAAATAATTTTAGAAATCATAATTCATCAAAGGAAATGACGAGTCTTTGCATTCTGAAAGTGAAACCCCTCTAGACAGTCATTTGGGAAAAATTGATAAATACTACAGATAGCGGCTGGCTGAGAATTACGTGTCCAGAGAAATATTTTGTAGGTTAAGGTTTCATTCAGAGAAATGTGGGGTTTCAACTTGGCTAAAAATAGTAAGCCTAGCGAATATTTTAAATTATTTTTTCTACCAGACTTAAAGTAAATGGTGTTTCGGATGGAATTTGCAAGGAAATTAATACATGGAATGGTAAATCTTGGTTTAAAAGGTATGAATTTACGTAGTTAACCTAGTTTTAAGGTTCCTTAACTGTTAATAAGTGTTAAAACATTCAAAATATAAAAATTTTCATAAATTTCCAGTTTTTGGGACTCTTCCCAGGCCAAAGAAATATTTCCAGCAATATTCCCATTTTATAAGTTCCCTCCCACTGGGAATACACCCAGCCCACATCACTATCCTTCAGCAAACCTTTTTAATTGATACTCCAAATTTTTCTTTTGTTTCCTTTACTGCTTGCTCAATATACAAATTGAATAACATTGGGGATAGGCTACGCCCATGTCTCACTCACTTCTCAATCACTGCTCCTCGTGCTCCTCGACTCTTTATAACTGCCATATGGTTTCTGTACAAATTGTAAATAGCCTTTTGCTCCCTGTATTTTATGGCTGCCACCTTGAGAATTTGAAAGAGCTTGTTCCAACCAACATTGTCAAAAGCTCTCTATGCCTATAAATGCTAGAAGTGTAGGTTGCCTATAAATGATAGAAGTGTAGGTTGGTCTTTCCTTAACTTAGGTTCTAAGGTAAGTAGTAGGGTCAGTATAGGTTGTATGTTCCTACATTTCTACAGAAACCAAACTGATATCCTCAGGTCATCTTCTACCAGTTTTTCCATTCGTCTGTTTGGCAACAGTGACTTATTAAACGCATAATTCGGTAATTTCCACCCCTGTCGCCAACTGCTTTCTGTGGAACTGGAATTATTAAATTCTTCTCGAAGTCTGAGGGTATTTCGCCTGTCTCATACATCTTGCTCACCAGATGGTAGAGTTTTGTCATGGCTGGCTCACCCAAGGGTATCAGTAGTTGTAGTGGAATGTTGTATACACTCAGGGCCTCGTTTCAACTTTAGTGTTTCAGTGCACTGTCGAATTCTTCATGCAGTATCGTATCTCCCATCTCTTCTTCATCTGTGTCCTCTTCCATTTCATAATACTGCCATCGAGTACATCGCCATTGTGCGGAACCTCTATATACTCCTTCCACCTTCGTGCTTTCCCTTCTTTGCTTAGGGCTGGTTTTCCACCTGAGCCCTTCATATTCATACAGGTGGTTCTCTTTTCTCCAAAGGTCCTTTAATTTTTCTTTAGGTGGAACCTATCTTTCCCCTAGTGATTTATGCTTCTACATCCTTACAATATGTCCTCGAGTCACACACACTTAGCCATTTTGCACTTCCTGTTGATCTCAATTTTGAGACGTTGGTCTTCCTTTTTGACTGCTTCATTTCCTGCATTTTTATATTTTCTCCTTTCATCAGTTAAATTCAATCTCTCTCTTGTTACCCAAGGATTTCTACTAGATCTCGTCTTTTTACCTACTAGGTCCTCTGCTCCCTTCACTATTTCATCTCTCAAAGCTACCCATGCTTCTTCTACTGTATTCCTTTCCCCTGTTCTTGTCAATTGTTCTCTAATGCTCTCTCTGAAACTCTGTACAATGTCTGGTTCTTTCAGTTTACCTGGGTCCCATCTCCTTACATTCCTACCTTTTTGCAGTTTCTTCAGTTTTAATCTATAGTCCATAACCAATAAATTGTGGTCAGTCCACATCTGCCCCTGGAAATATCATACAATTTAAAACCCGGTTCCGAAATCTGTTTTACCATTATATAATCAATCTGAAATCTTTTGGTGTCTCCAGATTTTCCACATATACAACCTTCTTTCATGATTCTTAAACATCCATATTCACCTACTACTTTCATTCTCTTCCCTTGCCAACTACCAAATTCCAGTCCCCAATGACTATTAAATTTTAGTCCCCATTAAGTAGCTGAATAATTTCTTTTATTGCATCATACAGTTGGCATATAAACGTGTACTACTGTGGTAGGCGTTCACCCTGCTGCTCATAGTAGCTTATCCGCATTCCCAATTTTTATTCGTTATTAAACCTACTCCCGCATTACCCCTATCTGATTTTGTGTTTATAACCCTGTATTCACTTGACCAGAAGTCCAGGTTGTCCTACCACTGACCCAATTAATTATCACTATATCTAATGTTAACCTATCCATATCCCTTTTTAAATTTTTTAGTCTACCTGCCCAATTAAGGGATCTGACATTCAATGCTCCAATCCGTAAACCCCAGTTTTCTTTCTCCTGATAATGACGTTCTCCTGAGTAGTTCCTGAATGGAGATCGAAATGAGGGAATATTATACCTAAGCAATATTTTACCCAAGAGGATGCCATCATTTAACCGTACAGTAAAGCTACATGCTCTCGGGAAAACTTACGGCCTGTAGTTTCCTCTTGCTTTCAGCCGTTTGCAGTGTGAGCACAGCAAGGCCGTTTTGGTTAAAAGCCCAGACCGTTGCCCCTGCAACTACTGAAAAGGCTGCTGCCCCTCTTCAGGAACCACATGTTTGTCTGGCCTCTCAACAGACACCCCTCCATTGCGGTTGCACATACAGTACAGTTACCTGTATCGCTGAGGCACGCAAGCCTCCCCACCAATGGCAAGGTCCATGGTTCATGGTGGGGGAGGGGCAGTAGAGAGCTACATAATTACAATCACTGACAGTAGTCATTTAAAACAGAGCCAAGTGTCATGTGAAAGCACACGCATTCAGTTTTCTCAGGAAGTAATGAGGATTTAGTTCATTTCCAAGATAGAAATCAAATTTGATTTAAATAGTGTGCACACATGTAACATACACAGAATTTATTGATGTACTACAGCAATCTTGCTCTATAATTGTTTTCACAAACTGTTGTCATATATTTTATGAAAGTGCCCACATTCCCATAAACATTTTATTTCAGGGTATCTGCAAGTAGTTGTGCTGCATGAAAATAGCCATCTTCAGTCTCCTTAGATTTTGTTGGTGTGGAAGATCTGGGTATAGTACATCCTCCTGATTCCACATTGCTTGTGGTGGTGGTAGCTGTTCCATTGTTCAGTCTGATGCGCACAGAAACTCCATGGCATTTCCTTCTGTAGGCTCTGCAGCACTATGTCACTATTGGCGGAAGCTGCTACAGCATCACTTTCATGTCATGAGCTGCTATCTTTCTGAAATGTACAAAACAAGGATTTAGACATGGAAGAAGATCACTTAACTTTTTGTCAAAAACAAGGTAATTAGAGATAGACCACAAGCTCAGATTAGCAAAGGGTGTTGGAGGAAATATGGACATGCACTTTGAAAAGAACCATCCCGGCATTTTGCTGAAGTGATTTTCTCTAAACATCAAAACTAGGATGCTTGGATGCTGGTTTGAACCACTGTCTTTCTGAATAGAACCGTATTGTGCTATCCACTGCTCCACCTCGTCCAGTATGATTTAGAACTAGTAGCCTGTTTGGTGGTCTGGATAGTGTAGACAAAAATTAATTACTTGGTATCTGCATGTCAATAAATACCCACAGAAAGTTCTGATATCTGTGGCTCTATAACTGCAGCAGTAGATTTAGCAGTAGTACTAGCAGATGCAAAAATTGCATTTCTATAAATTATATTTAGCCTAAAGTATCCAAACAGCAATGAACTAAGATATGACGAAGTTAATTTGAATCGGGTAATCTGTACATTCTTGAAGCTGGAAATTATTAAAATCTTTGCTCAAACATACTGCCATCAATTAAAGGTTGTTTCACTTAATAAGTCACAAAGTGACCTATGCAAATATGAAAACTTATCTGAGAAATACAGATAATGTGGCAGAAGAAGTGAAGAGTCATATGAAGTTTCGACTTTGACACAATAACTGCTGATTCACATAGCAAGGTTGGCTGAGGTTTCTGGATGAAGTACTGTTGCCATCCTCACTATTTTTATGTAATGACACTTCCATCTTGAATTAAGATCACAAAATATCTCATTTATGTGTTACATACAAGCGTGCTGTATAAACACACTCACTAATGGCAGGGGATCAGAATGCAAATTGACATATACTACACGCAGAACACTTATTTCCAAAAGCTGCAAAGAATCCACAACCTGAATTGTACAAATATAACTGAAGAGTACATGCATGCTATTAATTTACAACAAATGCAAGGGCAAAAACTGTTTTAGTAAGTTAAACGTAGAAACTTATAAACTGGAATTATGTTCAATAGCTGTTAATGAAGTTGCCATGCTATTTAGATATAAGTATTGCTCTTTTTAAAATTCAAGGTCTGATGTTAGCATACAGCCGGCGCAAACAGCTGAAAATGATTAGCAGCTAATTGTGCAAGTGCGAGAATTTATTTGGAGACTGCTGTAGGATATACTATCAAGAACTGTACGTGGGTTGTTCGTAATGCAACAGGTGAATGCCGAATCCTCACAGAATCTGTTCCACGTACACTTCTCATACTATCTTCCCATTTGTGAAACTTTGCCGATTTATTCGGTAGCATAATTGAGGGTTTAAAACACACCTGTTTGTCCTTCCATGAGGAAGCCATTTTGCTAGGAAGTCCAAAGTTGGCAGCTTCGTAAGTTGAGATGCACTTCACTTTGCGGCGCTGCAGTTGCGGTGTGTTTACCAAGGTAGTAAAGCTCTGTGTAAAGGGAAGTGCTATTCCCCTGTGTTTGTCGCCATCTGCAGTTCAGGATTGGCTGAAACCGCATCACGTTTCATTAGCACCCCTTGTGGATCCCAAGTCTTACGTGGGAAGTTTGTATTACGAAGTTTTAGGTAGAATAATACCTCAGTGCTGTGCTTCTGGCTTTTCGTTTCGAGGCAAAAAGGGAGGAAAACTGTACAGAATTCCTTATGAAGGGAGAGAGGAAACAAGAAGGTGAATATGGCTGATGAAAATCAGCCCACGAGGAACTCTAGTCTGTGTCCGTTAAGTACAGTTTTTATTCATTAGTGCAAATCATCTCAAGGTTTAAGATTACCCGTGTAACAAACTTGCTGTACCTTGACTCACTTCGTGATCAGATTTGGTGCATCATTATATGCAGTTAGCCTCAAACTTGTCAACTTTGTTTTTAAAAGGTACGTCATTTGCAAGCCTATTTTTTGGACAATCCGTAGTGAAATCTACATATTTCTAGTAAATCTGTAATGTACCGACTGCTACAAAGGCGTATTTTTTGTTGCACGAAAGATGTAATAAGTAAACGTTGTTTCTCATTTTGTAGTTAGTGTGTAGGCCCAACTGTTGAAGCTGGAAATTGCAGTTTTTGCATGGTTTAGTGTATGTTATTGCGTACTCCAAAAAATATGCCATTATGGCTATCTGTACTTCAATGCTACATTTTCTGTAAGTTGTGAAAATAATTGACGTGTTAAGGACGTGCTTCTTTAAAGTACCTATTACTTGCATTTAGTTGTGTAGGCTAACCGTTTCAACAACAATTGAAATAAATGACAAGAATAGCATAGTTGGATTGCAATGTGAGTCATAACAGTACAGTATATTATTCTTTTAATACAGCTTCTTGTGTAGTCAGCTGTGTCAGATACAAATACTAGGTAGGCCTACAATACGTGCATCATACAATATTTGTTGTTACACAGGAAGCCTAAATGTAATGAAAATTAAACTTGAATAAAGATACATTACCTAAAAGATGATAGTTATCTCATATAAAATGAAATTTTTCAATTAGTTTGCATTCAGAAGCTGAGAGATTGATACGTGTTAAAATGTTTGTGTATAGCTACTGTACCTAATTCATAGGCACTGAGCCTCATGTACTGTATGTAGTTACAAGTAGCATGTGCTCTGTTCTATTTATATCACAGATTTACATATGTTATATTACAAAATATAGTTATCATGTATAGTTTTGAAATTTTTATATTGCTTAAATAACAAAGTTGGTAATTAAATTGGCTGATGGTACTGTTTCTGTTTACCAGAATCACTTCACTCCAGACCAGTTTCAAACAAATTGAGCTGGTGGAGTGATAAAACTTAAACCAGATGCTGTGCCAACCAGTTTTGGTGATCGTAAGCTACCAGAGGGCTTCTGCTGAGAGGAAACCTGTCGGCCTACTAGAGAAACGAACTGAGGATACCGGTAACTGGAAAATAACGTTCACAGCGTCAAAAGCTTTTTACATATGTAAAGCTGTCACTTGCTGCTGAATTATGACACTCTGAAAATCTTGTGTGACAGCTAACAGATGACATTTGTTGTTTTGATCAGTAGGACGCACAGAATTCCCCTTCACAGCATTATGCTTGCAAACAGTATGCTCACTTCTATCATAGAAGTTGTTGTAGGAAATCCTTTATCAATTAAGTACAATAAGCATATACTTTTTAAAGGTTGTTGTAAATACGTAGCTTAGAGTTTATTCTTTTGAAGTTATATTTCATACTATCATTTTAACCCTCAGTTGTGTACAGAAGTAGACTCAAACATTTCATTTATAACAGCTGCATATTTTTCAAACTGGCATATCCAGGGTCTGTTGAGGTTGAGAATAAAATACTTTGTCACAAATTAATTTAGCAAACAGGACCACATCTCTTACATACACACTCCACTTCTATTGCTATCTGGTGAAATAAACAGTGATGTCTTTTCTCATACCTTTCAGCTATATTGTTTCTACTGCTAGTCATTGGATACTGTATATACGGTATTCCAATTTACAGTTAAACATTATGCCTAAGTGAGAAAATCGATGCTTTGATTTGTTACCACAGCTGTTTAAATTTTACGTCAAAGTGTATGGCTTTTCCTTACCATTTATGTTTTTTAAACACTGTATACAGAGCTTTGCATTTGTTGCCAATACGTGGCACAACAGGTACGACGATGTGTAATGTTGTGGTTAGTTTTGTTCCTGATTAAATAATCTTTTATTGTAAATAATATTCAATTGCACTTAACTGTAATCCACATTAAAACCCACATCAGAAGTACCCCTGGCCTCACAGCTCTTATAATTTTAAGTATTCAGGCCTCACATGCTCTGTTATTATTGAACTGTGGTATAGTGAAGGTCTGTTGAATTCCATTGCTGTCGGATTTCTGTGTTGCTAAGCAAACAGCTAAGGATTTTTGTAAACGCTGTGGTAGTGTTTGTTGGGAATTAAATATAATTGGTCACCTATAATTTCACTTCATATATGGGATTACTTTCCCATTTCATAGTATCACTCATATTGTTGTAGATTTGCCTCTGTCCCTTGAAACTAAGATTTTGGCATCTTATGAATCTTTAAATCACATACCACAGCCTACTGAGAAACAATTTCTGGCCGCTTGACAATATATTATAGTATTAAATGCTTTTTATTTTTGACGATTGTAATATTGCAAATTTGTGTTCCAGAGGTTGGAGAGCCTTCAAATGTGACCAATGACATCAGTCCTGCGGAGAACTTGGACACTACAGAAGATGATGTCCCCACCCTGAAGAACCTAGTACAACAGCTTTAGGCTGGAATTGAAGCTTTAGAGGGAAAACTCAACCTCTCTCAGAAAGAGAAATGAGAGTGTGTTTAGAAAAAGACAACCTCCTTGCCAGTCTGGTTTGCAGTATTAACAAAGGGGACATGTAGAGGTAGCAAATGGTCAGTGGAAACACTGCAGAAGTGGCTAAAAATTAGACTAGCTTGTGGTGGTATGGGGAACAAACCCCTGTCTTGTGTTACACGAATGCACGTCGGAGCACTTAGTTTCATTATTTTTATGGCCCACAAGGAATGTTAGTAATTTGTACAGATAAAAGGAATATACTGTTAGATAATTATGTTGTACAAATGTTTCCCTACATGAATTGTGAGGCAATACTGACCTTACGACTTATCTTAGAAGAAAGATTAAGGAAAGGTAAACCTACATTTCTAGCATTTGTAGACTTAGAGAAAGCTTTGGACTATGTTGACTGGAATACTCTCTTTCAAATTCTAAAGGTGGCAGGGGTAAAATACAGGGAGTGAAAGGCTATTTACAATTTGTACAGAAACCAGATGGCAGTTATGAGTCGAGGGGTGTGAAAGGAAAGCAGTGGTTGGGAAGGGAGTGAGACAGGGTTGTAGCCTCTCCCCGATGTTATTCAGTCTGTATATTGAGCAAGCAGTAAAGGAAACAAAAGGAAAATGCGGAGTAGGTATTACAATCCATGGAGGTTCGCCAATGACATTGTAATTCTGTCAGAGACAGCAAAGGCCTTGGAAGAGAAGATGAGCGGAATGGACAGTGTCTTGAAAGGAGGATATAAGATGAACATCAACAAAAGCAAAATGAGGATAATGGAATGTAGTCAAATTAAGTCGTGTGATGCTGAGGATATTAGATTACGAAAAGAAACACTTAAAGTAGTAAAGGAGTTTTGCTATTTGGGGAACAAAATAACTGATGATGGTCGAAGCAGAGAGGATATAAAATGTAGACTGGCAATGGCAAGGAAAACGTTTCTGAAGAAGAGAAATTTGTTAACATCGAGTATAGATTTAAGTGTCAGGAAATCATTTCTGAAAGTATTTGTATGGAGTGTAGGCGTGTATGGAAGTGAAACATGGACGATAAATAGTTTGGACAAGAAGAGAATAGAAGCTTTCGAAATGTGGTGCTACAGAAGAATGCTGAAGATTAGATGGGTAGATCATGTAACTAATGAGGAGGTATTGTATAGAGTTGGGGAGAAGAGGCGTTTATGCCACAACTTGACAAGAAGAAGGGACCAGTTGGTAGGACATGTTCTGAGGCATCAAGGGATCACAAGTTTAGCATTGGAGGGCAGCGTGGAGGGTAAAAATTGTAGAGGGAGACAAAGAGATGAATACACTAATCAGATTCAGAGGGATGTAGGTTGCAGTAGTTACTGGGAGATGAAGAAGCTTGCACAGGATAGAGTAGCATGGAGAGCTGCATTAAACCAGTCTCAGGACTGAAGACCACAACAACAACAACAACAACAACAACATGAATCTCTGTATCCCCAGCGATGCATGGTCCTGATTGCTCTTTTATTCAGTGTTAGGATTCTGTTCATGTGTCTATCAGCAGCACATCCCCATACCTCAATTCCGTAATTAATATATACAAATATTGTCCCATAATAAGCAGTATTTAATGTTTGTTCAGAGCCTAATATTAATAGTTTGCTAATTAAGTGCAGTGAACTGCTGATTTTATTGCATACAATATTGATATGGTCTACCCATCTAAGATTTACGTCTAGGTATATGCCCAAAAATTTACATTTGTCAGTGTCTACTTTTTTGGTGCCACTTATATTATCAATACAGATTTGGTATGAATTACCAAGTTCAAATGGTAATAGCTGGGAATTGCTAATATTGAGTTTTAGACCTTGATTGTGGACATAAGTAGTTATTTGACTTAAGCCGTCAGTTGCAGCCAATGTCAAGTCATTAGTTTGTTTGCAAGAGAACAAAAGTGAGGTATCATCTGCATAACTTACTAATTGGGAGTACAGAGGTGCCTCTAAATCACTAATCTACACCAGGAAAAGGAAAGGGCCCAATACGTAGCCCTGAGATACAGTTTGTTTTGCTGTTTCATAGCTGGATTGGAAATGTTTGATCTGATCATTAATTTCATAACTCAGTTTTGTACACAGCTTACGATTGGTTAGATATGTGATCAGTAGTTGTATGGATGTGGCATTTATATTGTAAGTTTCCAGTTTGCTTAGATGTAGCTCATGGTTCACTGAGTGAAATGCTTTCATAAGGTCTAGAAATATCCCTGCTGTCTGCATTCCCTCATCTAGGGCATCATACACCTTGTGGAGAAATTCGGTAATTGCTGTAATGCTTCCTGAAGTCGTGCTGTGTTTCTGCTAGTAAATTATTCTTTGTGAAATAATCAATAAGTCGTGCCAACAAAACAGTTTCAGATATTTTACCGAAAATTGGTATTAGTGATATGGGCCTGAAGTTTGATAGCTCTTCTTTCGATCCTTTTTTATGCACGGGTTTAACTGTACTTTTCTTCAATAAATTTGGAAATGTGTGCTCCCTGATACTACTGTTGATGATATGGGTTATTATTCCAACTTTATTCCACACTCACTAACTGGAAAAGCAGTTTCCAGCCTAGGGTAATGCTTTGCCATCGGAATAAAACCTTTGTTATTAAATGCATTTACAGCTGTAGATATACAATATACATTAAATGTATTGCAGATTTTATCTGGATCATTAATATAGTTTCCTTCATGTAGGATTCTGTCAATTTGAGCATCTAACTTGCGATATCTATTTATTAAATTTCATGAAGTCTTCCCTATATTTGTGGACTGAGCTATTTCCTTATCTAGGATATGTTTTCCTACATTTGAGAGCTGTTCCCAAAATTGTTTTTTAGCTTGATTGTACTTATCCTTAAATATTTGCAATTTAGTTGACTTATGTAGCACACTTAGATCCTCAGTATTTTGCCTGAGGTTAATCATGTAAGCTGGAAGAGTCAGTCTGCCGTTTTTTACATTTTGGTTGTGAGTTACTCCTTTCTTAATTTCTTACACTGGGCAGCAAAAATTAAGATACTGAAAACATCATAAAATTTGTCCCATTTGTATTCGGACCCTTTTTGCTGAGGAACTAGTTGCCATTCCTCAGATGCTAGTTTACTGTTAAGAACATTAATGTTTTTCTCTTTAAGCATTCTTTTATGTACTATGTCCTGAGTCTTTTCTTGGATGCTTTGTTCATAGGTTACAAATTAACATCTGAGTAGTGGAAGTCCACATTCCAGCATCTAATACTATCCTTTACCTCTTTGCTAAGTATTATGTAGTCTATTCTTCTAGAAGGAGACTGAGTTACTCTTGTATCCGAGTTTACTGCATTCATAAGATTATAGGAATTAAGGGTATCTGTTAGCCTCCTGTTACGGTTATTGCAAGATGTTGCCTCTGTATTAAAGTCACCAAGTATTGTTACCTTGTTTGGGTCAGTGTCCCACTATTCTACTAAAAATATATATGAAACGCCCTACCTCTGATTTTGGTGGACAATAAATCTCAATAATTTTCTGTTTCACTGTGCCCTTTCCGCAACCTTTGATATGTAGTTCAACGCTGGCCGAAGTGGCCGTGCGGTTAAAGGCGCTGCAGTCTGGAACCGCAAGACCGCTACTGTCGCAGGTTCGAATCCTGCCTCGGGCATGGATGTTTGTGATGTCCTTAGGTTAGTTAGGTTTAACTAGTCCTAAGTTCTAGGGGACTAATGACCTCAGCAGTTGAGTCCCATAGTGCTCAGAGCCATTTGAACCTTTTTTTTTTTTGTAGTTCAACGACTGTCACTTCAATCAAGCCTTCATTATTAATTTATTTACTTTGAGCTGCTCTCTAACAAATACTGCTACACCTCCACCTTTATGATGCTGTCTACAGTAGCTATTTCCTAGGAAATAGCCATCTAGTTTAAAGTAAATAATTTCCTCAGATTTCAGACCATGCTCGGTTAACACAACTACATGAGGTGAATGATCATTTACAAAAGTCTGCAAAACATTGAGCTTATTTCTAAGATATTGTATATTTAAGTGCATGAGCCTTAATGGTACTTTCAGTTTGTCACTCTGAATTTCCCCCTGTTCTGGATAGTTTATATTGGGCCAAATCCGGTTGGAGTTGGTCCTTTCCACTAGATTCACTGCGTGTTGGGATTTCGGGCGATAGTCCGTCTGTTTTCACAGCTGTTTTAACGAATTCTTACGTCAACAGCTTTGTTTATGTCTGATTCAAGTCTCTTTTTACCAGTTAGATTTAAATGTTCACCATGTGTTGTGAAACTAGTGTTTTTGTATCTGTTGACATCAAGAAGTCCTACATTTTTAAACTTGAAGCAGAGATGTCATAATTTTTGATTTGTTCGTCAAATTTCATTATGTACACAGCACCAGTCTGCCAGATCAAATCTCAGAGTTAAATTTCCTACTATCACATTTGTAGTCGACATCAACTGAAGAATAATGATCAGATTTCTTATAAATGCACTGGCCTCGTAGCAATAACATTGTTTGATCCTGCTATGAGAAATTTTAGTGGAACTGTCAGATTCTTTTTGTATGTATTGCTGGTTACATTTCTGAATTTCGCTCCAGGCCTAACAACAGCTGACGCAGAGTTTGATACAAAGTTTGAAACGTTGCGTGCATGGCTGTCTCCAAATATTTTTAATTTGAATCCATGATGTATTTGTTTTTACATGGCTGAAGAATTGTTCTTTGGAGATTTCGTGTTTGTTTTTGTGATTTTTAACACTGCAAAGCTGTCTTCAACATTGTCAGACACAAGCTTTTTTTTTTGTTCTGGTTTTGAATATTTATGAAATGTTGGTGCTCGTCTGCTATTCTTACACTATTTTTACATGAATTATCCTGTTCTATTTTTTTTGGCTGCAGCACATTTCTTGGGTACACATGATTTAACAGTTACAGTACATTTGTTTTCATTTACTTTTAAATTATTGCTGCTCCCCAGGATTTTGCATTTGTGTTCTAAAGCAGCACACTTTATTTGTAGGGCTTCAATATCACTTTGCAACATTTCAATTACTGAATCCTTGTCTCCGATAATGTTTGTATACTTCTTTTCACACGTTTCTGTTACACACACATCGAACGACCACGAGTAGTACACAGTTATTAATTTTACGCTTATTTTGCAACAGTTTTCATGAAACTACCCCGAAAGTCAAGCTTGATCTCCTGCTACCAGATGACGGATGAGGGTAGTATCATTCCATCATTGGAATATGATTGAAGCATTAGTTGTTATGCTGGGTAGTATTACCTCAAGATGGGAACAAACAATAGGTTACCATTACACAGGCCATCATTTTCCAGTTCTCATGTCAAAAACATCACTATAAGCATTTAGTGAATCTGAGGCACTCGGTATCAATGTTCGCTATGTCATGTCAGATACAGGAGGGCAAAATCAAGCTGTATGGTGAGAATTTGGAATTGTTGTTGTTAGGTTTTCAAAATTAGTCAAATTTTGCCAGTGTCCTTGTGGTGATAACAGGAAGCTAGTTTTCGCCAGAGATACACCACACATTTTGAAAATATGAGGAACCACTTAGTCAGTGAGCAGTCAGTCTTCCTTTCACAAAATGTTGTCAGGGAGCAATATCTACCTTGTAATGAGGTACATATAAATCATGTAAAGCAGTCGCTTGAGACAGACAATGGTTGAAGTCTTAAACTGGCTCCACAACTGCGTGAGAGGTGTTTGATGCCAAACCTTTATGATAAAATGAAAGTTGGCTTGGCTACTGCCCTAATTATCAGCCAGACTGCAGCAGCCATTGAGTATGGTGTCAGGACAGAGAAACTGCAGAAAAATGCTTTAACCACAGCATGGTTTCTAAAGCACGTTCATAAGTAGTTTCGCCTCATGACATGTAGAGCTCCAGTTATGGCTCTGAGTCGTTCTGATGAACAAACATACAGTGAGGCTCTCTGTCATCTGGAGGACACTCTGTGTTTATTTCAAAACTTGAAGATTGGCCTGAAGGGTGCCAGGAAACCAGTTCGGTCTTTGTAGTTTTGTCAACTGTGGGTATTTTGGAAATGCAGGACACATTCGTGAATGAGAAGAATTTTAAATTTCTGCTAACAAGTAGATTTGCACAAGATGCCTTAGGAAATCTGTTTTCAATGGTCTTCTTCAAAAATCCAGTATCAGCACCATCAGAACTGAAAACAGCACTGATGGTTATTACTCTTTCTTAATTCTTTACTTCTACCACTGATAATGAAAACAGAGACAGTAGTTTCCTGGCAGAATTAGTGGGGTAATCTGTAAGTGAAGATGAAGATAAGTGTGCCGAGGAAGTTGACGAGCCACTTGTAACATGGTGTGTGATGATGAGCACCAGTCTCCCTACTATTTATGTTGTCACAATGTTAGGCAAGCTATGAAGCACCATGCGCTTTGCGAATTTTGCGAGGAGAGCCTAATCGCATCTAAAGAAAATTCCTGTACGTGTGTGAACATTCTTTTACATCTGGAGTCCTTTACAGATACCTCACTTATTCAGCCATCAAGTGTGAAATTACTCACAGGTGAATTTTTGCTCTCTGATATAGCCACTTCTGTGTTTGCATCAGTGGAGGTGAAAGTAGTTTTCGTAGCCTGCCACAGTGTACAGAAAAAAATATTTCACAGCTTGTTGGCAACAAGATAACATATGCTTCTAAATGAGGCAAATAACAGATACCAGGGTGTAGTGACACAGGGCAGTAGAAGCATGGCCATGAGAAAATTATTGCAGAATCTGTGACTTCCAAAATCACTTTTTACTAAATAATTTGGAAAATTGACATTGAAACTTCTTTAGGTTGTCATTAACATCTTGAGGCACAAAATCTGTGGTAACATTTTCTCTTCAAATAATCTCATTTTTGTTTGACTTAGAGATTTTTATAAAATTTTTGTTCCATGTTTCTTTCTGAGTGTGTAATGTTATTATTATCTCATGTAATATTTGTTACATTTTGCAAGCAGACTCTGTCCCTGTCAAGGGTTAAGAATGATACATATATAAATAAAAACTTCATCCTTCAACCTGTGCACATATTTGACATTTGTGCTTTACCATCACCTTTGTTTCTTCCTTATGCTTCATTTGCTTTCTTTAATTTGTTTCTCTTGATTTTAATAGGCTATTATACATACAGTGTATCTACATTTTATGTAATATTGTAGAGAGGGAAAAATTATAAATACTTCCAGGAAGAAATTAGCTTGTACTCCATACTCTTTCCTAGCCCAGAATGAAATAGCACATACAAAATCTGGTGATGGTTCACAGGTAGGCCACCCTTTTTGAAGAATACTTGTTTCGAAACATGGTGAAATATGAAGGTTATTTCATGTAAATGTCATGCACATTTTGTATTGTAACTGCTATTTTTATTTCTCTTCATAATCTGACAATTTATGTTGAAATCACGAATGTGTGAGCGGAAATGCAGTCAACTGTGGTACATGCTGTAGTTAAAGTTACTAAATGCTTCTGATAGTGAAAATAGACAAGTTAACCTATTGCTGTAATATTTTAATATTTATACTGATAAAGTTACACTGCCATTCTGGTTAAGTTTAGCTTAGTCTTAGACAACACTTATTTTATCTACATGGAATTCCGTGGGTAACTTTTTAGCCATTAAAAAAAAGTAAATCGGTGGTTAGTAAGTAGTTTAAACAAATTGTTCTAGTTCAGTAATGCAGGTTTCCTTTGAAATTTAAAGATATTTGTATAGACCTGTTATTAACAGTTTTAATTTAAGTGGATATAAATGCAAAAATAAGATTTTTTTCAGGATATTTTTAACAACATGTATTACAAATAATAGTGCACAGATTGTCTTCAAAGTAGAACAACACTTTCAGCAATACTATATAGTAAATACATTCCCTCAGACATTTTCAGATACTAAGTGTAGATGTTCACTTCTGTTATGGACCATTCCCCTTTCTGTTAACAGGTATTGGGTGAGATTTATCTTTTCTATTGATAAACTGTCTTTACAGTACAAAACTCCATCTTAGCCTTCAGGTTCAAAACCTGTTTCTTTTTTGCTTTCTTTGTCCTGGAAATGCAACTTATTTAAAAAAAACCTTGTTTTATATATCTGCTGCAGTGTCTTTTCCAGCATATGATTTACCTTCATATAGTGTAATGACAACCATTTATTTGAAAACCATATTCAAAAACTAATTTAAATTTGGTGACAAAGTCCCCCAGCAATCTTGTTCCCATTTTCATTATTGGTAGTGCAGAAATGCTGTTCACACGTTCCCATGATCGTGAGCATGCAACTGCTGTTTACACCTAATTCAGCTAATTTCAGGCTACTATCAGGAGCATTATTTTAATATCAGTGTCTGACCACTGCAGCAAAAGTCCTTATACATTTGCTTGTTTTTGGGTTTATCTTGGTCACAATGGGAAAGGTTGCAGGAACTTGACTTAATGATTCAGTTAAATTTATTTATTTATGGCCTTTTGTCTTTCTACATTTCTGTTACTTAGTTTCCAGTCCATTCGAACAGCAAAAAAAAGTCAGAAGAGCTAATAGGATGGTTTGATTGTAATTTAATTACAAAATAGAAATTTTGGAGATAAAACTGACACTGTTAAAGCATAAAACGAGAAATAGTGAGTGGTGCCATAGAAAGTTATCATGACTGGTAAAAAAATTGACCGTAAAGTAGGGTTTAAACTCATATTTAGGATGCTCATAATAAAAAATTGTACTTTGTTCAAGAAAATATAATATACAAAAAGTAAATTTATGCACTACGCAAGTATTGAATCTATGACCTTTTATTTAGCAACCATTGTTACCAGGAGACTATTATTACAATTGCCACCTGGTTGCTAAAAAGAATTTATTAAGACAAATACAGTTATTACTGTTTCCTACATACTCATTTTGATCGTAGACCTAGTTTTGTTTGAACACATTTCAAAAAT
Source organism: Schistocerca nitens (assembly GCF_023898315.1). Taxonomy (NCBI): domain Eukaryota; kingdom Metazoa; phylum Arthropoda; class Insecta; order Orthoptera; family Acrididae; genus Schistocerca; species Schistocerca nitens. The sequence goes on along the minus strand of NC_064624.1, from coordinate 195,226,155 downwards.
ATTGTATTCTTAATCATTTTTCTAATGTCATAGGACAGTTGCACACAAAATTTTATAGCATACGTCTGACAAAAATAAAAGGAATGTGTAATCATATAGGCATGTTTATCAGTTCTATTTACTAACGTACCATGCATATCTATTTGAATCCAATGCTTTATTTTGTATTAAAAAAAAGACATTGGTCGTATTTTCGTAGTACCAAGTAGCAGGAACAAGAAGTCGAAATAGAGCTTTACATTAGCGATAGATTTTTCCTTGCGCTTGGAAAATATTGGTTCCCCTGACACCTATGAGTATTTGATAATAATAATAATAATGATTTTATTGTCTTTAGGCCATTACAGCAATTGACAATGCCAAATGAAGATACAATTTATAATACAGTGTGATAAGGTATTGACTATTGAAATATTTTAGCTTATATTACAATAAATGTACAGTGGGTCATCTGTTGGATTACTGCAGTTTACAGTTGAAGAATTCATTGATATCATAGAACGGGTGGGCAATAAACCGTTCATGCAGTCTTTCTTTCAATGTATGTTCAGGAAGATCCTTTATAGCATGTGGCAGCTTATTAAATAGTTTGTGCCCTGTGACTTCATAGCTATTTATTGATTTTGATAATCTGTGGTAAGCCGTGTATATGTGCTTGATGCTTATTATATTGTAGCAATATACATTTTCTCTACGTTTCACATCTTGTAGGTTCTTCTTCGTAAAGATTAAGACGTTGTATATATAGAGGTTTATTACTGTCATAATTTCTGGTTAGTAAATAAGGGTTTGCAGTGAGCCCTATGTGAAGAATTTGTAATTATCCTAATGGCTTTCTTCTGCAATAATAGGATGTCATGTATATGACTACAGTTACCTCACAAGATAATGCCATAGGATATTATACTTTGGGAAAATGCAAATTAAGATAATCTGATGTGTGTTTCAGGTACACAATTTCTGAATTGTCTTAATAAATAAATTACTTTAGATAGCTTACTACTAATATAGTTTACATGTTGGCCCCAGGATAACTTTTTGTCTAAATAAACTCCCAGGAATTTAACAGAACTAGGGTCATCAGATAGTGGCTCTTCTCTTAGAGTGAAGATTATCTGCTGCGTTTTATTTTCATTTAGCAGGAAACCATTTGCTCTGAACCAATATACTGCGTGAGTGAGTGTATTTTCAACGCAGGTTTTAAGATTGTTACTGATATGAAGAAAAGTCGTATCATTTGCATACAATACAGTGGTGGATCTAATAAACGAGGGGAGGTCATTGATCATTATCAGAAACAGGAAGGGGCCCAGTACACATCCCTGGGGCACACCTACTTTAACATATTCTATGTTTGACATTTCCTTACCAACACAAACTACCTGTTTACAGTTGTTGAGATAAGCTTTTAATAGTCTGAGACTGTTTCCTTTGATGCCGTGGAATTCTAGTTTCTGTAGTAGGGGCGTGTGCTTGACACAGTCGAAGGCCTCGCTTAGGTCACAGAATGAGACCTGAGCAAAGCCTTTGTTCTCAAAAACTTTGAGAATGTAACTGACTACCGTGTCGATTGCGTCGATGGTCGACAGATTCTTCCTAAACCCGTATTGTGTAGCATTAATTATTCCCAGATTCTCAAAGTGAGATGATAATTGTTGGTACATGATGCATTCTATTACCTTGGAGAATGCGGGTACTCTTGAAATAGGCCTGTAACTAGATGGAGAGTCTTTATCTCCCTTTTTGTATACTGGGACGATCCTAGACAGTTTTAACTCATCAGGAAATATCCCTCAAATAAGCACTTGTTTATGCAATGGGTTAAAGGGTTGTTGTTGTTGTGGTATTCAGTCCTGAGACTGGTTTGATGCAGCTCTCCATGCTACTCTATCCTGTGCAAGCTTCTTCATCTCCCAGTACCTACTGCAGCCTACATCCTTCTGAATCTGCTTAGTGTATTCATCTCTTGGTCTCCCTCTACGATTTTTACCCTCCACGCTGACCTCCAGTTCTAAATTGGTGATCCCTTGATGCCTCAGAACATGTCCTATCAACCGACCCCTTCTTCTAGTCAAGTTGTGCCACAAGCTCCTCTTCTCCCCAATTCTATTCAATACCTCCTCATTAGTTATGTGATCAACCCATCTAATCTTCAGCATTCTTCTGTAGCACCACATTTCGAAAGCTTCTATTCTCTTCTTGTCTAAGCTATTTATTGTCCATGTTTCACTTCCATACATGGCCACACTCCATACAAATACTTTCAGAAACGACTTCCTGACATTTAAATCTATACTCGATGTTAACAAATTTTTCTTCTTCAGAAACGCTTTCCTTGCCATTGCCAGTCTACATTTTATATCCTCTCTACTTCGACCATCATCAGTTATTTGCTCCCCAAATAGCAAAACTCCTTTACTACTTTAAGTGTCTCATTTCCTAATCTAATTCCCTCAGCATCACCCGATTTAATTCGACTACATTCCATTATCCTTGTTTTGCTTTTGTTGATATTCATCTTATATCCTCCTTTCAAGACACTGTCCATTCCATTCAACTGCTCTTCCAAGTCCTTTGCTGTCCTCTGCCGGAATTACAATGTCATCGGCGAACCTCAAAGTTTTTATTTCTTCTCCATGGATTTTAATACCTACTCCGAACTTTTCTTTTGTTTCAAAGGAAACAAAGTATAGATTGCTTGCTCAATATACAGATTGAATAACATCAGGGACAGGCTACAACCCTGTCTCACTTCCTTCCCAACCGCTGCTTCCCTTTCATGCTGCTCAACTCTTATAACTGCCATCTGCTTTCTGTACAAATTGTAAATAGCCTTTCACTATCTGTATTTTACCCCTGCCACTTTCAGAACTTGCAAGAGAGTATTCCAATCTATATTGTCAAAAGCTTTCTCTAAGTCTACAAATGCTAGAAAGGTAGGTTCGCCTTTCCTTAATGTTTCTTCTAAGATAAGTCGTAGGGTCAGTATTGCCTCACGTGTTCCAATATTTCTACAGAATCCAAACTGATTTTCCCCGAGGTCGTCTGCTTTCAGTTTTTCCATTCATCTGTTAAGAATCCGCGTTAGTATTTTGCAGCTGTGACTAATTAAACTGATAGTTCGGTAATTTTTACATCTGTTAAAGGGTACAGAATGCAAACACACACTTTTTTTAGCAGGTTGCATGATATGCCATATATATCTAAGCCATCAGATGATTTCAGTTGTTTTATGACCCCTTGTACAAATCTCGGCGATACTTCGGAGTAGGTTAGTGTGCTTGTATTTAGTGACTGTCCACCCCAATTTTGGGAGAGTAACTCTGATGGACTAGTGTCTGGTTTGATAATTGTGTCTCCTATTTCTTTCACTGAATTAATGAGAAACTCATTGAGTGTTTGAGGTGGAATTTTGTCTTTTTTAGTATATGTGGCAGCACTGTTAATTACTTTCCAAGTGGTTTTGCATTTATTGGTGGAATTATGTATGCTGTTGGCATTGTAGGTTTTTTTTGGCTTGCAGGATGGCTTTTTTGTATTCATTCCTACATTCCACATAGGCTGATTTGGCATAGCCAGACTTCACACTATTGAATATGTTGCACAGTAACAAAACTTGTTTCTTTAGATCTGTCAGCTGTTTAGTGTATCATATAATTTGTCTGTTTTGAGATCTGGATTTGTGGCTGCTGTCCATTTTCTTTATGGGAATACTATGGTTAATTAGGGTCAAGAATGCATTAAAAAAATCTAGCAAATATTATTTTGGCTGGCAGTTCATTACTTGATGTGAAATGTCCATTGGCACTACAATGGCCAAACCAGTCCCTGTCAGCAAGGGAATTACGAAATGTGTTAATTTTATCCTCAGTTACGGGTCTGGTATTCACAACTGTTGGGACAGGTCTGTTTGCATTGCTCCTATTGAGGGGAATTTTACTTGCATAATTTAGAGATACGGAGTCATGGTCAGAGAATGGGAACACTACAACTTCGCATGTGTTTTCAGTGATCTTGAAGTTTACAAAGGTGTTTAAACATGCTTTGTTTCTTGTGGGCCTGTTATTGATGTGATGTAAATTGTATTGTCTTCGTAAGTTTTCCAGATCTGCAACACTACCCTTACATTTAGTAACATCAAAAACAGCATTCAAATCACCTCCTATTGCAATATCATAGTGTAGCCATTTAATATTACTTAATTCACTCAGTAGCATGTCCATTTTTTTCAAAAAAATATTTTAATGCTTCCCTTTGGTGATCTGTGCATGGATACTACTATTAGCTTATGACTATTAATGATTATACCCGTAACTTCAAAGTGCTGTTCATCACACAAGGAATTTAGGTCTAGTTTGGTTATTGTACGATTGAGTGACTGGTTGGAATAAATTGCCACACCACCTCTAATGTGCTCTATCCTACAGTAGCTATTTACTATACTAAAATTGTCAAATTTGGTAACTGCAAGTTCATTCGCATTAGTCCAGTGTTCACTCAGACAAAAAATACCAAACTGGTTATCAAGACCAAACTCATTTATGATAAGTTCTTTATCTTTCAGTCCTTGAATGTTAAGGTAACCTATTTTAAGATCCACACTCCTATTGCTTACACACTGAACACTATGGTGATTGGTTTTCAAACCTTTTACAAGGCTTATCTTTTGGATTTCTGCCTCTTGTTGCCTTTTACCAAAAAATTTTGTTCACTTGGAGTGGTAGCACATCTACTGTTGTATGCCTACCTCTTCCCTCCTTGTGGTGATATTGTAGATGAGGCTGCTACTATAGGAATGGATGGAACTGCTGTTATGGTGTGTGGAGGAACTGTTATGGCATCTGGTGACTGAGGAGATAAGGTTGTTGCTTCTTCTTCTGCTGCTGCTGTTGAATCTTGCTAATGAAGTGTGGTAGGTACTGCTTGATTGATTGATTTTTATTGTTGTAGAGACCTCAGAGATCAACTGAGGCATTACAAAATCAATATTACACAGTCTAAATGTTACACAAATAATTACAAAAACAAGAAAAATATTACACAATATAAATATTACACAAATAATTTTGGTACCTTCACACAAATACAAAACAGAGAAACTTCTGGAACAAATCGATATTGCATAGTAAATTTAGCCAATTACAGACTTACTCATATATAGAAGCATATAAAAACTGATCACAAAGTGTAGTCATACCATATTCTTTGCCTCCCTTAAATATTCATCAGTTTCATAACTGCTGAGTTCAAGAAGAAATTCTTTTACTTTTTTTTTTTTTTTTGAATTGTTGAATTGGAAGATCCCTGATATGTTGGGGTATGGCATTAAAAAATTTTAAGGACTTTTATAAGAAGCACTTTTGTGTTTTTTTTATAGTTACATCAGTAAGAAACTAGGTCCTGCTTGTTTCTTGTGTTATAATTATGTCGCATGTCATACTGTTGATAACTCGGATAGTTTTCCTTAATATGCATTACACACTGTAGTACAAATATTGACGGCAGGGTCATAATCAGTAATTTTTTAAAGCTTGGCCTACAGTGAGCTCTGGGTGCCAAGCTACATATGTCTTATTGCCTTCTTTTGTAGTTTGAAGACATTAGCTGCCTTGCTTTGATGTCCCCACAGTATTGTACCATAGGAAATGTGACTGTGTATTAAAGCAAAATAAACCACTTTAAGTACTGGCACGTTTAGACAAAGACGCAGCTTTCTTAGAGCAAATATTCCTTTGCAAATTCTGCTTCCCACATTTTCTATATGGCTACCCCAGGATAATTTTGATTCAATTGAGATTCCAAGGAAATTAACAGCATTTGAGCTCTGCTCAAGTTCAGTGTTGTTATTCCACAATACATACAGGTATTGTAATTTTTTTTTTTTTCGGTTGACACAAAGGGGATTAGCTTTACACCAATTTTCAACTTTGACAGTGCACTGGTCTGCTTCATATTTCACCTTCTGGGCTGTTTCTGCAGTTACCTGCTGCAGCGTTTGTTATGTGTGTAGGCACAATTGCTGCTTCCGCCTCTACTGCTGCTATAGAAGTAACCATTTCTTCAGTCTCTGCTTGCGTCAAGCAAGGAACTGGAAGAGCAGCAATTACTTCTTGGTTGCAAAAATGCAAGCCTTTGAGTATTGCCTGTTTGCTTTTATGATTTCCACGTTCACACAGGGCCATTCCCAAAGGTCATGCCTATGTGGAATTCCGACTACAAAAACTGATTTCTCTTCTGTTGAATTTAGTATTGCCTTAAGGTTTCGTGTTGCACTGTGGAGATCGTTTTTATATACATTATTGGCTCCAGCTATGACGACAATATGACGGTCATTTTCAGTTTCTATTTGAGTTCTTGGACGGGTGCACCTGGTTTGACATGGCTAGTTGCTTTTATACAATGACTGTAACGTACTTTTGCAATTTCAGGTCCATAGCTATCAGAGAATATTTTCACTTTGAGTTTGTCTTCACGTTTATAGCGGAAGTTTCTGCTCAGGTGCTTGTCACTATATAGATTCGGCGAGTTGTCGTTGTCGTCGTCGTCGTCACAGTTTTCGGTGGATGCTTCATTTGAAGCTACTAACCAGTTTTAGCAGTACATTAGACGGCTGAGTACACTTGTTTAATATACACGGCTAAATGTGCTGCAGAAATCACTGTATCACCAGGGCCATACTTCCACTATACAAAGCCTTATGCTTTGCAGCGCTCGCGCATGCCATCTGTCGGCGGCAGTCCGTACTATGTGAGGTCGGCTACTCTGACACGCAGACTGGTGCATCACTGTTAGCATTCAACCGCGATTCTTATACATATGTTTTAACAACGCGTTTCAAGAGACAATGCTCTCATCATCAGGTTGTAAAATTTATGTCATGAAATTTAACGGACTAAGACAAAATACCATCACAAATAGTTGGGAAGTCCATAGAGTAAAACAGAATTAAAAGTATATTGGGCTGTGGGTCCTCGTCTTCCATTTAAGTTGTTGACACAAGTCAATGGCGTCCCATAGCTACCAGATATGCTGTCGCACTGCGCCGGCTCGGGAGCTGTTGTGGGCTGACGTGCCTCTCTCTCTCTCTCTCTCTCTCTCTCTCTCTCTCTTCAATACGAGCAAGTGGAGGAGTTAGAATCGCCTCAATTACACCACCTGCCGTCTTCTGCTAGCCTGAATTTCCAAAACTGAGAGCAATGGACAGGCTGACGCCGTACACAAAGAAAAAAATTGTCATAGCGCTACTGGGAGTGAGGGAAGACTAATCCCGAACCAGTTGGTACGAAAGCATATATTCATGTCATTTAACTAGCACTTTTCGTCATAATTCACGAGATCCACTGGGTGAGACGAAACGCGGGAAGTATTTTGACGTGAAGCACCCTGCTTTGGATGGCAGCATTGTGCTACTTACACTTGATCCACATAAAGCTGCAATCTAAAACAAAGATTGAAGGATGCTTGTAACTCGATACAAAAAGCTAAACTAACATGCAAAGAGCAAGTGGATTAAGTTGCAAGTTGGACAGAGAAGAAAAATAAACAGGAAAGTAAAAGTAACCTGGGTTGCACTACAGTAAACTCGATACAGGCTTTCCAAAATTGTTTGTGACTTGTTCGAAAGGCAAAGACTAGAAATACAACCAGATTTGACTTTAAGCAACGACATATGCCGGTGATCTTAAAAATGCAATTCTTGTAGAGGAGATGCTTGTTGGGAGTTGCGGCAGCCCCACAGCGTGCTGGCACACGTAAATTCCAGCTGTGATGGACATGGGTTGCAAGCAGAAGACAACCATATGCTATACCGTCACGGCATCCCTCTGTAAGCACAGTTTTAAGGCACGGAACATTTAATCCGTACCCTCCAAAAATTTCAAGTAACATAATTCCACTACTGTTATCATTTTTTTTTTTTTTTTTTTCTTTATTGTGATTTCATTCCCCTGCCCCATATGGGCAGGGGAGGGCTGTCAGCAGCACAATCCGCCGCTCTTCAGCCGAGTGACAGGACAATTAAAACAAGAATAAAATAATACATACATAAGGAGGTAAAAAAGGGGAACATAAAACAATATAAGGGGAGAAAATGGAGGTAAAAATACACTGATATGTAGACGTTCATTGGGGACAGTTAAAAAAGTCACCAGAAAGTTAAAAAACACAATTGGTGATTCTTAAAAGACATGGAAGTCACTAGAGGCACAGGCACAGGTTAAAAGTCGGCCACAGTATTAAAAACACTCCGAAACAACACACTTAAAACCCACTCGGAGCACACACGACGAAGAATAAAACTACCAGGTGGGACCTGCCGAGGGAAAGGGCAGAGAGGATGGAAAAGGAGGGGAGAGCATGGGGCAGCTGGGGAAGCAGCGGGAGGAAGGGAGGAGGGGTAACCGTGGGTTCACGAAGAGGCAGGAGACACATGGGGCGGGAGAGGAAAAGGGAAGACAGGGCAGGAGGGAGCGCAGAGACACTGAAAGAAGGCACAAGAGATGGAGGGGGAGGGGAAATCCGCTCAGAAGGAGGGAGGGGGAGGAGAGGGAGCCCCGAGGAGGAGGCAGGAAGAGGGGGTTAGAGTTGGTAGGAAGGGTAGATGTCAGGGCGAAGCTCATCATCCGGGAGCGGTAGACGGTGGAAGTTGTGTTGGGAAAGGAGATGGAGGGTGTGGAGATGGAGAGAGGGAGGGACACAACGGTAAAGGCGCGGCAACTGGTCGGGAGTGGAGAGGAAGGGAGACACCAGGGGGTGAGGGGGATCAAGGCGACGGACAACATAGAGGGTGCGGATGTGTTCAAGGAAAAGGAGAAGGTGGGGGAAGGGGATGAGGTCATAGAGGATGCGCGTGGGGGACGGAAGGCGGATGCGGAAGGCGAGGCGGAGCGCATGGCGTTCGAGGATTTGGAGGGCGTTATAGAACCGGGGAGGGGCGGAAATCCAAGCGATGCTGGCATAACAAAGGATGGGGCGGATCATGGATTTGTAGGTGTGGAGGATGGTAGAAGGATGCAGACCCCATGTCCGGCCGGACAGGAGTTTCAGGAGGCGGAGGCGGTTGTGAGCTTTGTTTTGGATGGTAAGGAGATGGGGAGTCCAGGTGAGGTGGCGGTCGAGGGTGAGGCCAAGGTATTTGAGGGTAGGAGTGAGGTGGATAGGACGGCCATAAATGGTGAGGTAGAAATCATGGAGGCGGAAGGAACGGGTGGTGCGGCCTATGATGATCGCCTGGGTCTTGGAGGGATTAACACGGAGGAACCACTGGTTGCACCAAGCGGTGAATTGGTCAAGGTGGGTTTGGAGAGTACGTTGGGACCGTTGAAGGGTAGGATAAAGGGCTAGGAAGGCGGTGTCATCAGCGAACTGGAGAAGATGAACAGGAGGGGGAGGTTTGGGCATATCAGCAGTGTACAGGAGATAGAGGAGAGGGGAAAGGACAGAACCTTGGGGCACGCCGGCAGAGGGGTAGAAAGTACGGGAGTTGGAATTGTGGATAGTCACATAGGAGGGACGATGGGTGAGGAAGGAAGCAACGAGACGGACGAAGTTGATGGGGAGAGCATAGGTCTGGAGTTTGAAAAGGAGCCCGGGATGCCAGACACGGTCATAGGCGTTCTGGAGGTCAAGGGAAACAAAGATAGCAGAGCGACGGGAGTTAAGTTGGAGGGAAAGAAGATGGGTAAGGTTAAGGAGCTGGTCGTCAGCAGAGAAGGAAGGCCGGAAGCCACATTGAGTAAGAGGAAGGAGGCGGTGCTGGTTAAGGTGGCAGTGGATACGGCGAGAGAGGATGGCCTCAAAGACCTTACTGAACACGGAGGTGAGGCAGATGGGACGATAGGAAGAGGTAGCAGAGGGGGGTTTGTTAGGCTTAGGGAACAGCAGGACACGGGAAGTCTTCCACAGGTCAGGGTAAAATCCAGTGGAGAGGAGGACATTGTACAGGGTAGCAAGGACAGACAGGAAGGATGGAGGGGATTCCTTGAGGTGACGGTAGGTGACGCCATCATGACCAGGGGCGGTGTTGCGTTTGGAGCGGAGGACGAGTGTGATGTCTTGCAGGGTGATGGGAGTGTTGATGTCGGAGGGGGGTAGCCGATCCAAGTACTGGAAGCTAGGGGCGAGCGGGGGGACCAAGGTGTCAGTGCGGTCAAGGACAGTGGGGAAGAGGGAGTAATCAAAATGGGGATCGTCAGGAATGGAGAAGACCTCGGATAGGTGGGAAGCAAAATGGTTAGCCTTACCGAGGTTGTCAGGAAAAGGGCGATCGTCATGGAGGATGGGGTAATGCGGGGTGGGATGGCTACCAGTAAGGTGGTGGAAGGCCGACCAGTACTTGGAGGAGTTGACAGGGAGGGTGGAGTTGAGGCGTGTGCATGTCTGACGCCAGTCCCGGCGTTTCTTTGCTGTAAGGAGGTTCCGGATATGTCGCTGTAATTGCCGGTGGCGGGTGAGAGTATCCCGGTCACGAGTGCGGAGGAAGGAGCGGTAGAGCCTGCGGGATTCACGCAGAAGAAGGACGGCCTGCGGAGGAAGCGTAGGGCGGTGAGGGTGGATGAGTTTGGTAGGGACATGAGCCTCCACAGCGTCAGTGATGGTCTTCTGGAGGAAGGAAGAGGCATGGGTGATGTCATCAGGGTGGTGGAAAGTGAGGGGGTGGCTGTCGACCTGTAAGGCAATGGATTCCCGGTAGGCATCCCAATTGGCACGGTGGTAGTCATGGACAGACGTTGGAGGGGCAGGGGGGCGGGTGGCTGCAGTGGCAGGACGGGTAGAGGAGATGGTGAGAAGGACAGGGAGATGGTCACTACCGACGGGATCGAGGACATCAACGGCAATGCGACCAAGGAGGTTGGGGGAAGCGAGGATAACATCGGGGGTGGAGTTACTTTCAGGACGGGTGTGCTGTGGGAGAGGAACAAGGTCACCATGGAGGGTGGCAAGGAACTGATGCCACCGCCGAAGGGTGGCAGGGTCACGGCTGTGGATGTTGAGGTCAGCGGCGATCACATAGGTGGAGAAGGTACGGTCAACATGGGAAATGAAGTCAAAGGGGAGAGGAGCTGCGGGGCGAATATAGATAGTGGCACAGGTGACGGTGAGGGAGGGAAAAAAGAGGCTGAGGAGAAGGTGTTCGGTTGGGTCATTGAGGAGGGGTTGTGGCCGGACAGGGAGATGCCGGAGGTGGCCGATAGCGACCCCGCCTCGAGCTAGGGGAAGGGGATTGTCAGTGCGGTGAAGGAGATAAGGGGAGATGCGGACCACATGGCGGGGTTGGAGGAAGGTTTCATTAAGGATGAAGGAGTCAACCCGGTGCTGGGAGAGGGTATGCATGAAGAGGTATTTGTTTGCAAGGAGGGAGCGAATGTTGAGGTAGAGGAGACGATACTGTTGACGAGCCATGAGAGTGGGTGCGGGAAGGGTGCGGGAAGGGGAGAGGGGCTTAAACGAGGGTGTCTAGACGGGTGAAGGTAAAGTGGGCTTGGTTGTGGGAGTATGTGGCGTAGGTGTTTAAGTGGAAAACAGAGCGGGCAGCGAGGGAAATCTGCTGGAGTGTGTGGGGGCGCTGGAAGGGGTGGATGTTCTGCAGGACGACGGTGAGGAACCGGATGATGTCTTCTGCCGTAGGGGGAGGGCGGAGGGAATTGTTAGGGTGGATAGGTGGGTCAATGGGGCGAAGGGGGACAGTGAGTTCAGGGTTGGTGGGAGGGGGCTTGGCTTTGCATTTGGAGGAATAGGTGGGGTGAGGTTCATTGCAGGTGTTGCAGGATGGGGGGGAGGCGAGGTTGGGACACTGTTTGAGGAAGTGGGAGGCTTTACAATGGGGGCAGGTGGGTGGGTTCTTGCAGTTCTGGGTGAGGTGGTCATTGTACAGAAGACAACGCTGGCAGCGGTAAGATTGAGGAGGGGAACGGGACGGGTCAACAGGGTGGCGGCGGTTGAAAATCAGGGCTCCCTGCGTGAGGAGGTGGTCGATGGAGGAGGCGGACTCTGTAAAGATACGCATGAGGAAAGTAGGTCCAGAGGAGTTGTAAATACGGCGGGCAGAGCGGATTTCCAGGGAGGGGTGGGCATTCAGTTCCGCCAACACCTCAGCCTCCGTGACCACAGGGCTGAGTTTTGTGATGACGGCAGTGAGGGTCGGCGGACGACGAGGCGGTTGGGGTTGGCGAGGAGAGGAGGATGTAAGGAATGGGGTGAGGGATGCGTGGGGCCCAAAGGTGATGCGGGGAAGGCGCCGGAGGAGATCAGTATGGAAGGATGGAGAGGGAGACTTGATGAGAACAGAGTCTCTGCGAGGGATAAGTTGGGTGATGGGTGCACTGGGGATGTACTTCCGGATTTCAAGGGTGAGGGTGCGGGCATCCAGGAATTTCGGATCAGGGTTGGCGAGGACAAAGGTATACAGGGAGGGGGCTGGAGAGGAGGGAGGTGGGGTGGTATCCATAGTGGGGTCAGTGGGAGGTGGGGGAGGCGGGGTGGGCAGTGGCCTTTTGGAGGAAGGAGTAGAGGAAAGGTCGCCACTGGGCCGTTTGGAAGATTTTTTGGCGGGTGTTGCCTGGGAGGAGGAATGAGGGACTGGATGGATGGGGAGGTGGTGGGAGGCAGGGCCCTCCTGTGAGGCAGGAGCACCGGATGAGAGGGTAGGGCGCTCTGTGGCGGCGACTGTGGCGCGGCGGGCGGAGACTCCGGTAGGGGAAGCAGCGGTAGTCGCAGGGGGTAGAGGGGGGAAGTCGTCTCGGCGGGCGACAGGAGTGGGAGGGGGGTTGGGAGCAGGGGCAGAGGCAGTAGCGGGAGAAGTAGCAGGGGCAGTAACAGGGGTAGGAGCAGGAGTGACGTACAGGTGGGGATACATCGATGGAGAGGAGATAGATGGGGAGGAGACTGTGAGTAGGGGAGGCGCATGAGACGGGTGAATCCCAGAGGAAGCACTCCATGACGTTACAGTGGGGGCAGGTGAAGGAGAGGTGTAGATGATGGTGGTAGTTGGGGCGTCCATGATCGCAGGCGGCAGCGAACACCGAGAGACGGCGGCAGAAGAAGCGGCGAGCACCAAGAGACGGCGGCAGAAGAAGCGGCGAGCACCAAGAGACGGCGGCAGAAGAAGCGGCGAGCACCAAGAGACGGCGGCAGAAGAAGCGGCGAGCACCAAGTGAAGGCGACAGCGGCGGCGGCGGCTGAAGAAGCGGCGACCAGGTGGCGGCGGCAGAAGAGGAAGCGGCGAGCACCGACAGACGGCGACCAGGCGGCGGCGGCGGCTTCGGCAAGCACCGGGCGGCGGCGAACAGACGACGACGATGGCGACGGCGGCGGCGGCGAGCACCGACAGACGGCGACCAAGCGGCGGCGGCGGCGGCGGCGGCGGGCAGCAGTAAGGCCGCTTTCACACTATACGGTTTTGACCGTACGGCAAAAAGCCGTACGAGTTTTAGCCGTGCCTGTGTTGCTTTCACATTACACGGCTTTTTGACGTGACCAGTTGTTGGTGTCTATTCAGTTTGCTTAATGTGTGTATCAAGATGAACCGTAAACGAGTTGTTGCTTTGTGGTTGCTTCATCGTCGCCGCAAAAGAAAAGGTCGTCTTTTGTGGGTACACCCCATTAACCAGAGAAGAGACGAAGTGGGTTTATTTTATACACTCTTTGAAGATTTGAGGAACGACGGAAATAAATTCTTTAACTATTTCCGAATGTCTATTACCTCGTTTGACGAATTACATAGAAAACTAAAGGATGTGTTACAACGACAAAACACACAATTCCGCAATTGCATCCAACCTGTTCAAATGCTGGCTATCACGTTAAGGTAATTTAATACATAAAAACTAGTTCTGTTTATTTACTTATTTATTTGTGTTTTACATTTTTATTACGCTCAGATTATGAAGTAGAAAAGTCAATATCAATATCAGCAGTTGAAACCAAAGAGTTTGTAGCAGGACTGACTGTACTGTCACTTTGTGGCGACAGGCTCTCTGCAAAAACGTTGTAGAACTGCGTTGTTGATGGTGGGCCTTCATGGCTACTTGTGGAAGGCGAAGGGTATGGTGGTGGCACTTTATTAATTCGTTGATAAGAACTGCGACCTTGAGAAGTCTGTAATGGTTGTTCGAGAAAAGTAGTTGGGTTTGGTGCAGCTGGAGGAGGACGAATCTGATGCGTATGGTAAGAGGATATTGGAGCAGCATTTTCCATAGGTGAATAAGAATAAGCTTGAAATCTATTATTATAGGGCATGGGAGGTGTGTAATGGGTAAATGGAGGAGGTTGAGCTGTCAATATATTTCTCCTTTCATATATATTTTCTATAACTTTGAGGACTCCCATCTGAAACTGAAGATAATCCTGTTCATCAAATTTTTCCAGATGAGGCTTCAGACTAAGTAAAAATGACATTTTGCTGCAAGGTTTGTCTTCTTCCAGAGCTCGTAATATTTTCATTTCGATTGCATCAGGTTTTCTATGTTTTCTGTTTGTATGGCACTCGCTTTTGGATGTTTGTTGTGTGGGTGCTGTATCAAATGGCCCAGAAACATTCTCAGTATTTTCGACGGAGCCCTGCGTTTCTATATCTTCTTCCAGTCTGGCGGTGCGTTCCGATTGAAAACTGTCCTCCGTCTCTCGAGCATCATACAGCTTTTTTAGAAACTGCAGCTGATCAGAATATACATACTTTTTCATTTTCTTTGCTGCTGAGCCACTTTTTTTCGCAGCTTGAATTTTTATGTTTGACTTCACAAAGGAGTCTCGTAGATTGGTCCACCTCCGTATTACTTCTATACCTACATCAAAAGAAAACAAAACTGTATGAAAACATTTTAATTTTGTATAGAAAAAAGCAAAACTGTAACAAAAAATGTCCACTGCAAACTAAATGTCACTGATTTTTTTTCGTTTTGTTCAGGTATCTGGCAAGCGGTTGTTCCTTCACTGACTTACATTTCCAGTACAGAATTGGGATTTCTACAGCAAGTAAAGTGGTTAATGATGTATGCACAGCAATTTGGTCATCACTGCGGGAAGAATGTATACAAAGACCGACCAAAGAGGTATGGGAATCAATAGCGGCTGGATTTGAACGTACTGCTAATTTCCCCCACTGCTTAGGAGCGGTGGATGGAAAACATATCCGTCTTACTGCCCCATTTAATAGCGGATCAATGTACTTCAATTACAAAGAATACTTTTCTGTGGTTCTGATGGCTGTAGCGGATTCCAACTACAGGTTCATTTATGTCGACGTAGGAAGTTATGGCAAAGACTGTGACTCTTCAGTGTTCAGACGGTCCAGTTTATGGAAGTCAATAGAAAGTAATTCCCTGGAATTTCCAGACGTCCAATGTCTGCCTGGTACGGAAGGTCCAAAAGTACCCTACTTCTTCGTGGGAGACGCAGCATTTGGCCTACACACGCATTTGCTCCGGCCTTTTGGGGGAACAAACTTGACAGTTGAGAAACGTGTATTTAATTACCGTTTGTGCAGAGCAAGGAGGTATGTGGAATGTGCTTTTGGCATCCTCACCAATAAGTGGCGGTTG